>NW_020884892.1:5997433-6533608 GCF_003945725.1 Corapipo altera
GATTCTATGATTCTATGATTCTATGATTCTATGATTCTATGATTCTATGATTCTATGAAATAATTTGCACTTTTCTAATGAATTATATTATCTATACAAGAATAAGCTGGCAATTAAAAAAAAAAGAGGAAATCTAGAGAGATTCAAACTTGATGAAGCCATGTGTCCTTCAAAGAAATTGAGCCCCACAGTCAAACAGAGAAGAGCAAAGTTTGTGAGACCAAGTACAAATGTGATGGAAGAAAAGTCAGAACAAAATCAGAATAGGAAAGACAAAAATTAGATCTGATGGTAAATGAATGCAACATAATATTACATAGTGTATTTTTGTGAGAGGATGAAATAGTGTTGGCATGATACTTGATGGAGAAGGAAAGTAATTGATAGATGGAGCTGGGAGGACTTAGACCCTTTTTTCCTAAATTCTCGTTATGACACTGGATGAACTTGCTGGTCTGACTTACATGTGAGTTGGGTACCTGTTACCGATGTCTTAAAAAAGTTCTTCCTAGAGTACTCAAGTGACTGGCCAAAGAGATTTGTGAGATCTTAAGAAAGTTCAAAGCTATTTCATATTTTTTTGTGAAGAATTATTAGTATTTTAGAACTACCCACTTTTTTCTTGTATCGGGAAAGAAATGAATTATTGCTGTTGCCCAGTGGAGATGTTGCAAAGAGAGAATGTCTTAAATCAGAGACAGGGTGATTTGGGTTTGGCAATAGAAAAAGTCTTATAACAATAAGAGAAGTGAAGTTCCAGAATAGCTTGCTTAGCGAAATTATGATGTTTGCACCACAAGGAAGTTTTAAAGAATATGGGAGACAAATATCATGAGAAAATCAAGCACAGTTAATCTGTCATTTGGAATACACCTGGCTGCATAATTTATAATAATTTGTCATCTTTGCCCTTGGTCAAATTATTTTACTTTGTATACCACTGGGGAACTGGCAGGATACAAATCTGCTCTACCCTTTCTAAAATATATTCCTATACACTTCCATATATATATGGAAATAGCGATATCATGACAGTAATATATTTACATGGAAAAGGCAGATGCTTTTACCAACAAAAGGAATGGTGAGCAGGGCTTTCATGATGTACGTGTATATACCAAGGACTTCTAATAACTCAGTTATTGAACTTAAACAGCTTGAATTATTTCAGCTATCAGGCACAGCTTTCCTAGTTTCATCATTTTTTTTAGTTTTATCTAAACATAAGATGATTCATTTTGAAAATAGCACTCTGTCAAACTTACTTTTTCTTTTAACTTTCAGTAAGTTGAAATCTCCCAACTTTTTCAGTGACTGAAGCCCTATTGTGTATAGAAGCTGAGTACATGGAAATCTCCAGCAGTAGCAAGAAATTCACACACATGTTGAGGGGAAGACTTGATAATTTTGTAACTTTGTGGATAAATTAGTTTGTAAAAACTTGAGCTAATCTTAATTTTCATCTCTTTAAATAAGGGAATTGCAAAATTCTGAATGAAACTAAATGTTAGTACTAACAGAAATTGAAGTAAAACTTCAGGGTTTTTTAAGTTTTTTTTTAAAAACCTGTCACAATACAGGTTTTTTTAAGGAAAAACCTGTATTGTGACAGGTAACAAAAGTACGATCTAGGCAGGTTGTAGCTACTAACTTCAGAAAATCCACCTCCAAATATGCCAGCACACTACAGCCTCTGCAGCTGTGCTGCAGCGGTGTCCAGCTGTGAGCCAAGCTGTGCACTAGAACTTGAAAGCACAGTCCTTTCTGTGAACACCCATATCTGTCTCTGCTCTGTTGTCTTTCAAGTGGGAGAGCTGCATCCAAACCCGTCTTTCGAGCTGAGAACCAGGAGGTCTTCTCAGTGCAGTTTACAACCTGTCTATGCTCTTCAATACACAAGAATTCCTGCAGGCCCACCCACTGCTCAGCTTTCTGACCTCTGCCATGCTGCAGTACTCTGTATAGATGCTTACTGTGTTTTCCAAGATGTGGCCCTGAACCTCTCCATATCTACTCCTTTATCTTTTGCAAATAACAATACAGAAAGGGCTCACCCACTCTACTGAACTGTTGTGAGACTGAAGTAATTGTTGCTTGGATGTGACTTTGAAAAGGTAAATGATAAGCATTATTATTTGATCATCACTCTTGAGCCACAAAAAAACCCAAACCCCTCTGCAGTCAGGTTAATCAAAAGAAAAGATAAATGTTGTGATGAAAGAAAGGCCTTGAGCACAGATGTGAAATTGCTCTTGAAACCTGTGTGATCTCCCCACCTGCACATCTCTCTCCACCTGCTCAGCAGCCCCTGCTGTCACTGAACAGAAAACGTTTGGCATTTCTGCCAGTGCAACAAAGAGAAACAGTGTGCACTGAATATTCTCAGCTACTCTTCTACATCTGTCCTTACCATCTCTGATATATAGACTGTGTGAACCCCTCTGAGAACATTTTTCTTACCTCCTGAATAGATGGTGTAAGAAATGCTGTGGAATACTTCACCTCGTGGGAATCTGTGAGTCTTCTTGATATACACAGAGGGGGCAGCAACATCAATGTTTTGATTATCATTGTGAAAGCAAAATTAATCTCTCCTCATTTTCAACAGGATTTGGACACAGTAGAAAGCAAATCTCCAGCAAGCATTTTACGTATTAAGTGATCACTCATACAACTTATATCACTGCCGCTTTGCCCAGTTATTTAGTTGTAAGTTCATTTTAATCCATCAGTATTAAGAAAGTGGTCACCAAAGAAACAAATAGATAGCCATAAACATGCACAGGGCTGAGATTGTCAAGGAAAAAACATACAGTAATATTTGACCAACTGCAAGGCACAGTGAGGAGGCTACAGCATCTCTAAGGCCAAGTTCTTCGAAAAGAGGACTTTCTTCTGTCATACCTATGGTGCAGCGTTTTATACTAAAAGCATGGGAATATGTCACCAGGAGCAGGGAAACAAATCCATGGAAAAGCGCTGGTGCTACCTGAGCTCCTGTGCTGTTAAACCATGACCTCAGCTCTATCCCTCTTATGAGGTTATAACTTGATTAGTCCTCCATCACCACAAAGCCTTTTAAGGTAGACAAGACAGAACTTTAATTGCTGAGACAAAACATTTATGTTCTTTCCTCTCTTACGGTAGAAAACTAGAACAAAACCACACCATGTTTTCTTCCTTTGCAAATCATAATTTATAAGGGTTGAGCTGATTGCAATGAAATAAAGAAATGTGTCTTCACCTATTTGTTTGGGTGATAAGAGATTAAGGTTCTTTCCAGTATTTGTAACTGTAAGATTAACTCAGTAATCTGTTTTCTTATCTGGCTCCTACCTCCCATGCCTACTTCTTCTTGTACATGGGAGAAGTCAATAGCACTTAACTTCTCTAATTGAAATCAGCCTGCTGACTGAGTCCACAGATGGATACAGAAGCCGGACTATAATAATCTGTTCTGCAGAGAATTATCTCCTGGGAGTGAGACAGACCTAATTACTAACCTCAGTGAAAAGTCTGGATTTGCTATCGCTGCTTGTGAGCCCAGCTGGAGGAAAAAGCCCAGCATACCATTTAACTAATCTCTTCCTGAGATGTTTGAAACATGCCTAATACTGCATCTTCTGCAATTGGTTTTAGCAGCTCCAGTAACAGGGTAGATGCTCTCCTTCAATCATTCTTAACATTAAAAGAATCTGGGCCTCCCATCTGGCTCAGGGCAATGGTCTGAAAGTCTCTAGAACTTATGAGTAACCCCAGGCTTACAAATGGCATTTAGACCATGTGTTTTACAATTACGAGTCAGCATTTATGTGGGCAACAGCTATTTTGCTAGAAAGAAAAGAATAATCTTTGCCAATGGCTAACTGAGAGCATAAGTATTTCCCTTGCATGAATAGTGTATCAGTATATCTTTTCAGCCTTGGTCAATTGATGTATCCCACAGGATAAAACATGAGGAGGCTGCAGCCAGCACATGATTAGCTGGGTTATTTTCCAGGAAAGACTCAATTTTTCCTGAATTTTCTTCCATATTTGTACAGTTTAGGCTCTCGAGCACTGTGAAGATTAATTGATAACATTAACAAAGAGTATCAAATCTGGTTTCTTAAGTGTAAAATGAGAAGTCAGGGCAAAAGACAGTTAATGGCAGGCACTCCAGGAATTAAAACTAACAGCTATTGTATAAGCTTCTACACATCTTTTAAAAAGTATTTTCTTAACGTAAAGAACCCACATTTGAACTTTAGAAAAAACAGATATAAACCCAATGCCTTTTAGAAGTGCAGTAATGGTAAAGATGGTATCAGATATCTCATACATAATAATGTATAATTCTTCATACAAATATGAAATCCATGCAGGATTTATTTACCCTATGTGGACTGTGAGAACTATGTTGTTAAACATCTCATACTGTTTCAATATTTCTGGCATAAACTCAGTTCAACAAATTGTAGAGACCTAATTTTGCAAGGTAGTATGGTGGTTTGGATGCAGTAGATGCAGGTGGAAGTGGAACAGCACATCTGACAATTCCATACCTGCACTGACTTTAGTTAGACTCTGCAAAGTTTCTTGTAGGAGAGCAACTTTTTTCGTTGTAAGCCTCCAGAGTCAACATACAATATAAAATCAATCATTTTGTTGATCAAACATCAGTGAAACACCAGAGCCTGGCAGTGTATGCAGAGGCAGTCAGAAACAATGATAGATGTCAGCTGGGTAGTAAGAATCATGGATGTGTTCATCTAAGTATAGATGAACCATTTTACTGATGGGCATTGCTGCATTGATGAACTGACAGCAACAAAAGCCAGCATTTTGGAATGACATGGTAATTCACATCACATTTTTGCTGCCCTTTCCACAGTTGTGGAATTGCCCTCTGTTCCCCCTCTGAGGTTCAAGATCTCACAACCCCCCTGTTAGAAATAGGAACTGTGTGTGTGAATGGAAATTGGAGACTTGTGTCCTGCTGTGTCCATGCAGATGCTTTAGCTGAAAGCAAGCAGCAACAAGATGCCTAAAAGGAGGCTACTTGCAAAGCAAGGAAAAAGGAAGTAGAAGAAAGAGGGTCTGAAGACCTCTTTAAGTAATTGGCCTAAGTAAGTACAGTCTCATTAACTGGAGGCAGTACTGAACCTAAAAGCTAGAAACTCCCTAAGACGACCGTACACAGCTTCTGGTGCTATTGGAGTACCTTTTCCATGTTTTGCCACAATGACCAGCTTGTGTGGGGATAGTAATATTATTTCCCTTAATGGGAACTTGCAAAACATCCACAGAACAGGGCACTGATCCACAAACTAAACTGATGTGTACTTTATATTGAGTTCAGAATCAGCAAGTGTCATAGTGACACAACAGGCTTAATTGTTTAAGTAATAAGTTTTGCCCTCCCCGACAGACATGTCTGCGAAACCAATCTTTTATATTTCCCTTAGTGTGCAAATACTGCTTTTGCATCCATGTTTTATTTAGCCTGTTTTACTCAGCTATATGCAAATCAAACCTCAGCCACCTCCAGTGCTAGCTCTCATTTTACAATCTGCTCTCCCATGTGCACGACTGCTTTCAACCCTACATGACTGCAGGTATCAGATGAAAGTCATTGGTTTTAATATTTTACTTTATCAATAGAAAGATGACATCCCTTGTCACATGAGAGGGTGATAATTCATTCTGGATGGCTCTATTACTGTGTCAACACTCAAGTGTCTGAAATAGGCTTCAAATGCCTTATTTATGAACTTGAAGACACTGAGTTCAGATTTTAGGTTGGAGTGAAAAGCATCGAGGTTACAGAGCTTTGTCCAAGGTGAGTCAAGAAAAGAATTCATTAATGGGTCTAGGAGTCCTAATCCTTAAAACAGGACCTGTAGGGCTGAAGGACATGTTTGTCCCATTAAGAGCATCCTTGAAAGTCATGACATAGCAGGTGTCCCAGAGTATAGCTGTTTTGTAGCTTACACAGAGCTGATAGAGCTCACTCAAGAGAAAATGAAGACAAAGAAACAAAAGTTCATGGTAGGGTATTTTTCTAGAATAAAGGCATACTCTGAAACAAAAATTATTTCAATTTTGATCTTATTTATGATGGTTAGATCTCGCTAAATTCACTGAAAGGGCTTCATTTTATTGAGGTCACCTCAGTTTTCTCCTCTATATGCTGGTTCACAAACGTACTATGAATTTGCAGAAATTGTTGAAACACAGTCAGACAGTCCTGTACATATCCCAAGATTATAACAGTCCCTCCAGCCTCCTTCTCCTACACACAGAGACGCTTCTCTGAACACATACCTAATGCTTCTCTGAACACATCCCTAATATTTCCATGAAGCTGTTCAAATACCATTAGCAAAATGATCTTTTAAAGCAAAAATGGGTATTAACTTGCTTCATGTAAGAATATATTGTCCTAATAAACAGGTCTTAATCATGCTGTTAGACACAGTTGCAACACAAATGATAGAAATGAACCAGTAAAATTATCATTTATTTTCTCTGGCTCCAGGGGATATTGCTTGTATGCTTTGGAAATAAAACCCTCAGTGTGCTGAAACTTGAACATTACTCAGTCAGAGGATACCATGGGAGAACATGCTAAGGTTTAATTGTGGCTTCCCTCTGTTGAAGCCCTTCCAGAATTTAAGTACTATAAAAGCATATTGAAGTGTTCTGGCAAAAAAACCCCATGAAATAATAAAAAGTGAAAATAACATGACTGTGACTAAAACCAGGGGAGAGCTGACAGAGCTGCTCTTTGGAGCGTAAGCATATTTGTGATGAAAGAAAAATTATCATCTGTGATTTTCAGCTAAGAAGAACCTAAATTATATGGGTTGTTGAAAAAACCCAAAATCTAGTCTGTAATGACTACCTGAACAGACAATTAGAGCTCTTTTGGGGAAAAAAAACAACCACAGAGAATCCTTGACAACCTTTTACAGACAAATATATATTAAAGTCTGATTTTATCAGAGTGAGGTAAATATTAGCTGAGATAGAATCAAAAGCCTATATTAGTGTCACTGCTCAAGTATTAAAAACTAGTGCTACAGTAATTCATAAAGTAACTACAAAAATGTAGAAATATTGTAAGATTGAGGAGGATGTAATTGTGGTGTATTGCTATCAAAGCAATTTTAATAATAGATTTTTACGTAAAATATCCTAAACCTAAAATATACAGAAGAACCCAAGGAGATATAGATGTGGATTTTTAGAAACAATAATAATGCTTTATGTTGATTCATCAAGGATTATTTGATCAAAGTACTTTGGCCAGTGCTTTCTTTCCATAGTAAAATCTTCCCCTCTCAGAAAAAAGCAACAGTAACAAAAAAGAATATTAAATTTAAAACCAATAAAAGCAATATATAAAGCAAAGAAAAAGTTCTGAAATGAAAAATTAAAAGGTGATTAAAATTTCTGAACAGAAATAAGTTATTAATTTGAAGGGCCTTCCTCTATCCCCTATTTCCACAGTTAATTTCTTCCCTTTTTTTTGTGGCAGAAACCACTCACCATTTCCTAATTGCTTCAGTGACCTCTGGAAACTGCAATTTTTGTCAATTTACTATTCAGTGAAAATATATCACCAAACTAATTATAAAAATATTTATTAATGTCAACTTCATTGTTTCGTGACATAATTTTAAATTGTAGGGTCTTTGTAGCAGAGACCATTTCTCAACACAGGGACCTAAGTTTCCAAGAGCAGGGCTCCCACCTTGGAGACCTTGGATACGGCCACACACATGGGAGAAGGACTGTCACATCTCACTTCCCTGTGGGATTCCTCCATCAGCCTTGAAAGGTGCTCTAGTTGTGATTAGACCTTCTCCCTGTTTGCCTCTTTTTAGTGTAGGCAAGAGAACTGGGATAAAAGATTTGAATTAAGTCTTGGCCTTTGTTAAACACACACTAATCTTTGCTTAGTTAGCTTTGATTTTCCCCACCAACTTTCTCTGAGATGTGCCTGTACATCCACCCTTCATTTCAAAGCAGTGACTTGTTGCTGCATAAGCATTTCTATGTTGAGCTTAAGCACAATAGTAGAATATTTTTAGGTAGCATTTATAAAACTGACTTAGTAAGAGCTGAGAAAGAAAGAGGACACAGTCCTCTGTTTCCTTAGTCCTTATCTCCACTGGAGGGTGGGGCTGTGTTTCATAGGTTTTAAACAATCTAGCTACAGCTGTGAAACTGGTGATAGAAATGCTTATCAAAGGGACTTGAAAATGCTTGCAATTTGTGCAAGTCTCCCCCAGGAGAGGAGGGGGAGGAAGGAATTCCATGGTAATCCATGTTATAGAAAATGCTCAAATGTATGTAATGCTGATTATTACCACCTGCTCAGCCTCTTCTATGTTACAACCCTCTTGGGAGAGCCATACTTAAGGGTCTTGTCAAAAAATGTCAACTTTATTTTTTTCACCAGATGCAATAACTTTCCTTGAAGACCGCCTGCTTTGGATCCCACGTGAAAATGCCATTAAGCCTTCGGAAAAGGGGTTTGGGGGTGACAATCGATTTGGGACTAGTTTACGGCTGTTGCAGAGCTTTGAAAGCCCCATTGCTCCCTCTTGTCCTTTTACTGAAAAGGCAAGGCTGGGGAAAATTCTACCTCTGTCATTTCTTCTTTATTAAATAAAGTACAAATAGGAAGTACTTGATTTGACTGTCTATGATTTCCTTTAATTAGACCCCTGAAGGCATCCTTTTCCCAGAGGCTAATGTTGTTAGATAATCTTGAACAATGTGTGTGTGCATTACAAAACTGGAAATTCAATCACTTTTTGACTACGATTATGTGCCACGAATGAGTTGACAGCAGGCCTAAGAGGTGCTTCCCGTGAGCCAGGAACAAGGATGTTAGAGGTTTGTACATAAGGAACTCAGGCAAGGTTTTTCTGGCCTCAGTAGCTTGGAAACAAAGAGAGTGTGTTACCAAGATTTCCGGCAGCTATAAAAAAGTCCTTTCATCTCTGTACTTTAATGTGATGCTGTCAGTGATACTCACAGTGAAAACTGTTCTGCTGTAATTCATTGTTTTCCCTTATTTTTTTTGTTTGGTAGTTCCTTTTGCTTTCTCTAGCAGTTTAAGGAAGGAATGTTTGAGAAGTAGGTTATGTCTATTTAAAGGGCTTCAAGTAGTAGCCAAATGCCAAAAAATAGATCACACAAGAGCATCTGTGGCATCTGCTTGTCTGTCCCTGTCACACTGCATGCTATTCTTGATCCATGCTTCCGACTGGCCCCTTGCAAGGTTTTAGTTCTTTGGCTGGTTAATAATTAATGTTACAAGCATTTGAAATGAGGGTCAGGGTGCGGTCATTGCTGGTAACTAATTGGGTTTTCTTCAAACTTGTAGTGGGTTCACAGTGGTGAGCTTTGAATAGCCCTTTCCTTTGAGGCTGGAGAAGGCAACTGGAAGTGGAAGGCTTAGATCAACACACCTGGGGGCCTGAGGGTCAGATCCTGACATTGATGCTGACTCTCATTGTGGCCTGAGGCAAATAACCCACTGTCTCAGGCTCATGTACATAAAAATCCATCAGTTTTTGATTCTTTCTTTTTATATTTTGTGTAACCAGTTATATCATGAGCTTCTCAGGTCTCAGATGCAGGCCTTGAAGTTAGTTTTAGCATCTTATGCACTGCTGTAATCAAATAGCAAACAGAAAGAGAGGAACTCATAAACTTTGAGGCAGTTAAACGAATTCTTCCCTGTATAAGCAGCCAGGGGACTATTTGGGTTTCTCTTCAGTCCTGAGAGCCAATGTGATTTCTTAAACTGTAAAGAAAGCTACATCTTTTTGACAGATGGAGAGGAGGGAAAGTATTTTTTGCATGAATGAGAGATGTAAAAGGTCTTAATAGAGCCATAATTGTCAACTACATGATACTGAGTTAGTATGCTTGTCTTTATGGTAAAGGATGGAAATAGAGTCTGTGGCCAGTACTGGTCACTGATCCAGTCACAGCAAAAGGTACTGTGTATTATTTTCTGCTAAATACCAAGGACCAGTGAAATCAGGTGAATTTGTGTGGATAATGTTGAAAAGGTTTAAAGTTTTCAATCAACTGGGTTGTAGTCAGAGCTTGCCAAAGTCCTTCCATGCATCTACAGGAGAATTTTGTGTGAGAGAGTCATCCAGAGCTACCCACAAATACTCAGGAGAAACTTGAATGCATAATCCATTTGCTTCTGCGTCATCACCCTGTACTGTTAGTTCAAGGGTAATTGCCATTTGACAATAAGTGTTTCCTTTTTATCAGGCATCCTGTAACCCTGACACTTCTGTACATAAATGTTTTGTTAATAACTTTTTTCCATTTCAGTCAATTGTCTGCAGTGTTGCCAGTTTTTTTTATAAAGGAAAAAAGTAAAAAGGAAAGTCACCCTTCCTTCATATAACCTATGACTTTTATACCACTAGATAACTACCAGAAAGCATGCAAAATATAGTGGGACTCTGCTGCAAGTGGATACTGGGTTGACTGTCAGGGGTTGGCTCTGCTCTTTTGAGAAAGGAAGGAAGGATGCAGTGTGCTGTTCAGCTGTTTGAAAGAAGAGGGGGAAATTTAATTCAATCCCTCCCACAGGGCATTTCTGTGATCATCCCAAATGTCTTATGGCTAAATTGCTGTGGGAATTGCTGGAATTCTCTGTGAGTCTGGTGCCAAACTGAATGTATATGTTCCCCTCGACAACACAGGGAAAGAACTTTTCAACTGAGAATCCATCAGAAAAGGATTTTGCAGTTTTGAGACAAATAAGAAAAAAATAGACATCACTTGGAAGAAATCAGAGAGACATGTTCAGGCTATTGGTGCATAGCGCAGTACCAGATGATCAAGTCCAAGGCTGTTTCACTCAGTGCTGGAACTGGACACCATTACACATAGGAAAGTTAACTTGGCAAAAAAATGATCCTGTGGATATGGCATGATAGGAAATAAATGTTCATAGTGTATGAACTCTTTGTTGGTGATCCAGGATGCTTTCAGTGTCAGTCCATAGATACCCAAATGAAGACTTTCAATATCTGTATAATTTCATTTTACTCACTGTAGAGGGATTGAGGAAAAATCTTGTGGTTTATGCACAGACCTGGAACAGAGGAGATCTGGGCTGAAGCCAAACCACAATTGAAAACTTCAGAAAATAATTCCGAGTACTTACATCAGGCATCCAGAAACAGAAGTATCCCAAATTAACTATCACTTTTCTAACTGCCTACTTCTTTTTTACCCTTATTTTTCCCTATCCACTGTAAATCAGTTTAGTAATAAGGAGTATAATTTTCTTCCTTTTTAAAAAGTTGCCTATCTATGGAAAGGAGATAATAATACTCTCAGCATACTACCTCATAATAATATTAAATCATTTGCTGCTTATTTGTTATCCATTGCAACTGTAAGGGATGCTGATATACAGAAGGAGCAGCCTAACCAAATATACATATTTTTACAATATAAAATGTTACAAAAATAGTTTGATGGACTTGGAATAAACATTTTATTCAAATTTAATACTTCTGAACATTTCTGCTCACAAAAAAATCTTCTGTATTTAATGTTAGTTTTAACTTATTAAGGTAACTTGGCCTTGCTGTTGTAATGCCTTGGATTCTGCCACATTACAAATGTTGAATGTTAAACAGAATTGATGGGGGCTATTCTTACTAATTGCCACTTGTGAAAAGATAATTATATTCTCTGTCTTGGATAATATACTGTGGCATTTGGGACTAGCTAGGCATGACCTACCTGACCTTTCCTGTTGTCAGTTTTGGAGTGAATGGTGTGGAAAACAAAGGCTAGTTGAGACTAGAAAAGTGACTGCAGGTCTTCAACCTACCATAATTCATTTGAAGGAAATATGTTTAAAGTTAACTCAATCAATAAGAAATTACAGTCTATGTTGCCAGGAGTGACTGGGTGATGTTAGCATCAAAAGCAGTTCTAATTTATTTTGTGGTATTGTTTCAGTATGTTTTTGAAGTCCAAATACATGAAATTTATATGCCCATGTTGCACAAAATTTTTGTCAATAAAATAGTACTAAGTGAAAAAATTGATGTCAATGTACACTGCATCCTGATAAACAAGGACTTGGAGCAGGTGAAAACCTTTTTTTTTTTACGGAACAGTTACTGGGTGAAAAATGACACTATTTGAACGCTAAAATATCCCATAAGTCCTGTGGCCTGTTTTGCCCAGGTCTAGGATGACTCTGCAAACACAGGTGAATTGATTCAGGCCTTCATTGGTAATGACAGTTATTCTAGTTCAAGCCCTCTCTTGTTTTCCGGAACATTTGTGAGCCTGCTCTCGTATCACAGGAAAGTACCTATTACCAAGTCTTCCTGGTACTTTCCATTCATTTATTTCCTCCTAGAAATTCTGAAAAGTTTTGCTTTTCTTGTTTATAGCATTGAAAACACATTTGAAGCTAGGATATGTTTTATGAAACAGAAGTGTTGTTTTCTGCTCCTCCATACTTTGAAATTCTAGTTCTGCTTTCAAGGCACTCTGTCATTTCTGCATCCTTGGTTGTGACTTTTGAATTCTAAAGGGCTAAAAGACCTTAGTGCTCCATCTGTAAACTAGGGAGAGTGCCCCTTCCCTTCTTCTCATTTTCTTAGTCCTGTTATTGTTTTCTTTCTTTGTTTTTTTTTTACATTTTTGACACTTATTAGCGTCATGTAATGCATTTAAGTGAGAGTCTGATCTTTAATACCCCTCATTCTATTATTGTAATGCAAATAATTAACAAGATGCATAAAACATTATTACAAAACTGCAGGGGAGCACAAGCAAGAACTAAATCAAAACAAATTACTAGATATTTTTTACCATATCTCCACACCATTTTTTCATGTTCTGTAGAATAAAAGGAATTTCTCATTCATCCACTGTTTTTTTGTTACAGAAATTGGCATTTTTCTTAGTGCCTTGCAATTTTATGATCTATTTACTTTTGATTAATTTCTGCACTGCTTTACTTGTTGCTCTAATGTGTTGTTATTAGACTGCAGGCAAAATTTCACTTCTTACACTTCAGCAAATTTGCCCTGTTTAATTCTTTCTTTCATTAAAGCTGTTCAGATCTATCACTACTACTTTTCTTTACCTCTCTCTGCAGTCCTCACTGACAATTAGCATATGTTTATTTATTTATTTTTTCTAAATTACCATAAAATTTCACAAAGCTTTGCAACAAAGGAAACTCAAATTTTTGCCTTTTGTAGGCAGAAAGAGCTAATATCGTCTTTTTGACAGGATTTTGACATCTCTCCCTATGCAATTAAACCGTTCTAGATTTCATCCCTTCAAAAACCATTACATTCCTGAAAACCATGTCAGCCAAAGACGTGAGTCATCAATTTTTTCATTCACTTTGCTCCTTTTGCTCTTTCTAGAGCAGTGACTATTTCCAGCTGTGCCTTACTTTCCTCTCTGTTAAATGTGGGTGGCAGCATGTACCACTGCTGACTGGTTTATGGGCCCAAGCCAACACTGAGAGAAACCACTTCAAACAATGATACCACAACAACTAAGTGATATCAGATGGACACTGACTCAAATTTGGTCTATTTCGAAACAGTTCCCAAAAATGCTACCCTTTTCCAGGTCTAAATCTGGTTGTTTCTTACGCTAAATTGGGTAATTATGGGGGACATTTATGTCATGTCTATATTCAACCAAAGGCTTTTCTTGCCTTTATCTTAACACAACAAGAATATGTAAAGATCTCAAGGCCCTGATCCCCTGGGTACTGAATACTCTCTGTTAACTGTCATATTCCCATGAGAGGAGGGAATGATGCCTGCCAGGATCCATCTCTGAAGGTGTGTGGACTGTGGACGAGATAATTGTGTTGATCCCTGCAGACTCTCAGTGAATATGAACAATAATTATGAGTCATATAAGCCAGACAAAAAGCCAGACATTCTCACTAATGTCAAAGGCTGAGTAAAATCTTGAACTGTTACTGAAACAATTTGCCTCCTCTTCATTTTGGCTTAAGAAAACTCATATCCTAGGATGCACACCTAAAGTGACATACATCTTCAGTAAGCAAAAAGACATGCTTTGAAGTCTCCTCAGTGTCTTCCAAGTCCTCAGGCTGTTCCAAAGGGCGTTCTGGGAAAGGATTAGGTGTAAGAGTTGGACCACCTGCCTTGGCACCAGAACATTAACCTACTTGTCCCTGCCCTAATGTATGAAGAAGACAGGAAGCAGTTTGGCACACGGAATTCCAGTTTTTCAAAGGCGTCTCTCTGCCTGCCTGAGCTCATCATCGTTGTTGGAGAGAGAGACTTTTTTCACGCAAACCTTTTTCAGGTGTTTCCTATTGCCTGTCTGGTGCTAGGCACTTACCTCTTGAGATGGTGCAAACAGAATTTACATGCCTTTTTCAGTCATTTGAAATTTGCTTCCCTAGCCTGTAGCTCCACACATCATGAAATCTAGACCCTCATATCATTAAATCTAACTTCCCCTTTTGTATCCCATCTCCCAGCTTTGGCCATCCTGCATATATTTTTGTATTAGGAAAAGATGCAAGGATTTTTGGAGAAGAACAAAGTAAGTACACTGAATGGCCTTCATGTACATGGTTAGTAGTAGAATGCATTGGAAATACAATCACTAGTAACTGAGTCAATCAGAATGAGATACAGAGGGAGAGGAAAAGCACTAGGATTAAGGGCAAAGAGGAGAGCACAGATGGGAAAGACTTGGAAGAAACAGCAAAGAAAAGAAAGGACAAGAAAGATGAGCAAACAGAATAAAAAAAAAGGTAAGTAATAAGGTGAATTGTAAAACTGTATGCATAAAATAAGGTAAAGTCAAACTAAGGAATAAATGTCACAGCTAAGCTGAGCTGGGCTCTTTTGAAAGTCTGCCCCCTGCTCCAGATGCTTGTAATTTTAGCTCTGAGCTCTCTCAACAGTTTGACCCCACTTGTCTGAAGTGAAACACCTTCCTAATACTATAGGTTACTTCACAGAGAAAAATAAAAACCCATTTATTGGAATGTTTGTGACTGTTTCTTTTGTCCGGGTTTGGGCCACTCCTTATTTCCCCATGACATTTAGAACAGTGGTAAAGTCACATTTTAGCAGCATCTGCACAAAATCCCAGTGCTGACTGAAGCAAACAGATCCAAAAACCTATATATACCACTTTAGCACTTTCAGTAGGTATCTAATGCATTTCAAAGCATGATTTTTAGTATGCTTGAGTCATGCTCAGAACATGATGAATGTTTTTATCTCTTTTCAAAATACCAAGAGAACATAAGCAGAGATGGCCGACTTACTGCTTCGCTGTGCTTCTCTGTGCCCACTAAATGTGCTGCTCTAATTTATAACCCTCCTTGGTTGTGTCTCCTCACAGTAACCTTAGCACTGCCATCTTGGAAAGTGATATATGTGAATCAATTACTAACTGAGGTTACTAGGACAGCAACACCTGAGAAAATGCTCTGTCTGAAACTGGGAGGTGAGTGCCTTGAGACCTGACCAGAGAGCACATAAAATGAAATGAATGAGAGAGGAAACAACAAAAACACTTGTAAATGGAAAAAAATAATGTTTTTTAATAGCCTGGATTAGGACAGGTCTTTGACCTTTCACTGTGAACTCGCACAGTTAATCAATAATTATGTAAATCAATTTGTCCTGTAAAACGATACTGAGAATTGCTTGGACCTGGGCAATGGTCAGTTTTGTTTCAGGTCACCATGTTGGACCTCAAGATCCCATTTTGTTTCAGCAGCACGTTTTAGCAATGGCCTAACCTCAGGTATTCTGAAGTCCGACTGGTCAGCCCCAAAGATTTCACAGCTTTTACCCTTTGCAAAAAGAAAAAGAGGGATTCCACCTCAGTTTGCTCATCCTCTTGGTCTTCATTTTAAAATAGAGGAATAGGGGACATCTGGACAAATATCTTGGCATCTTTTTGTTGTGATGACTCAGACCAAAGTTTATGTTTCAACAATGCCTTGCACCATTCAGTTGCAAGGCACAGAGTGACTTTATGTCCCTAGAACGGAAAGATTTTGGAAAATTCCATACAAATGAGACCCAGACATATAAGTCTTAGAAGCAATTGTGGTGTTTCTTTCCACTTGGCTTTGAATTAACATTTGTTTGAAATAAAATGGAGCTTTATTTTTCCCCTAACCCTGGGTATTATTTTCTTCTGAGTTTAGAAGATGTTCTCTTTTTTTTGCACTTAAGATATCAGATTCTGACTGTTTATGATTTTGTGAGAGGGCACCATTGCTTCTTTTGATTTGTTACCTAAACCGTACAGTCAACTTTTCCAAATTCAATCCAGATAAATATAAATGTATAATCTGAGGAAAAAAAAGGGTCTCTGCACTCTTCAATGTAAGTGAAATGTTTTGTTATTACTTTTCTGTGTACATGAATTAACTGGTCTCTGTATTCATAAGTTGTTGAAATGGAATTTACCATGATTTTTATCCTTATTTCCTTTGAAAAGCTAACTGGACTGATTACAAAACTCTCTCTAGAACTACTGTGGAAAAGGTAGTAGCAAATAATGTCTTGTTGAAAGCAAGTTTCCGTTCTCATCTTGTAGGGGTGGAGATACTTTTACTTAGTTCCCAGGGGTGAAATCCTGCCCCACTGAAGTTCTGCCATTAATTTCAGTTGGGCCAGAATTTCGCCCCAGGTCTTAAAAACCAGCTTCCAGATGTACAGTAAAATACCTGAGTTTTGGCCAACTTTCCTCCTCTCTTTGCCAGCAGCATGTATAGAACAAATACATACAGAAAAGAAATCTTATAGAAAGTCTCACAGACCTGAACACAATTTAAGCACGAAGGAATTAATGATTTGTGAAGGGATTCTACATATGCGGGAAAGGGAACTTTTGTAAAGTTGCTTGAAGGATAGATCACCAAGCAGACATTCAAGACATCTAAGTCTTCTCCCAGGTCTGCCATTAGTGTATTTGGTGACTTTAATTGAATCACTGCAGTTTACTGAGATGTTCTTCTTGCAAATGAAAAACGGAACATTAGTTGATTTCCCCTAGAAGATACTTAAAGAACTACTGAGTAATACCACTATATAATTTGGCTTTTTTTTTTTTTATTCCCCCTGGTGAAAAATGGACATTCATGTTTTAGCACTTTGCAACATGCAATTTTAAGAGTTGTCTTTACCAGGTATATAGATAAAGTTATTTATTAGGTATCTACACAATGCATAACAGAGATCCAGTTCAATACAATGTTTCATTCAAAGTCTTTTTGGGAGATTTATCCCACAAATGTTGGTTTTCCCTATAAGAAAATAATGACACTTTCTGTGAAAAGAATGCACATGTACGGCACATGTCCACATCCCACTAGACTGTGGAGAATTGATAAAGTGAAGAGGGCTCAGACCCACAGCTTTTATCTGATTTTGTGCTCACTAGAATTTTTTCAACAGAAAACATTTTATGAGAAATATAAAATAACACTTAAAGGCAATAGTTTTGCCTTTTTTTTTTTTCAATCTGCAACACAAGTAGCTATTTACAGTTGTAGTGTCTGGATGTGAGTGGAAAATTTCCTGTGAATCTGCATTGTGTAATTAATTTTCATTGGGATTTGAATTTGTTAATTTGATGATTTTTTTTTTTTCAACTTAATGGTATGCCTTCTTGTCAGCAACCTATTTTATGTGAAGAAAATAAATATATTAATTGCGTCACTTACAAAAATGAATTAACAGAGTTTTAGGCCAAAAGGTACCCTAAGACCATTTACCTAGACCTTTGGCATATTACAGCCCTTTAAATATCACCTACTTATTTTTGTATGAAAACTATTTCTGCTTCTACTTCATCTTAAAGATGCATTCCAGAAAGACAATCTATCTGTGCTGCCAGTGGTTTGTTGTACTTGGTAACAATTCTCCCTGTTAAACATTTGGTCGTTATTTCTTGTATTACAGGATGCTTTGACTCCCAGATCAAAGCACTTCTTAGTACCTGTTCTCTTCTTCCTGGGAAAAGGATTAATACCTGTAAACTCTCCCATTCTTCTGATCAGATAAACAGATTGAGACCTTTTAATAGTATCCACAGACAAAAAATTCATCATCTTCAAAATGTTTTACATTTTAAGCTTCCTACTGAACACTCTCCAGCTATTCTACAACAATTAAAATCTGTAGAGTGCCAGCAACGTGTGCATCATTGTTCTACAGAGGGTAGCAGAAGACTGTGCTGCACACAGGGCGTGGTCTCCTCTCTCTGCTGGCTCAGGACTCTTCACTTGCACACTAAAGATGACATTAATCTACTCTGTTAGAGACTATATGTTGTATTTGCACCCAGTGTCCCCCAGGTCCTCTTCAGATCCCTGATGCTTAGGAGCTTAGCTGGTATGTTGAACAAGGGTAGATCAATTATGACATCTAATGCTACAGTTGCAGGGCTACATATTTAATTTTATCCACCCCACCCTAAGTCAAATAATGGCAATGGTTACATGGGAGAGGCATAACAGGTAGAGTTTATAATTTCTACTGCAGGAAAAATTGGAGGGGGAAAGCAGTGTTTATTATTACAGCCTCGCTAGTCTATTAGATTTTCTACAGGTTATACATTCCAAAGTATATACTCTGAGAAAGTTGTTGGGGTTATTTTGGGACTGTTACACAGGTTCAAGGAATTATTTGTACCATCTTCTTGACCTAATCTTTGCCAAATTCTCCTGGAATACTACTATTTTCCTGGTTTCCAATTTGTACAGTTTAACCAGAAATCTATGGGGCATTCCTAGAACTTGAGAGGCTGAGAGATGAACTGGCACTCGGATCAGCCCTTCAGTGGTCACTTGCCTCCTTTGTCTTTCTGCAATGTTTCCCCAGAAGAGTGCTCATCCAGGGGCTACCATATGGAGCTTTGTACCTGTACTTCACAAAAGACATTTCTTTCAAAGAAAACTTGAAAGGTCTGAGAAATAACCATCAGAAATATTTCTCTGAGCATCATTCTAACTATTATCTTGACACAACTGTTGTGTTCTGGGTACTTAACCCAGGAGATTAAAACTTTATGCACCAGTGCAAAAAGATCACATCCCTGTAATTTTTCATATATACGATTTCTCAGCTGCCGTAGTTTCAACTTGTCATATTTAAGCACAACTGTAATTTAGGTGAACACTTTAAAACGCCATTCTCAAAGGAGTATTCTATTGAACGACTACAACAAATACCTTTCCTTGCCAGTATATTGGGTGGTGGAACTGATCATTGCAGTCAGTTATATTTCTGAGCCAGTGACTGCTTAATATTTGCTAAGAGAAAAATCATTAGGGAGTCCGTACTAATAAATTACTGTACAGTGTAATTGAAGCGGGAACAAAAAGAAAGATTCTGTATTTGACTGCATTTGCTGCAGAAGTGAGTTAGACAGGAGTAATCCACCTTTGGTGTCTAGAAAAACTGGGTAGAGATAAAAATTGATTTAGCAACTCCCTATCTGCTTTTGGTGATCCTGTACCTACTCTCCAAACTATCTCTGCTTGTCCAGTGGCAAGTTAATAATTTTCATGTCTCCTATCAATCACTGTAGCATTTCTTGCATTGTCTACTGTTAACAACCTTTCTGTACCCTGAGAATCACAAAACAGGACACATTTTTGGGGTCTTCAAATTGCAGTCAAACCTGTACCATACTAACTGAAAGTGGCTGGGATGACTAATGCAGCTAAAGGCAGCTGACAAGAAGCCTGTGCTTAAATCTCACTAAATTCTGTGTGATTTGAGCAGTGCTAAACTGGGGTGATTTTGTTCCTGTCAGCACTTAATCCTGCATTGAGCTGATTCTGTTCATGAGTCCCTAGAGACCACAATGGTCAGGAAACCACAAAACTGAGCACCTTTAGGCACAATGAGAAACACAACCTCAAAAGTCAACTGCCGTTAGGCACTGAAGTGATGTGGGTAGCTACCAGACAGTTAAATGCACTTCTGGAAGAATGCTGTTGGGTTTAGAATGTTTCTGGTTACTGTCTTTAAAAAAAAAAAAAAAAAAAAAGGGCAACCAAAAAAAACCCCAATTTGGAATTTCCAAGAATACAAGAGAATAAGGAAAGCATAGACAGCTTTGGAGCAGCAAAGAGGGTACACCACATCACAAAAACCTCCATCACCATTGGCATTCTTGCTGTTGGCCTTGGATGGCAGCCCAAGGACTGAACAGGCAAATGAATCTTAACTCCTCTCTGTGACCCCTCACCAGGCTTGGAGCCTGTGCAGAGAGCAGAGTCAGGAAGCTCTTACTGACGCTGTTGCTCAAGCTGCTTTTGAATTGCTCAGTCTCCACAGTTAAACCAGTTTCTGGATCCTTAAACTAATCTAGTTGAAGAAGGTCATCTTTCTGTACAGGCTGCCCAGTAGGACAGTTCCAGGAGCCTCAGTTTCTCTTCTTGTGGAGTTTTCCTCTCCATTCAAGGCTCTGCGGACTCGCAACTTAGACACCTCACTCACCAAAAGTCAAAACTTAAACCGGAAGTGGGCATTCAGGGATTTGGATGGAAAGAAACTTATTTCCTATTTAGGTCACTAAAATCATGAAATTCTTCCTTATTGCCTGTTAGTAATTATGTTTCAGGGTATGCTGCTATATTTTCTGTTTGAAAGATCTTGGAGTCTGTACAGAAAGAGTATACATGGGCTTTACAAGGCAAGATTCAGTTTAGTTTTTTCTGAGGGTAAAAATAAAGAGAAAATTAAGTCACCAAATAAAAACACCAGTGAACCACACCAGTGTGTTAACTGTATGACATGAGGACTGGGTTGACAAAGGAGAACTTGACCAATACAATGCTAAGATCAGTATTAAAACAGCTGTATTAGGCTTGTCACTGGCCTAAAAAGCACTCTTTGATACAAGACAACCTCCAAGGAAAAGGGAAAGAATTTTTCTAGTTGGAAGGGCTAACAAAGGGCTGTCCTTCAAAATTACTCTTTCAGTATTCTCCTCTATGAATTTTATGTATGTTGTTATCCCAATGTAGCTTGCACTGCCCACAGACAGTGTTTCAGGTGTGGATCTGAAGCTGGGACTGATTTGGGGTTATACTGGTGTAGTGAGTGCTGAGTCTGAGTTTGCTTCACTGAAGAAGCAGATGAGACAGCAGGGCCTACATCATCACCTCTTGGTGCAGCTGTACAGCCACCAGAGCATTTGTCTTGAGGTGAAGCAAGGGCATCACATTTTAGCTCTCAAATATACAAAGCACTATCACTGCTGATCAGCTTTTGTAGTGTATCATGTGCTTTGTTACCACGTAAAGCTTGCATTTCCAACTAGCTAAGTCAGCAGGAGTGGACAAGGGGCTCACAACTTTTTAGGAAACAATACTGGGAATCTTCATAGGATGCTTCTAAAAGAGACACCTGTAGATGCAATTTACCAGCATAATCTCTGAGAATATTGCTGAGCTCAAAAGCAGATATCTGTGTAGAAAAAACCACTCTAAACCCCCCCCTGTTGAGTCAGAAAAAAAGGATATCTTTGTAGTATGTAAATGACCCATGCCACCTGGTTCAACTTGGATTTCTCACGATGGTCTTGGCAGTGTGCAGTCTGATCTGTCTGCCCTCTGAATATATTTAGTGGTAACTTTCAGTAGGTTTCTTTATTCCCTGCAGGATTTTTGAGAAAGATTCTCTTGAGATTTGGGAGAGCGGGTTTTTATTACTCTTTTCAAAATCAGTAAATGATGATTACAGAATGTCAAACTAGGATGGGAGGTTTTTCAGGTAACTGCATTAGACATTCAGACTTAGCCAGTCACTCAGGCTCTCTCCAGACTCAGTGAGGTGAGATATGAATCCACTGAGTGACTCATTTAATCTGTTAAAATGGGATGAATCATGTTTTTGGAGATGTCCATTGGTTTTCCTTGGAGTGTCTCTCAGTTCTACACTTAGATTTTATACAGCCACTGGAGCATGGAGGTCCATGGGAGTTATTCCTAAACTTGCTGGAGCTTTCTGCCTCTGTGACTTGATCATTTCCATTACCTGCTTAGTTTCTTCAGGTTACCTCAAGTATAACAGATTTTCTGCCTTCTTCATCCGTAAATACCTCCCAGAAGACTGTGAACAAATAAATATTGCAAAAGTTGTGATGTGCTGAGATACCTAACGCTGTAAACTCAGCTGTGGTTATACAGATATCAACATGTACCTATGGCAAAATAAAAGCCTAAAGAAAACAAAAAATCCACCCAAACTAGAAAAAAGACAGGTTTAAGGTGACTAATCAAAACTAGTTTGCTCAAGCTAAAGTACCATGGAAAGATGGAAGAAGTCTGAGGTGAAGATTTGAAGGTTCTTTCCACTGACGCTGAAACATCAGTTAGTAATTTGAAATAAATCCCTAACTTTATGGATATTCTACTGACCTTTGGTTAGACAGACAGAATGCCTTTATGCAGTTTCATCAATACTTTAGGTGGAAAGGGTGATAATTATACAAATCTGCAAACACAGATACACGTAAAACAAAAGATGAATGAGTGGTTCTTACAGAAAAGCAAAAGGAAAAACCTTGGTGTGTGTGGGCATCAGATCATTGTAAAAGAAAAAATCTCGGTCCTGTAAATTTTAGACAACATTGATTTGAGTCGACTTCATTTAATATTGGTGAGAGGATTAATTATAGGTATTCAACTCTTATAAGCATTGACAAATTTAACCCAAGATTTGAGAATTTTCTTTGTTCTGAATGAGCTACAAATTCTACTGTCTCTTTACCGCTATAGGGTGCCATAGATTTTGCTTAGGCAGCACAGGTGTAGCTGGAAGATGAATTTGGCCCAGAATGTTTTCCCACATTAACAATTCATTTGACATTTAAAATAAACCACACAAAGACAACAGATTAATCAAGCCAGATATTATAGATATGCCTGAAGCACAAAGGAAAACAACCCCACTGAGCTCAGAGATGCATTGCCTGAACTATAATGCAGGATTTCATTAAGTGTGTATGATTCAGACAAATTAGAAACTGAATACAAGGGAAAAAGAAAGCCAAACTATAATCATGCCTGCACACTAAATTAATATTTAAAACAGTAGAGCTATTTGACACATTGCTGACCATGCAAACTTCTGTGTCTAGATGTTTAGACTATTTTGTGTCCACCAGAATCTGCCAAAGTTTTTTCTTTTGGATTTTTCCCCCACTCTCCTACCACATCATCAGACTCTTTCTTAGCTCACAGAGTTTAGGCACAAATTAGGATCCCTCAGAAGGCAAACACACTATGCAATCCCTAAATCACCAGGATGTCCCACATGGCTGCATTTTAAAATGTACTTGTTATTTTCAGATGTGGCTGAAAATGACATCTCTCGAAGATGGTGTTATTTTATACAATGAGAAAAAGAGTCGTAATGTGTGTTTTACATTCCTAATTTAAAACTTGGTAGTAACATAGCTATGTATTAATAGATGCTTGAATTTATTTTTCAGAATACTGTTGGATTTTTTACCACTATAGCAGTTAAGATGCAAGATGTTTTACTAAGTATGGGACTAACTTAGTTCAGGTCCCTATTCTGTTACAAAAGTTTTTTGACTTTGGTTAAGACATTTAGAAATGTTACAGAAGCCAATTCATTGACAATCTGAAACTTTCTATCCATGTTCGTGTTTCCTTTTTTTACAATAAGGGTTAATAATATCTCTCTACTTCCCAAATATCTTGAAAAGGTTAACAGTGAGCTTAATAATATATCTCTACTTCTAAATATCTTGAAAAGGTTAACAGTGAGTTATAAGAAATAATTAGGGTTGGGGTTTTTTTTTAGTTTGCAAGATAAGATAAAGAAACTGGAATTTTTGCCTTTTGATTTTTTTAAATGCTCCCTTTCCAGTGAAAACAATTAAAGCCAGTCACGAATTATTTCAGTCAGAGAGATTACTCACAAAGATACCACCAATGGTCAGTAATGTGGGTCACCCCATTCTTTCAGATGAGAGCTATGCCAAGATCAAAGTGATTAGGTAAGATATTGTTCCTTGCATTTGCCCTATTTGCAAAACTTTAATTTCTTTCTTTTTATTTTTCTTCTTTTTTTTTTTTTTTTTTTTTTTTTTTTTTTTTTTAATGGTGCCAACTATTTCCTTCTTTGAGGAGTTTTATTTCTGCATAGTTCCCAAATCTTTTGGGCAACTCGGGCTGTTTGAATCTAACAGCTCTTACTGTGAGCAGCATACTTCTTTGGAAGAGGTCACTTTTTTCCCTTTGAAAGTTGCAAGTCTGCAGTTGCAAGTCTGCAAGTTTAAACAGAAATCCTTGCTGCTCTTGAGGCCTTGTAGCAGAGATAAGTTACTTAGGTCTTAACTGCAGCTCCATGAAGCTGCTATATGCCTTCTCCTTTCTGGTTTCAGAGAACCCAGTAGCTGCAGATCTCAAGGTGCAGATGTTTTCCACTTCCTCGGAGGGCATACTGTGATAAATGCACATGCAACTGCAGTTGCTAGGTCCAAGAAGATTGCTATTGCAAAATAGTTGGGGTTGAAGCCCCATGGTGTATTCTCTTTCTGAAGACTTTTAGGATACTTCAGCTGAATTTCTCAAAAGCAATAGCAGATTACTTTTGCTGGAGTAAAAAGTACCCTTTCAACCATAATGCAGGGCTGAAATCAGCCGTTGGATCTCTGAACTCAGAATCCAAGCATCACAGCCAAGAAAACCAGTAAGCTACTTGGAAGGATCTGCAGAACACTGGCTCCATGAACATGCTCAAAGAACCAGTCACAAAACACTTCTAATGAAAATATAATGCAATTCTCTAAGTGTAGTAGTTTAAACCAAGTTTTCCCCCTGCAGTTGAAAGTGGTAACCCCCAGGAGGTGGTAACTCTTGAAGTTTTGTCCAATGAGTGCTTCTGCAAAATATAAACAAATCACAACCAAACGGAAGAGAAGATTTGTAGTTAGGGGTTGAAGAAGTAGCCATTTTCTGACTACCATGAGGAAAGGGGCCCGGAACCCCTTGGGGCCTCTGGGCCCCCCAGCCCTGGGCTGGGGGAGCTGCAGGGACCGGGAACAGCATAAAGCTGGGCTAGGTGCCTGTAGTTATGCCGGGAGATGTTTTCTCCACCGTGGGCAGCGTAGACAGAGCGGCAACAGCGGCGGCAGAAGCAACACTGGCCGGAGAAGGTGGCAGAGAGCCAGGACAGATAAGAACTGAACTAAACAGCAAACGGCATGCACTGCAGAGAGGACTCCTGGAAGGAGACAGAGAGCCAAGAGAGAGCCAACAGCAGCAGATGAGAGCAGAACTAGCTTTACAGAGAGAGTTGGGGTAAGAACTGAACCAAAAGACCCCAGAGTCCTTTGAGACCCCTCTTAAGTTGGGGTGGTGGGCTCTTACTGATTAGAAGTCCTAGATGGAGTAAAGGAGCTAAGAAGCTCAGTCATCCTGAGAGCTCAGCCAGGACGGTGTGTGGAGGTTGACCTTGAGGCCCTCCCTTGCTGCAAGCTACAAAGAAGCTCGCAGCCATCTTGAAGCAGGGCACAGAAGCTCTGCAAAGGGGAATCTGAATTCCCTGAAGACACCATACTGTCACGAAGACCCCCTGGGCTCGTGATATGACCGTGGTAGAATGACCTTTGTCTGGGATGACGTAGCCCACAGAAGACCCCTTTGCCTGCATCAAGGGGCCGAGGGGGACACACTCTCGTGAGTGCTGGCAGAGATCCAGCTATCAGCTGCTGCATGTGAAGGGCACAGATGACTGCTGCTGTAGAAGAGCCTGCTGCCTTAGAGACATTGCTGCTCTGAAGAAGGGATCTGTCCTTCTCCCCTCCTGGACTTTTATTTGGAGGGGAGAGGAGATCTGATCCATTGTAAATACTTATGTCATGGTAGAGATAGCTAAGGTTGTATATAATGTATTGTAGTATTTATTTGTACAGTCATTGTAATATATTCCCTTTCCCCCCACTTTGAGTCTGGTGTGTTTTGTCTGGAAAGAATCATCTCACATTAGGCTGAGATGTGGGAGGGGGGGATGGAGCTAGGGAATTAGATTTTGGGAATCTCAAACCATGACACTAAGGCAAATCAAAGACCACATAAGTACAATAAATCTACCACTGTCTTTGTCTTAGCTTATGGCAACCATTTTATTCTGGGGCTTTCTACCCAGAGTAGAGACGATCCAGTGGCTTTTAACAGAGCATATAATGTTGCAGGGTAGAAGAAAACGAAAAATCACCTCAGTCATTTGGAAAAGGTGTAAATTTTGGTGGAATATTTGTTTATTTCATCACTACAGTAGGCAGAGAGTATCATCAGATCTTGATGATACATCACAGAGGTAACACTATGAATTTTAACGTGATAATTTTTGTGCAAATGTTAATCAACATCACTGAAACTAAAGGTTATTATTTTTGTGGTTTTATTCAAGAGATAAGACATAATGACACAAAAACACTTAGTCATTCACTTAAAAAACCTTCAGGCTGTAATAAAAAAGCGTACTGCAGAATATTACATTAGAAAAGATTTCTACTCCCTCTACTTTTCGTCATCTCTGGTGCAGTCTTGTTCTGGAGCAGTCAGCCACAGCAAGCAGAGGAGCCGCAGTCATCTGAGAAGAGGACACACTGAGGGCAGATGGAGGTCAACTGTGATATTTTAGGAAGAGGTCTGAGCCACAGTGTTCAGGTACTGATTCAGTCTTCCCCAAATTACAGAGGTTTCCAGATACAAAGTTTAGCTTCAGGCCCAACTCGTCTGATTTTGCATTTTTAAAATCAGAGATTTTAGTATGGCCTGTGCTGATCTTGTGGGAATACTTGGAGGAGAGTACGTACAGAATGTTTGCATTGCAACTGATTTGTTTCTTCTCCTCCCACATTCACTTAGGAAACTTCCCTTAACACACATCTCTGCTTTTTCTTTCACCTTCAAGAGAAAATAATGGTATTTTTTTATCTGTGCTTCTTTATAAGGCATTTTAGGTTCTCATGGTTTTAGGAAAGAATAGGCTGAGAAGGTCTAGTCACAGTCAGAACCCATTTAGGACCCAAAACACATCTTCAAAGTATGTGTATTGAAGGACATCATGGATTCAAATACTTTTTTTCATTTAATGCACTTGGAAAATATTCATAAGCCACTTAAAGAAAGATTGTTGATCATTAGAAAGTGTATATCTTCCCCAACACTTTTTTTTAAGGTGTAGATCTCTAGACTATCTAGTTGATGTTCATTAGAAACCACTCATTATCTTTGTCTGTCTCTTTCACCTTTCCATGTGGCTTAACTCAGTCTACTCTTTGATGAGTTTACTGAAATAAACTATCTTGACTAACCCTGATGTGAACCATGTGGATTTAAAAAGGGAGACTAAAACAGGGCTTTAAAAAGGACTATTCAGTGATCTGACAATGTTACTCAAACTGAGTTTTGAAATCTGGCTGCTGCTCTGAAAATCTGGAACCCGATGCTAACATTACTGCTTTACCACAAAGGGCTCTCTCGGGAGTCAAATCCTTATCTGGGGTGTTTGCAAAAGGACACTGGAGTTTTTTTTAGCTCTTCACCTGAGGGAAGTAAACTTGGACTTCTATAGCAAAACACAAATCTCCAGCCTTATATTAAGCACTGTTTGCAGTATTTCCTCCTGTCACTGGCCTGATTCGTAATAATATTTACAACCGATCACACTGTGACTTGAACTTAACATGCTACCCTAGGTGAGGAATCGCTTCTGTCACACCAACTGTCTTAGCATTGTGAAGCAGTTGAACACCTCTCTCTCCAACAGGACAGGAATTTCTCATGAAAGATAAGAAGGCAAGGCTAGACTTCTCTTGAGAGAGTAACCCCTTTCACAGTAACCATTTTTTTGTGATTCAAGCCAGGGATCTGAGCTACAGTTTAGGATTGCTTGCAACCTCATTAGCCCATTTTGACCAGGTTCAGCCTCTCTTCTGAGATGCTGCAATTTATACAAATCCTCAGATTTTCCATCCCAAAAATCTATTTTCATCTTCCCTGTACCACAGAAACAGCAAAACACACAAGTAGTTTCTGAGGCCGTAGTTTTCTTTTTTTTAGGTATTTTTTTTAGGAGTTATTTCATTACAGTCATGAGACTCTGAGGCAGAGATGAATTAAAAAAAGGCATACCTTCTCAGCTGACCATTAGGTTATATATATAAGAACTTCAATCCTTAAATTTTAGATGTTTCCCCTGAAAATAAATAATAATGCAAAGTATCTACAAGGGTAATTGAACCGGTTTCCATGCAAAATTTCATACCCTTGACTTTCCATTCCAATGCATGACTGATTTTTTTCCTTCCCCAAGAAGGGCTTTTTTTTTCTTGGCTCTTCACATTATTTCCAGAGGATACAAACTAAGATGAATAAGCTCAGTTGATATTATTGATGAAACACAGTTTGAAACACTAGAATAAGGGATATTGGCAAGAAAATGTAAAACGTTATATGGTGGAGTTGTTAGGGCCTTACTTATAAACCAGAATATAAAAGAAAATGTTAAAAAATATCTCTAAATATTTTAAAGAGCAGTCATACTCTGAAGTGTGACTATAAAATAGCTTTGTAGATACTATGTTTGTATTCTCTAATAAATTTACTTATTCTGTCTCAAGGTGCACTATATTACATACACCCGCTCTAGAAGCTGCACGTTTCTCCAGCTTCTCCAGAGCCCACTCACACATCTGAAAAGAGAAATGAGAGTCATGATTTTTCTTCCACATCTGAGAGCTCTGCAGAAGAAAGAAGGGTGATGTAAACACCTGGATCTCAGCTCTATGAGCCTGAGGGTGGGAGGATATACTCCAGTACAGCAAAGAGATGCTCAAGGGTCTCCGTATAACTAGCAGGGCATGATGTCTAAGCTAATAAGCCTGAAGGGTGTCCTGCTTTCTGAGCTTGAAATCATGTACCAGAAGAGCACTGGACCATGACCTGGGAAGATACTAATCTGTGAGGAGCCTGGGTAGAGAGTTTTGTACCTCACACCTGGTGAATATGGACCCACTGCTACGTTTGCCAGGTGCATCACTGGAGATAAGCAGTGCTGTCCTGGTGCAGGCACAGTCACTGTACACATACGTGGATCACATGTACACCAAGAAATGGACGTGCAGCATTTTTTCATCCAGTCAGATATTTTCCGAATGTATGATCCATCCACTGTGGTTTAAGCCTGTAGCAGCTCTTGGACAAGAATGTTCCTGAATTAAGCATGTGGGTTGTGGAATTGCACTGAAACAAACAGTGAATTGAATTTTACAATTTTATGTAAATCACATTTACATAATTAAGAGTCCAGTTTCTAAATGAATTTGTAGTTGTACGTGCACATAAAGAAACATGTATGCTGTTGCACACATACGTCTTCCCTTAATTAATCTTTGTCTTGCTCATTTACATACTAATATTTTCCAGCTGAGGCAATTATTTTTACCCTCCTATTAAAAAATGGAAGCATTAGGTAGAGAGACAATGAGCTGAACATCCTTCGGTCTTCTCCAACATGAGAACATGTCTATATCAAAGTGGAAGGTCTCATAGTGCTTGAATTTAGAGTGTGCAGAAGCTCAGTATAAGGCATGAGTCTCCACAAAGCTATGCAGCCATTCATTCTTTGTAGGACCAGACCCAAAATAGATTTGAAATCCTATTTGTACATACCATATATGAAAGCTTTGTTTGTACTTCCTTCCATTTTTAAACACAATTAAAAGAAAAGCCACTCTTCAGAGAAGTGCATACCAGACTTCAAAATTCCCCCTTTCCCAGGGCAGTAGCCCAGAAAGAGACAATGTTTCTTCTCCCCAAAATAGGTTCTCATTGCACTAAACTGAATCCAGCATGAGAATTAATTGTCTGTGATCGGAGGTGAATCAGGTCTCTCTTTTGATAATTTGGCTCAAGATACAGGCAGACAAGTTTACAACATGGAATTTTAGTTTATACATTTAAAAAATAAAGGTTTTGCAGAATGCATAGCTTTTTAAAGTAAGGGTATAAAGTGATCAATAAATGAAGATGGAAAAACAAGTTGAGATATGAGGATACAGGCCATGTTTTTTAAATGCTACATAAAGAGGATTCCAAGTCGAGAGTCAGTTACTGAAAGTAGAGGGAGAGTGTGAGAGTAACCTTTTTGGGGAGTTTATGTTCAACATAAAGACAAATATGGCTGTGGGCTTAAGTTCATCGCTTGACAACCAGAGGAAAGTAATAATGTTGAACAATGGAGTCACTCTTCTCTGTGGGAGAAAAAAACCTGTTGACCAGCTGATAGCTGGAGTCATGCATTACGAGGAGCTGAATGCTCGTAGCTTGCAGATTCCTTCCCACAGGGAGCTGGGACGTCCCACTCTCTTTCCATCTGTGCACCGTGACATGCATGAAAATAGCTCTCTGAAGCTCCTGCCACTATGCTGAGCCTTCTCAGACTCTTTCCGTCACCACTTGAAATAAGAGTATGCTTCTCCCTTGTTAAAGAAGATTAATCTGCCATGATGTCAATGACTGAGTGGACTTTATGTACTTGGTCTCAGTCATGGTATTTTTACCCTAATTGGAGACAATGTTGCTGATTTAGACCATCTGCTGAAAGATGACATCCTTTTGAGGCACTCGCAGACCGTAAACAATAACCACTCAACATGCATAGAGATGTTTTACATGTCTACTCACCATTTCCATCAAGAATCTCAAAGCTTTCTACATACCAGTGTGTTTAACTTGCCAGAGACTTCAAACAGTGGACAAAACTCCTGCTTTACAGATGGCAAGATGAAACTCCAAAGAAGTCATGAAACCTGAATTCAAGATCACTGAGCAAATCTTTATCAGGGTGGGGAATAGAAACCAGGTCACCTTACATGTGGTTCTTCACTTTATTCACTCCCCTAGTGCTCTGACCTCACTGTGCTCTGTGAACCTCCTCATAACTATATGGGATATGCAGCTGTTAGTAATAATACACTACCTGTTCAAACTAAAAACACCACAGCAGATGGAAATACAGTAGGTTAATAGCTATTCCGAGAAGCAATCATTTAAGGTACCAAGAAATTGCTTCTGTTAACCTTTTCCCTTTGTGACATTTGACCAGTTTATATGCAGGTTACAAAGGTCACCCATTATCACCATTTTATGAGACTTGGATTGTTTCTGATCTTTTTCCAGATTCTGCCTTTACCTGATCAAGCAAATGGTAATATTAACCAGCTAAAATACATTTTTTCCTTTATGACCCAGGGTCTAGAGTCATAGAGAAAGTGTAATGTAGCTTTCTTTTCAGTTAGATTCTTGCTCTTTTTAGAGTTTTATACCAATTTTATGACAAAATATTGTTCCCTTACATCTTTGATACAGCTCCCATTTCATATGTATTTTTAGAGTCTGATATTACATTACTAAATATATTTTGGATGTCCTTTGGTTTTCTTTCAGTTATTCCTGTTTTGCTGAAATATCTCTTCACTGTCAAGCTAACCTGCCTGTTGTACTCCTTGTGTAAGTTCTCAGACTTTTACAGTTTCTCCTTTATAAGAAGTTTAGCACAGATCTATGTGTTATCTAACAGAATTGTAAAATATTGGTGTGTGTCTGGCTTATCAAGTCCTTTTGAGGTTCAAGCAATAAGCACTGCTAAGTTCCCATCCTGATTTTTATGCCTTCAAGGACAAAAATAATTCCTGAAATCATTTTCCAAAGTGATATAACAAATAACCCTTAGGGGAGAGAGGGTATGTTTTGATCTAAATTCATATCATACAGGAAGTTATACGGAGAAAAAGGAATGTGGTGATGATTTAATTATCCTCTTCAAAGCAAAAAGCGTTTTATTAACAAGAGGCTGTGACTGAGGTTTATACTTGGTTTAAGTTCTTATTAGTGGTTTTGAAACAAGGGAGATTGATTGATTCTTGTTCACTCATTAAACTCGTTAATTTACAAAGATTCATTGCACTGGTGTTAATTTGAGAGTTGCAGGAAGTTCCAGAAAGAAATTGAATATGGTGAAGATAAAGTTATTTCTTAAAGGCTGATCATCTATTCCCTGTAAGGCCTTCTTCGAAAAGAAGTCTTGTTTTCTGTAGTTTTAACATGTCTGACTTATGAAGGGGTACAGACACGAGTACCCACCTACTGACCCAAAGCATTTTGTAAAATTGTCTCCAGAAAGAGTTGCTCTAAGAAATAACATTTTGACATCTAGTAGTTTTATTGCTGTTATTTCTGCCATGGAAAAACAAACAAGAGAGTTTGAATCATCAACTGTTCCAGTGTTAACAGTGCAACCTAAGGATATTGTGAGATTACCTTTCTCTGAGTTAGGGCATACCAAATACAATTTCTTCCTGAGATATCCTGTCAGCAATAAAAGATGTGAGTGCAAGGTCTGTCATGCAAGAGAATATTGAGCTCCTTCACAAGGCTAAAGCAAACTAAAGAGTGTGTAGACTACAGGAGATGAAAATAAAAATATTATTTCTGCTTCTGCCCTAAATCAAAACCAAACAGAATCAGCATGCACATATGACAAAATACATCAGATTAAACCACCTTCCCCACTAACCACTGGCTGTAATTTATTACAGTCTTTCTTTACATGGTTTAGTACAAACTACCAGGATTTAAGCAACAGTCAGTGATTCTGAATATCCCGTTTGAGATCTGCTTGCCAGAAAGTAAGTGCTCCATGCTTTTAATAAAAATGTAACACCTTTAAAATACCTCAGTTTGGCTACAAAACAGAAAATATCCCCCATTCCCTACTAAACTCTGTTTCAGAAAATATTGGTTTTGATGTCACAGTTAAGCTGCCTGTGATGAAAAGAGTCTGTTTTCTGTTACACTCTTAATGGATTAGTATCTTGGTGGTTGAGGCAACACTTCTCCTTTCCAGTCCTTGATGCTGAAAGGTTAGGTATGAGCACAGGAGGTCAACTCTGTTACTTTTTATGGAGGCAGAAAATGGCATAAAATGAAAATAATTTCCTGTGAAAGCTGAGGACATTCCTTCATTAGATTTGTTTCCTGTGCTGGGTCATATGGTTTTTTTTCCTTTCTTTCTTTTTTTTTTTTTTTTTTTTTAAACATGCATTTGCTGGTTTCCTGTGCCCCAAGGGCCTTAGAGGTCTGCTTTTATGAGACCAGGCCCACCAGTGCTGTTTTGTATGGTAAAAATGAATTAACTAAGTGAATCAAAAACATCAGAGGGATGCTTGATAAGGGACAACAGGTGATAGAAGCTAAACTACTCAGATTATAAAAAACCAACTTATTACAAAAACACATTCTAAATCCCCACCTCACAACTACAGGTGACACATCCTCTTCCAAACAGCACCAGCTGGGCTTCAAACAGTCCTGGTTAGTAACCTCCCTCTTTTTTTCACTATTGAACATAAAATGTCTAGCAATAATAAGATCCAGAAATCGTTTATAGTTTTTTTTGCCCTCGTAAAAGCTGTTGTTGCCTGGTGGGAAGGAACAGTTGGTTACCTCTTTCCCCAGCCTTGGTGGAATGCAGAGTGAAATGGTGTCCTTCATTCCCATTGCCAACGGACCTGAATCCCAGGCAAATTGCCAAGAGAGTCCCAAAGATTCACTCTGAACACAGTGTGAGCTAGACCAGCACAACAGAAGGAGATGATGTAGTACGATAGATCATGCTGACTGGCTGATTTCTCTGCAATATCGCAGCTAAAGTCTACTTTTTCCTATTTTTTTGTGACTTTAAGAAAAAACACAGCAGAGCTGAGCAATTAAAAAATATGTAAACAGGGTAATGGGGTTTGAACTGACTACCACCTCCAAGACACAAAATCTTGTAGTTATAATAACCTGTTGTAACCCTCCCTTAGTAACCCTCAGAAAGGCAAAATGAGTATCAGAATGTATGAGGAAAGGAAGAGGGAGCAAACTGCTACTCCTGTAAAATATATGTACACCTGCACTTCAGTTATTAGGCTCAACTTTAGGATGCTTTCCTTCCTTCCCTCCCTCCCGCCAACTCTCAGTAAGGATGTAGTAGAACTAGAAAAGTTTTTAAGAGGGACAAGGGTAATCAGAGGCATGAAATATTTTCCATATGAGGAACAAATAAATAGACCGGGACTTTTCAGCCTGGGAAAAGAAGATGAGTGAAAGGAGATGTGCAAAAGCATGAATGACATGGAGAAGGTGAATAGGAAATTATTGTTCACTGTCTCTTCCAGTACAAGAGCTAGTACATCAACCAACCAGGCAGTAGATTCATAAAGCAAAAGGTGATTTCTCTTCAACTAGGCAAAAAGAACTCCTCATTGTGGATGTTGGAAGTTTTCATGGTTTCAAAAAAGTAATTGGAAAAAATCATGAGAGGAAAAAGAAATAGAGAATTTTTTATTAAACACAAAGACGTGACTATCCATCTCAGCCATGGAGCTGGTCTAACCTGATTCAGCTGTTTGTCTGTTCTCATGCTGTATTCTCAGAGAGGGGATTATGGGATTTCTTGTAGCTCACCTCCAGGTATGGACTATTTTGATTCTGACCGGGTTTTAAGCTCAAAAACCTTTGCTCAGTTCAAGTAGGAATTTTGTCTGAATATGGGTTTATTAAAGACTAGAAAAGGAAAGACATCCCCAGGAATTCGTGTGGAATGAAATACTCTGTCAACACGTGTCTGTAGGTAATCTCAAAACCCTGAGTAATTATACCAAGAGGCTATGTATAAGACTCCATTGATTTTAGTGCATGTGAATACATACAGAACCATTTCCTAAGAATTTTAAATTGATTGTGTCGGGCAGATCATACAAAAAGCAAGGACTTTGGGAAGTGTTTGCCTTATTCATATTTTTTCTTGCTCAGTAGCCTGAAAATACGTTGTCTGAAGTAGTGCCTCTGAGGCATTTCATTCTTTTTAACTTCAGGCACCTTACTCACCATCTGAACTCTTGAACAAAAGCTGCTGTACAACTCAGATCATCATTTTGTGTCCTATTGTACATTAAGTTTACTTCTTACTCAAGGAATACAAGACCTGCAATCTTGTCACTATTTTTGTTTAGTAGCTCTTTTTCTTTCCTCTGAGTGCTCCAGTATTATACAGAAAATATTTTACAGCAGTACCTAATGAACTATTTTCCTTCAATAATTAAGAAAGACAGGTCATAAGAAAATAGAGTAGTCAGAAGCAGAAGAGTCTGTATGTTGTCTGCAGCTGGAAAATACTAAGTGCCCCCACAAGAAATTATAATGTAACATAATAGTTTGTTATCCAAGGAAGAGGCCTCAAAAGACAATGCATTTTGTTGCTTACAGATCAACTCTTACCCCTACCAGTCCAATTCAAGACATTTCTTTACAGTGGCCAGATGTTTACATCATTTTTAACAGCAATTTGTAATACCTTAATTTTCTAGAATTGTTGTCCTAAAGGGAGATAATACTGACCAACAAATTAGATCACAAGCTGAACAGGGGACCACAAAAGCAATGAGAGTTAAAGCAAAGTGAAGATATATTAGACTATAACTGAGATACTGCAAGAGTGGTGTTAACCAGAGAGTCTTCAGAGTGGGCCAAAAGAACTGAGTAAACGAACTCATGGTTAAACTGAATATGATTAAAATAATGAGATATTACTTTACATCCAATGTATATCAAGAAAAGACTAATTTTGATGTGAAGCTGATATAAGGCTATGATCCAGAAGTTGGTTGTTTAAAAGAGTCTATTTTTGTCTAAAAACAATGGAATTCCAGTGGAAAGAGTAGTTAGGGAGATGATGGAACTGGGCAAGGATGTGAAAGCAATGACATCATGGCACACTGCTTTCAAGTTGTGAAAGAAAGCATATGAGAGATAGAGACACAAATCTCCATTTCAAGATGTAATCGTAGGAAGGGTAGAGTTATCAGGATATAATGACAAAGACAATTGTGGTGGAGCAGTTACTACCTTTCCCAATCCCAGCAGTGGACCTTCAGACACTTTCTTACTTGGAATTTTCATCTTAAACATAAATGACTGCAAGGTGACCTATTTTACAGGTCTTTGCTAGAGAAAATATTAGATTTTTGGGTTCCAAAATGTGGTGAGTGAAATTTGTATCTATACTACATATTGTTGACACAAATAATCTACATCTCAAGCAATCTGCACTTAGAGAATTTCTTGAATGTAACCACTCGTACATCTGTGGATAATTTACATCATCAGGTACTTCACCACAGAAGTTCATTACAGAAATAATAGTAGCATGAGATAGTATTGGTATATTTAAAATAATTGCTTGATGAATAAATAGTTCCATAGTTTAATATAATTTTAGCAAATTACAAACCAACACAAAATTTCAACCACACTTATCAAAATAGAGTCGATCATCTGGCTTCAAAGCATATGCTGGATTTTGTCATTGAGAAGAGCATTGCCTTTGGCAGCTGCTTCATACTCACAGTTGGCGTTTGGAGATAGAGGAAAGTTTCATCAGTTTAACTTTCTGAAGTGCTGGCATGATCTTCTCTTTTGAATACCTTTTTTTTTTAATAGACAGCACCTTCAATCTCTGACAGCATAAGTTTTCTGCAAATTCTCCTAATTCTTTTTGCTGCAAACTTTTTTTTGGTGGTGGTTCTTCTCATTTTTCATCAAAATACTTAAAAGCTATAATTACTGGTTGTGACATGGCTGTAGTAATTTTACCTGGCCTCTAGAAATGGTGAGTCTAATTCCAACTCAGACAAGACTTTCTGTCATCTTTTTCACTAGCCTAGGTGAGACAGTTTTGTGAATAAAAGTCCCCACTATCATTTTTCAATGCAGTTCATCAACTTTTTTCTTTTTTTTGTTGCTAATTGTGACAAAATCCTTTTGGTAAAGTTTCAAGAGGTATCTCTTCATGCTTTTAGAGAGTTTACTTTTTTTTTCTTTACTAGAACAATTTGAAACAAGCATAAAGTTAGTTTTCTGATGAATGGTGGTAGAAATAATCATGCCTCTTGCATCTGCTTCATCAGCTGCTTTTCTTACAGGGTTGTCAAACTCAGGGGAATTCATCAATGAGGTACAAACTGCTTTCTGCAAGATCTGAGTTCATTTTTAGGTCAGTGATACATGAGGAAAAGCTCATCATTTTTCTAAGGAGACATCAGGCATCTCCTTGCCTAAGGTTTTACAGGTATTCTTGGATGACTTCAGTTTCATCAGCATATGCACTAATTTAGGCCATCTTTAAAGTTGCTGATTTGTATTTTTTTTAGGCAGTCATTTGAACAGCTGCTATTACAATTCAAGTATTGTTCAACTGAATTGTAGCTACACACCTTCTCTCTGAAAGGTGAAAATGTCTCAAAAGTACTTTTCTGGCAGAAACATTTCCCTGGAATGATGTATGCAAAGGAATTTTTTTCTCTCCACTCTCTCTAGTGAGAACACACTTTGCCTATGCTATCATCATGTTCTCTTTTTGCAAAGCACAGGCTACAACTTCTGGCTTGAATTCATCTGTGAAAATTTAACATGTTGTTTCTGACATCATTGAAACCACTGCATCCTGCTGTCAAATAGCTGGATGCTATTTATTAATAACTTGTGTGTCTCTCTACAGTTTCCACTTTCCCTGGCTAAGGTAATATTGTGTGCGTAGCAGGAGTGGGACAGAGTACTGTTTTTCAGCAATAAGAAGCAGGAATACAGCGTGAGGATGGGCTCAGGCTGGAGGGAGGTGATCCCGCCATTGAGTAAATCCCTCCTTACCAGGGCAGCTTCCAGGTCATTTTGTCTCAGAGGCTCTCTTCTACAGGGAAGGAGAAAAATGCAACAGTGGATCTCAGGGATGGGAGAAGAAAGTTACACAGAGTAAGAAGAGGCAACTAATTGCTGGGTTTAACTTCTTTTTGTTCTATCTCCCTGTTCCAAGGAAAAGTCATGACTTTTATATGGTTACACATGTTTTAATCTTATGTGACCTTATGTGTCAAAAAGGTTCTCCCTTTGTTTATTTTAGCAGCAGCGTTGCTATCAATGCATTGCACTGTGAACCCTTGGTTCCTTTACTGTGAGAGAGGCTAATTGCTCTGCACTCATCTTCTCCACCAGTCCGTTCTTTGTAGAACATTTTGCAGTAGGTTTCTGTGCTGCTATCAAGCCCAGACAAGCTTTTTCTCTCTGGATGTGTGGTAGGTGGGCTTTCCTTGATCGGTGGTTGGTGTGGGGAAACTGCCACATGCTCACACATATCCATGCACAAGGAAGAGATTAAGCATGTCAAATCAATTATTTCTCACCTACAACTCTTTGGTGCTTCTCAGAAGTTTGAGGGATTCTAGTAGCCAGAGTGGGATTTAGATTTCCCCTCTTAAGTGATTTGCCCACTTCTCATGTGAGGCCCAGAAGAAGGAGGAAACATTTTGTTGGAGGGTAAACAATAATTCCACTGTCTACAATAAATGACTCTAGTCAGCAGTGCCAAGGTTCATTCCTGATCCTGTAATGAGAAATGCTCAAAACTCTGGCAGTGGAAATTCCAAAATGTTATTTTTACCTCAGGCTTGTAAGGAAATGAGGCTTGTTTGATCATACTCTGTGTGCGTGCATGTGTCTATCTATCCATCTGATCTTTCCTAATAATGTTTGAGTTCTTTGTCTAATTTCAAGAAAATCAGATGAAGAAGTAGAAATCCTAAGCAATGTTAAGTACTAAAAAACATCAGAAAAGTAAGCAGTTGCATAAAAAAGGGATGTTTGTGTCTCCATCGAGGGAAAGGCAAATATGTTTTACTAGCTATCAGAAAGGGCTGTTGAAAGCCAGACTATATTAGCTCTTTTCCACCTTGAATGACTGCTTTTAATTCAGTTTTCTTTTTCCATTTAACTTTTGCACATAGGCTTTTTTTGCAGACCTTACATGTAAGTGTAGCAGCATAATACAGACACTCAACCAGAGTACCCCATGGTGAAAGAGCTTAGTCTCAGCAGCTCAGGACTACAGATCTTCAGTTTTTGGCAAATGGGAACTTCTGGTCTGTGTTCCTTACAATGTTGACAGCTCTCCTCTGATTCAGAATTCTTACACCCTGTAGAAGAAGACAAAAACTGGAAAATGCCAATGGAAAGCCATGGCAGAGTTGTCAAATGAAAATATTCAAATGTCAAAAGTCAGACCATGGGAAAATATGAGATTCGTCTAAATATTTCAAGGTTATATTGCATTTTACCTTCTTATACTTGTGATTTGGCATAACACACTGAAAATAAGATACATATCACAAAAACTCAATAACCAGATTTATTTATATATACATATATATATATATATATATAGGAATACCAGCTGAATGATTAGGCAGATGAGAATTACCCATTATCATTTTTGTTAAAATTTCTGAAATTTCATCTAAAAACCCTGAAGGTTCCTATTGTAGCAGTTTTGCTCTAGCAGATGTGGAAGGAAATCCATTGCTGGTCTCAGAAGAAGGCCACTCCACTGAGTAGTTTGCTCCTTAAAACCTCTGTTTATCTTACTTCTGATAACTGGAATCAGTACTAAACTGATGTTGACATCAAGCCCAAATAAACATACTTGGATCCACTTATAACTAATACTGTTAAACAGCAACTAAATTAGTAAAAAATCCTGCAATACAAATATGAACAAAAGTATCTTATTAACTAGAACTAAGTAAATCATTACAACACATTGATAAGGAAAGGTTACGGTACTAATTGTAAAAATATGGGAGAGATAGAAACAATAATATAGGAGCTGTTGTAAAAGGGCAGATCTGAAGTATTTAAAGTGATTGAAAGATCATACTACAGAGAAAACATCCACATTTATGATAGTAGTTAATTTTCTAAATTAATTTTCTCATGGTTTTTGAAACAGAAGCAGTAGAAAAAGTTTCGTTACTGGATATTTTAGTTACATTTTTTTTCCACTACTATAATGTGTTGCACAATTTTCAGAAATATTAGAAAAACTACATTTAAGTGAAATTCTCCAGAGAGCTTTGAGGTACTCTCACTTCAAGACTAAAGTGCTGTAAATCTGCTCTGTTTCTGCCTGGAACTGTGAGAGCTGCTGGACAGGGCTGTGTGTCTGAGCTTGGTATTTCAGATGCACTAAAATTTACAAGGAATGAATGTCTTGGATCTTCTGCTGCACATGAAATTGCTTGTGAAGGGAAGTGTATTGACAAACTTTATGGCAAGGTTCTGCATGGTAGAACACCAAATATGGAGCTCAGGGAAGGGACTGCCTTCATGCTTACCCATGAGATAGCTGATCTGCATGTTGGAGATATAGGTCTTTATACAGACATACAACAACTGAATCAGATGGATCACAGTCTTTTAAACAGGTCGCTGTTAGTCTATAAATCTCTGATAATTTTTTTTAAATTATCAAATTCTACTGGGATGAAATTTCTTGGTGAAAATGAACAACATACTTGAGAAAACGTGATCATTGGACAGGTCTTAACCATCGGCTTCTGTGGGAAGGACAGAGCAGAATGCAAACACTTCCCCATTAACTGCTCTTCTCTCACACACTTTTCTTATCTTTGTTTTGAACTTGTTTCCTCTCCCTGTCCCCAACTACAAGGACAAAGGATAAATCCTCCCAATACACAGCATGATTTCAGAGTTGAGTGAAGGTCTCATTTGCAAGTGAACCAAGAGACAGAAATACACAGTATGTTTACTTCACGTGCTAGGTGGACAGCAAGAACAATTTAAGATGGGAAGAGTGGAGAAGAGCTGGGAAATTCTCTTTTGAGCAATTTTTCTGTCTATAATGAAAGAATAATTTGGAAATCTCACTGATTTTTATAATTTTTTTTTTAAATTAATACTTGAATATTTTAAAAGGACATAATAGAGGTCTACCTATGAGATAATATTTTTATTTTATCGGAAGAAGGCATTTTCATTGATCTGAAGTGAATTCGGTTTTTTGCATATTATTTTGTAGAAGAATTTTGCAAGGTTCTGTTTTGTTTCTATTTTCCCCTTGGTTGGAAAATCCATTTGCTGACGAGCTATACAAAATAGTCACGAAAACAACATTTTATCTTTCCTATCAAGCAAATTCCTACTTGTATTTTGAGCAATGATATAGTTATCCTTGTTGTCGTATGGAGACAATGCATAAAATATTTATCATGCACTTAGTGTACATCATTTCTTTCAACCCAGGATGAGTAGGTTCCTCAAACTTTGATTGCTTTAGTTTAGAACCCACTGTGGATTAGAGAGCAATTTGTAAAGTGAGAGTCAGCAGGTAAAAGAGTAACCTGAGATGTAGGAGAACGGTGTCCTGTTCCAACCCTTCTTGCTGGACAAGTCCTTTTGTTTATCTCTGCACAGACCTTGCCACAAACATGGAAAACAAAAAATAATGTGACTTCATCAGTAATGTAGTTTGAGACTGATGGATAAAAATGTTACAAAGGAGCTAAATGATTATAACCACTGTTTGTTGTTGAATGTCTGTAGAAAATAAGGGAAATACATGAGTGCTTGTGGTCATAAAGCAGCATAGGGGTTGGGATTAGTGTGTGAGAACTGTACTTCCTAAGCCCCTGTTTCTCCTTTTTTCTCACTTTGAAAAACCACCGTATATCATATTTAAATATTCTAGCATATCTAAATGCTTTCTCAGATCATAAAAATAATTACTTTTTTTCTTATCAAGTTTCATAACCTTCCTGTATGATATTCGAATTCAAAGACTGTAATTTCTTCATAACTTGATCTGATATGAGGTTAATAATAATATATCCATCAAGAAAAACAGTAATGCAATCTAGAGCATCCATATTGTGCAGTGGTCTGGAGGCTAAATCTGGCAAATGAATCCAAATGCCCCTGCACTGTAAATGTCAGGAACCTCACAGTTCTGCTGTAAGTGGAATCTGTGTGCATTGATAAGTGAAGCAGAGATGTGCAAAGAAGAACAGGAGCTGTGAGTAATCTTCTCACCTTTTCATGGGACTTTGCCTCAGGTAACACTACTAGTCAGGAGTTACCACTATCACCAGATAGAGCTGCCTTTTCTCCCTGTGTAGTTGATGGATAAAAGCAGAGACTCTTCCAGAGGGTGATTCTAAGCAGATGTCTGAGATGCTGTTCTATCTTTCCTGATCAGAGACACAACCAGGGAAGACTAGATGGAGGAATAAAACATTGCTAATGCCAAAATTCAACAAGCTTCCTTTCCTTTCCCACTTTTCTTGCCTCTATAACTCACAGTTAATTCACAGTGCTGACACTATCATTCCCATGCAAGCCCATCCTAATGATAGACTAAGTAACTCCTACAGAAGGTAACATAGCAGAAACCACAACTTTAGCATTCCTTGCATGGGCCCTTACTGGGAATGGCTATGACAAGGAATGTCCAAAGCAGTATGACTTCTTTGCAAGAAAGCAACATGCATCATTCTTTTTTTCCATCATTATAAGCTGAACTACTTGGTTCAGGTCATTGTTTTCCTATCTAGAGGACACATCACTTTGTCAAAGCAAGTTTGAAAGGACTTGCATTTGATTTCAGTTCAGATTCAACCTCCTGGGGAGGATCCAAGACAACCTCGTGGTAAGTTGGCACTCATCCTAATGCAGCACTCTTGCAGTGTTATCCTTCAAAGGCATGATCAAGTCAGCCAGTAAAGGGAAACAGAAGACAGACAAGTTTTCTTTCCACTGAAATCAGGCACAACTGTAAACACTGGGAACATCTAATCAATGATGCTTGATTTGACCCTAGCCTGCAGCTTTGATATGAGTATCTCAGCTATCCCTTCCTGCAGGGAGTAAGAGATAGAATTTGCATGCTGGGAAGGAGGTGGTGTGTGGTCTGACTTAGAAAAAATAGCTGAAAATCACTTTTCTTTTTGTCACAATGAAGATACACTAAAAGACAGAATATGGCTATACACCTCATACCTTAAATCTCTTCTCCCTCCTTTAGTTTTTCCAAATTGGGCATTGGCTTCAAGACTTATCTTCTCAGCTTTCCAGAATTTGTGGTGTGTTTCATTTTGTTTAAAAAACTAGAGTAAACCCAGGGAAATTACTTCAGCTGCGTGGTGAGAATTGCTAGCTCTAACTGAACCACAGAGTACTGCTGGGAAACTGCATGCCTGCATCTGATAACCATTTTATGGGAATGCGTGCTGACCCACAGCTGTGGTTCTCCGCAAAATGCTGGAAGCATGAGTCCTCTTCTACCAAACATACTTTAGGGACTATTCTTAGCCACCTTTTTTTTTTTTTTTTTTTTTTTTGTAGCAGACTTGTTCTTTCCTCAACACTGAAAATAAGTGGAAGAAGAAAAAGAAATCCATGACAATGTTTCTTGTGTTTAATTTTGTCTTTAGTTTCTAAAGGGAGGTAGCTCTATTAAGTGCAGGTCTAGTATATAGTGGTGTGAGTCTGTTAAGAACTGAACTAATTGTACTTATTGATTTCTTCTACCACATCTGTAACTTCTGAAGCATGGCTATTAATTTCAGTTATGGCATTAATCAACTCAGATTATACAAAGATTCAAGGAAAGAAAAACTAACCTGTCTTCACTAGAAATATCTCAGTGATATTAGGACAGATGTTCCTCAATCTTCCTTCTCTCCAGTATGCGCTTTTCTGGATTTATATATGTATATTTATAAAATAAACAACATTTATTAGTAGTTAATGAGACAATAGACAACCAAGCTGTAGTGAAGGTAAGATCTTATGTTTGATGTCTTTGGGTAAAAATTGCATGTTGAGTTACTGTGTGATTATTTGAAAGATTTCTGTGTTCCAGCTGAAAGTGGTCTGATACTTCAGTATTTTGAAAAAGACTGAGTCACAAGTTTACTAAATCATGACTAAATGCATTGATGTGTCACATAAAACTCCACCAAGGTAATATTTCTGGGAGAAATCTTCAGCATGAATAGACCTTTCTGACACTTAGCAGGCACGGAAGACCAAAGCAAAGTGCCACATTTTGAACTTTTCTTCCGATGGTTTCAAAGAATGATGAAGGTCCCAACAATCCACTGAACATAGGTAACCTACGTGAGAATAGAGGCTTCCTGTTTGCTAGCTGTGCAAACAGTTGTATCTCTTGTTTTCACTTTAGTTTTGATGAGATTTATTGATTTAATCATGACATGTTCCTCTGAGCAAAGATAATCAGCATTAAAGAACAGAACAAACTGGGTGTGCAAATATAATCTCACCACACATGCCACATCACACACGAGCACACACACGCACACTTGCATTTATACAAGTGACTATATATTAATCTGGCAAAGTAAAACAATGTGGAAAAGAAGGTCATTAAATTCTACTTAAAGGATCTTTTCTTTCTTCCCCTTTTTATTGCCTTCAGCAGTTACTTGGCTGCCTTAGAAGCAATTAATCTCTGGTCTGATAGCATTACACACAGAAAACTGAAGCAAACTATTCAAACAGAGTGAAAAAAGCTATAAAGTTTCTCTGTTGAGCTCCCCATCTGACCTAAGAAGGCTCCATCCTCTTTTCTGCTTGAGAATGCACTGGGGTTTCATCAGGCATTTTCACAGTCCCCATATCTCATGGGATTGGAAACCGGCCGGCAACCTCTTCTTTTCTCTGTTGCCCTATTTGTCATCTTTTAAATACCTTTAGGCTATTGTCATGTATTAAACACCCCTTAAACAAAGCTAGTATTGTGGAAACACTGTGGTGATGAGTACTGACAATATGCACATGCTGCTTCTCAAGAATGGAGGTTTAGAAAAAAGAGGAAAGCCTCCAGTGTCTGTCATAAAGCAACTCACTGAGATATGGACCTTCTTTCCTTGCCTTTCTCTTCTGCAGACCTTGGTGCCATCAAGCACCTTATGTAGGAAACTGAGGCACAGTGACTCTATGGGAAACCAGCCCTTCTATCCCATCAGGAAACTGTTTTATACTGGTAGAATAATTCCAGTGAAGACTAAAGGTGCTCATGTACGATGGTGATGGGAACACTCAGGAGAGGAAAAACCAAGAGGCAATCAGTGCAGCTTTCTTGCAAAGCTTTTTGATTCTATGCAGTCTAACTGTGAGCATGAACTTGCTCTTCCCTCCATATGCTGTGCTACTGTCCGCGTTTCTTGAGTGCAAGCTGGAAAGCTGGGGAGCCGTGTCTATCTGCACCATTCACCTCCTGCTAACAGAGTCGCTGTGGAGGGCTTGGAGTGCCTTACTTGGGAAAATGGTGGAGATACAGGAGGGATGAGTATGAATCCAACCTGCCTGCACATCAGCAGTGGCAAAGGAAGCTGCTTCCCACGTTTTCTTCCCCTAAGTCCTTCTCTCAGAGCACTTAAGGAAAGAAAAGTTCGCCAATTTGAAATCATTCACGTAAACATTTTGAATTGCTTGTCTGCTTTGGAGTCAGCAATTTCACTTGCATGACAGTCTAGTTCAGTGAACAAATGAAATGGTTTATTTATAAGCTTGCTTCTCACCAGGGAGCCAATTTATGCTTAAAATTAGCTAATTGTCCCTTTGATGGATTTCTACTTGAAGAAAATAGAGGTCATTAAGTTTTTCTGTTAGGCTGTATTTAGAAAATAGCTATCTGACAAGAAGTTGACCTTACTGAGAAATCCCACATAAAATCAACTATTTGGAACAGCTATTTAGCTTTACACGTTAGCAAAGTGCCTAGGGGGGAAAAGGATGTCATTACCCTGACAGTCTCCTCCTACCTTGTGCCTTTTATTACTGGAGGTACAAATTAGATAACTTGAGATACTCTTATAAACAAATCGGGTTTTGGGGTACAGAATTATTTTAATTTTCCTCCTTGGAAACACTAGTACTCCATTAATGAGGCTTTTCTTATCAGATCTCCCAAAAGACCACTGACTTCTCTTGAGAAGAAGCAGAAGTGCTAATAAAACATTAGGCATTCTCTCAAAGTCAAACAATTGGCTCAATCTGTACTTTCCAAGCTCTGCCAAACCCATTAATACAACTCCCCTGTCTGCTAGGATATTTTACACCTGCATTTCAAGCTTCAAAGGTATAAGGAACCTTCTGAAATGTAACTTAATTAAGCCCAAGGTATCAGAATATTCTAGTGTGCTGTTATCTATGATTTTTCACCACGGCACTTCCTCAGCACTGGATGTGTAAAGGAGGAGCACTCAGTGTGGTTTAATTTAAACAGCAATGCATCATGTTGTAGGGAAGTGCTGTGGCAAGAGGGGTTTGACCTAGTATTATTCAGCATTTTTATTAATGGTCTTGAAGAAGAACCACACACAACATTTGTTAAATCTGAAGATATTACTAAATTAGGAGGTGCTGCAAGTATCAGGGAGGATGGGAGAGTAACAGAGAAAGATCTAGACATGTCAGATGTATGGGCTGAGGATATGTAGCTGAAATCCATCCTGGACATGAAGCAAGTCAAAAAAGAAAAACCTTCCAGTCTCTGTGTTTAGGAGAAGGGAAATGCTGGAGAACTGGAGAGTGAGTGGAGATGATAGTTGGTTAGATATAAAATGTACAAATCTAATATAGATCAGTGAAATATGGAATCACAGCACTGACAGTTGCTCTCTGTAATCATAGCCATGTCTTTGTGTCAGAGACTAAGAAATGCTTCCTGCATCTCCATGACACTGATGAAACGTTTCTGAGAATGATCTTATGAAACCAAACTAGTGGTCCATGTAGTCCTGTCTTCAGAAGGGACTAATGCTAGGTAAATGAAAATAAGGTGTAAGGAATTCTGGAGCAAAGAGCTGTTGAAGGGATGAAGGCATGGCATGCCCAGAAATGCCAGAAAGAGCCTCAAATAAAATATTTCAGGGACTCAGAAGACCTGAATTAGTACCAGTGAGACTGTCAAGTTGGAGTACTGTTGAAGGAAGTTGTTATTCTCCTAGAGTCAGTCAGTCTCTCCATACTAGGGCACAAAGCCTGTAGTTCTACCACACCAAAAATGACCTACCCACAGGGAAAATTTGCTACCCAACTCTACTTGTTAGAGGTTCCTCAGTTTCCTGAAGAGTGATGGCTTCTATCCATTTCAAAATTCCTTGAATAAAATATCAGTCACTTGGAAATTTTTGGTAAATTCCCATTGAGTTCAAAGGAAATATGATTTCTTCCAATGGATATATATTATATGCCAGAGTCTGTGAAGGATTTGAAAAGTCTACATAGGCACCCTGCTTGGATTCTTCCTCTCATAAATCCAGCATCTCCCTTTTGCTACTCCAGTAAGAATTTACTCTCTCAAAATGTAGTCTCTAGAAGAGATCACCTGTCCATGAAGAATTATACACTAATTAAACGGAAAAATAGCCATGAAAATCTTTCATAGAACTCTGAATATTTCAAAATCTCAGAGAAAAAGCAGCTTTGTGGAGAATAAAATGAAGACATAAGAAATTAAAGTTTATTATTTGATCATTTTTGCTTTAAAATACACAAACAAAATTGCCAAAGTTGCCTTCTCCATTAAACAGAATAAAAATGTTGAGTAGCCATTATTTGTTCTTTTCTCCCATTCTTTGATTTAACTACTACTGGGAGATACAGTAGCCAAATGTGATTTTTCCTACACTGAGAAGAAAGGTACAGCAAAGTGCATTAGATAAGTAATTGCCTCTGAACACTTAGTTTTAGATGTTATGTTTTGCCCAAAAACATAATTTTCTTTTTTCTACTCCACAGTAGCTGAAGGGGACTATGAAGCTGCAAAGAGGGGAACAAGTTCCCTTGTTAAGCTTCATTGCTGCAGAAGGTTGTGTCACTAGAACGAGAGCCTTCTGACTGTCACTGACTGCAAACTCACTTTCTGTGCATTTTATGGCCATGCCGAAATAATATATCCACAAGCTGTCCTCTCCATTTTTTTTTCTTAATTTTTCTAAAAACTGTGACTATGCTAGGAATTTCTTAGAGTAATAAGGCTGTAAAATGGATCAGACCCTTCAGGGAAAACAATCTACTGCTACATGGTTTTCTTCAAAGTCTTGTTATTTCTGATTTTCTGACACTTCTGCATCATATATGTGGAAACTCCTGCATGTATGGAAAACAATGCTACTTATGAAGTGCGTCCTCTACACAGATTTTATGCAGCACATTTAAGCAATAATTATTATTTGATTTGCATCAGACAGTGATTACTTGTGACAACATTACAGCTTTTAAATTGGCCAACTGTGATTTCTTCCCTTACAGAAGGAGGAACTGACTTCAAATCTAATTGTGTGGAGCTTAGATTGCACTGTTCTGATTAGTTATAGAACCAATGCAAAGCGAAAGGCATCAGCTTGGTTTCATCTTATTTTAGTTCCATCCTTAATATTTGTTTAAAAATTGAGAAGAAATCCTTATTTTTTAACTTTGTTTTAAAAGCCCACAATTCCTTTTCAATACTAATATGTTGAAAATAAATAAATGCACAGAAAATGTGTCTTCAAACCAAATCTTTACAAAGTTATTAACACAGACCACTATCACAAAGCAACAGAATTGAGATTTAGGAGGTATTTCTAGGATTTACTGCTGTTTATGACATTTAAAATTTTTGCAAAACGAGATATACAGAATAATATGTCTTTCTTTCCTCATTCATAAAACTCAATTATAGTTTCTTTCCTTATAGATGTTGAAGGAATTTATTTTTCTGAATATTTTAATGTACAGTGGGTTATTAATTATTTCTGCATACAGATTGAAGTCTTGGACTCCTATTTTCTGTATGATTTTCTTAATATAGACCTTTGCATTTTTCTCTAATAATAGTGGGACTCTGCAGAGAATGAGATTGGATTCCAAAGTGTTCTGGTGAAGAATTAGACCTTGATTAACTCACTTATCTGGATGGGGGAAGGTGGACTTACTTACAGCTTGCAAGTTGTGGTGTTCTCTGGATGAAATCCAAATTGATGGACTGTAGAGTCCTCCAGAACAGGGTGCTCTCAGTCTCACTTGTTCAAATTGCTGCATCTTTCCAGTTATTCCCTGAATATTCAAAAACTCATTGGATATTTAAAAAAACATCAAATATTCATCCAGGTGGCTCTCCTCTTGATATCCTAGCTTTTCTGAATCTTTTTCCTTGTCACCAGCTTTTCTGGTTGTTGAATAGACGAGCACAGGAATAATTCTCTAATTCCATGGTCTCAACCCCATGGCAGAATATCCCATATCTAATCCTTGAGACTCCTTTAGATACATCTCTTTTACAATACATAAAACAAAGGGCTGTATTTAACTGGTATTATGGTGAATAACATGATAGTGTGTGTTGAAAACTGTTTTTACTACAAGGGGACAGATTATAATGGTTTTGCTTTAAGCTTCTGTTTGTTTGTTTGTTTTAAATAATGTTGTTCCATTGAGTTTTATCACAGAAAACTAATTCCCATCTGCTCAGGTTGATTAATAGACTGAGGCTTTGTGGAAATAGTGAGAGATGAAACCTGCAGGTAAAGAGAAGCAGCAGACTAACTGCATAAGAGTGCTGGTAGGTAGAAAACAATAAATATCTATGAAGCATGGCTCCTCTTACTAGCTAAGAATAGTTTATTTTTTTAAATATTTTATTTTCATTATGTCTTTAATTCAATAAACATAACAAACAAGCAAAAAATAGCCAGTTGTTTTATTGAAGCTTTAACAACAACAAAACATCAAGGAGGAATTAGGCATTTCTAATTTTATCCTTATGCAAGAGTCCAGCAGCTGCTGCAACTGGTAGTAAAGGTACCATTTCAAAGAATTTATTGAGCAGTAACTGTTGAAAAATCCAGGTTGCCACTAAATCACAGTTCTTCCCTTGGTTCCCACATTATTGCAATGCCCTGAGCTATTCACAGCTGCCACACATCTCCCCAGAGGTGGCTGCATTTCAGTGGTATGCAAAAGAATACCCAGTTTATATCAACAGGTAGATTAATACACTCTCTCATTCTACATGACAAACAATAAACAAATGTAAACCATCATTTTATTCAACAGGTGACAGAATTCTTTCTTGGACAACGGAAGCTAGTGTCCGCAAAATATTGCTAGGAAATACTGAATGGCTACAAATATTTGGCTACTCCTCCTGCTTCACTGCACTGTGTGTGGTCACAGAACTATTTTGATGCAGTCTTGTAATGCTGCAGAATTGGTGTGGTAACATTTTATACTAACTTTATTTTTATTTCCACAAAGGTAAATAGTTATGTGATGTGCAATGCAATGTTGAATGAAGTTCAATATCATTGAAAATCCCAAAATATCAAATGAGAATGTGGGGCAAAATTCTAAGAGGTTTATTTTACTGGGAAAGGGTGTTATATACAGTAGAAATACAGTAGCTTCAAAGGTACATAAAGAATAATGTGAGAAGTGACTTTTATGACCATCAGTTAAGGATTCCTCTGATGTATATGTACATTCTCAAATCACAAAAATAGTCAATATGTAAAAATGTAGACTAATAAATATTATAAAAAACCAATAGAACATGTTGCTGTAATAAGATAATTTTGTCATAATTATTTATGAAATTCCTTTTCTGTGTCTGTAAAAGAATGCAGTAACCAGCAGTTGACTTTCCATCAGACACAATTTTCTCACAAAGTAATGATACACCAGTGTTTGGGATAAATCAGAGACTCAGTGACACAAAGGGCACAGGTAAGATGCCAAAGGCAGTTGAAGAGAACATAAAACCAAAATATTTGTATATCTCACCAGAATTAAAAAATACCCTTAAATATCTCCATTATTACAACGTGCCAATGTATTTAATACATCCCATAAAATATATCCTATAACTGCTCTAAAAATGAGTAAGAACTTACTTATACGAGGTATTTCACAGAACCTCATACAGACTTTAAAAATAATATCACAGCAACCCCAGTATCATCCCTCCTGTTTTTTTTATAAAGGTTTTATTAACTCCATATTAGATTATTAGAGCTCCAGTCTGCAGGGAAATTTTTCAAAAAGAAAAAGTGTTTATAGTCATAATTTTCTTCTTCCAGAAGCTTAAACCCCCCTACATTAACAACAGGTCCATTATTATTTGATAAAAGTCCACTTGAATAGTTTTTCTTAGAACAGAGATTCAGGCTCCTAACTACTGCCACAAGCTCAGTAGGAGTGATTTACTTGAGCTGCTGCCATCGAGAACATATCTTTAATAGTGCTGTGTGTTGAAATTGTTGATATAATCTAAGTTTGTCACTTCTAACGTCTATTGTTTTGCATCTGTACGTTTGAAGTGAATATCTGTAAGGACCTGCCTCCCCTTGAACTTCACTTAGTGACTTGTGCTGTAAGGAAGCAACTTTCCTTTCTCTGTTTTTACATTTTTGGTAGCCAACAAACAAGAGCAGTTTAATGTTGATCGCACACAGTCAAGGTCATGTATTCACTAAAACGCTTTTTTTTTTCCAGACTACCTTCCTTCTTTTGCAGCATGGGATGAAGAAGAAGTGTCTACAAAGTTAATCTGAGTTGACAAGCTTCCTTCATATTTTATATGTGCCTTAAACTCATACAGGCACTAAGCAGCTGCTTTCTGCTTACAGAGCTAATGCACGAATGTCTTCCCCTTGGTCACTGAGCAAGTGTAATGTGACTGTCCCTGACAAACTGTGGAACAGCAGCAAAACCCCACAATTTGTAGATAAGCCTTCTCCGAGGTCAGATGTGTAAGAAAGTAAGAAAGTAAGAGAGTTCTGAAGTGCTGGGCAGAGAAGACTCTGTGCAACCAAAATCCACTCCCTTCAGTCACACATTTAGTGATCATAATATACAGAGGTCAACCCAGACCAGGCTTCCAAACATGAAAAACCTGTGTTCATTTTTTCTTAGATGATTAGGGTAGATCCTGAATGTGCCTTTAGAGGCTGTAGCCAGGGCTGGCTACTCTCATGGATATAATAAAACCACTGATAAGACTGGAACAATGAAGGGGAGATATGAATCATAAGGAGAGTAATTGGTGAATTTGAAATGGTAGAAATATCATTAACCAAAAAAGTTTGGATTTTTAAAACAAATGCAAGGTTCTGGTTAACCCTGGCATTTAAGTAGAGCTTTATGTTGCCTGTGTCATCAGTAATTCAATATGCTCACACAGCCATGACACTTTCATGTTTTCTGTATTTGACTGTCCCAGTCTGCTTTAACCACATTCTGGAAAATGTACAAGAAAATGTGGCATTGCACCATTATTTCTTTTTCATATCACCAGACCACATTAAGACAACTCAAATCAATTCACAATTCCAGATGTTGCAGTTATAAATAATTTGAGAGGAGAGCAGGTGGAAGGAGTAAAATCACGTGCAAAATAAGTATATGAGAATTCTATTTGGAAAGTCTTATATAACCATTTCCTAAGAGAAAAAGCATTTGAATTTGGAAGGTTTGACAAGGTCTAGTTGTGAGCAATTTCATTTCTTATTATTCATTTTTCATAATCCCTCCTTTGTCCAGGCACATGGCTTGTGCATATATTCTTACCGTATGTGCACAGTTCCACAAATACATATGCAAAATTAAATCTTTAAGGAAATAATATATCAGGAGCTTCTTTAATCATAACCATACTTGGGTCTTGGATGTATCATCTTTTGTGATTGAACGTGGTGGTCTGACACTCTTCATCCTGATATTTTTCACTGCCTTTTTGACAGCTCCAGCTTGCTGCTTACAACAAATTTACTTATTTAAGTTATCTGAATCAGAGTGACCAGGCCAGCAAAATCTGTTTTAAACAGCTTTAGCTAGCTGAACTCTTTTGCAGTTGAGTTAGGTTAGGGTGCATTCAGAGGAGCAAATTGGCTGGTAGTCCTACGAAGGCTGTACTTTCTTGCAGGTGTGTGAATGAGCATCAGGGAGCAGAAGGTAAGGTGTTATTCTGGCCTGGAGCCTGGACCCTAACCCAAAATTTGCCTGTAGTTAAGCCATCTTCAATAGTGCATTATCAGTAGGCAGAGCCCCTGAATCTGAAGCAAAAAATATTCTTTACTTTAAATCTTAAAAAAAGATTAAAAAATCTTTTTGCGTATCCAAACCCCCTACAGTTCTCTGCACAGTCTATGCTTTCTGTCCTGAAAAACTGCCAAATAGACATATTTTGTGTTGTTTTTAACTTGTAGATTTCTCATCACACTCCATCTCCCCAGAATCCTTTTCAGACATATAAATATTGAGCCCTTCAGGTTCTTCAAAGCCACTGAAAGCCATTGCTCTTGCAGTGATGGCCAGAGAGGCAGGATATGCCTTCTCCTCCTCTCTTAGAGGAGATGATATCCGTGTATGGTTTCCTGATGAGAGGGGAAGTAATTGATGTAAGATCCAGTCCGTGGTCTGGTAAAAACTGAGCCCAGGGGCTGGCACAACCTCCCCAGCGGTGCCTGTCGGAAATTCTTCTTGGCTTCGGGGTAGAAAGAGAGGAATGTCTTAAAATTTTAGGTTATGTTCACTTTCTATAGATGTTGCTACAACATTTACTACTACAGCTACCAGGATTCATATAGAGATTCAAAGTCTCTTCCCACTGCTATGGTGATGGTAAGGATGGCTAAGGCTGAGATCTGCACACCAAGCAGATACCAGAGCAGAAACTGTGCTCTAGACCAATGTAAGGCAGCTATAGCCTGCTAGAAGTTTCATGGATGGCTCACAGCAAAGCATGGTGACTCTGAATATCTCACTGGCAGGGGGGAAAGTAATTTCTCCAGCTTCAGAAGCATGATGAACGAATTGTGGTTAGTGTAGAAAGGTCACTGGTGGTGAGATGCTGGGAAGACATGTTGATGTGCAGCAGAGGGAGCAGCTGTCACACAAGATACCTGCACATGCAGTTGCCGCATTCAACCCACACCCCACTGGCAGTACTTTAAGAATGACTCTCTTCTTCCCATCAAGCATGGATCATCAATTTTTCAATCTCTGCAGATATGTTAATCACTTCAGTCTGAACCTATGAGCTCATAAAATAAGTTCCTCATACTGGACAGAGAATCAGGCCTTTTGCAGTGTTTTGCTTCTTCTTAGGTAACTTGCATCCACATCCACAAATCATAGACATGCTCTTGAATTCAGTGCTGGGTTTAGGGCAGTAAAGGATACACTTTTACAAAAGAAGTAGGGATATTTATTCTGAGAGCTCTCTAGGTATACCTTGATGATCTTTTAAACAACCATCTCTAACAAGAGCAAGAAGTCAGTAAGTGTTTTGTAGACCAGAAAACTGATCATGATACTGGATTCACTAGCCGGTTCATTTGTCTTCATATTTGGTGGTGTTTTCTCAGTCTGCCTTTCTGAGGCTACTTAAGTAACCACAACAACACACTACATTGGAGAGGGAGGCATTACTTTAGGTATGAGTCAGGTTCTCTTTGTATAGGAAACTATAAATACCATTTCTTTCTATGAAATGTATTTTGCAACAGAAACAGAGGTGTAGGAAAAAAAACCCCACAACTGCATGTAGTATGGGCCATTTCACCAGTTCTGAGGTTTTGGAAAAGTGGAAACTTGACTCACTAGAGTGTCTTTGAATCATGTTCTCCTATAAGTCAACCAAGGGTGCTAGTGTCTTTGATGAGAATGATTCAGTTGTTTGAAATACGTCAAAGCAAAATGATCCTGAGCCTTAGAGTGAAAGTCAAGCTCACATATTGAATTTCTCCAGGCTTGCTGCTGGTTGCATTTGGTTTCTTTATAATAGAGGTTGCAGCCAGCTGGAAGCAAGCAAACACATATAACTCTTTCCTTAATCTGCAAATTATTTCAACCTGTGTATGCCTGATAAATAAATATATAAATAAATAAATAAATTCAGAATTGCTACAGTGTGTTCTGTCACCAAAGAAGAATTCTTTCTCTTGCCCAAAGTGATGAAATAAATCTTTAAATGGTTTAAAGGAAAACAGTCTATTCATAGGGAGCAGTTGAGGAAAGGGATTGTCCCACTCTGCTCTGCACTGGTGCAGCCTCACCTTAAATATTGTGTGCAGTTTTGGGCACTGCAACATAGGAAAGATATTAAGCCATTAAAGAGTGTCCGAAAGAGGGCAATGAAGATGGTGAAGGGCCTTGAGGGGAAGCCGTATGAGGAGTAGATGAGAGTATTTGGTCTCTTCAGCTGGAGGAGACTGAGGGGAGACCTCATTGCAGTTACAAATTCCTCATGAGGGGAAGAGGAGGGGCAGGCACTGATCTCTTCTCTGTGGTGATTGGTGACAGGACCCAAGGAAATAGCCTGAAGTTATGTCAGGGGAGGTTTAGGCTGGATATTGGAAAGAGCTTCTTCCCCCTGAGGGTAGTTGGGCACTGAAACAGGCTCCCAGGGAAGTGGTCACAGCACTAAGCCTGAAGCAGTTCAGGAAGCATTTAGGTGATACTCTCAGGCACATGGTGTGACTCCTGGTGATGGTCCTGTGCAGGGCCAGGAGCTGGATTCAATGATCCTTGTGGGTCCCTTCCAACTTGGTATATTCTGTGATTCTTTGAAATTATTTCTAAATGTCTTGTGATTAGTGGCTAATTTATATATTTTCTTCAAATTATTTCAGCAGCAACATTACTGTTCAGCTCACCATCTTATCCTTTCTCACTCATGGAATTGTTAGTCTCCATGTTACTTCTTGCAAGTAAGATTTTTCAGGACATTTGCATTTAATAAAATAAATTCATTTTTAAATTTTAAGAACTTATTCCCTGTATAAAGGGGCTTGTGGTGGGGGAAAACAGTTTTCCCCCTGAAGTTATAAAATGGTAAATCCCCAGGGGGTGGTGACCCTTGAGGTTAGGTTTTACCCAATGAGCGCTTCTGCAAAATATAAACATATCACACGCAGACTGGAAAAGAAGGTGATGTTGGTGTAGTTGTAGTTGTTGTAGAAGAAGTAGCTATGTTGTAGAGCCACGAGGAGAAAGGGCAGGAGCCCCCCTGAGGGGCTCTGGCCCCTCCAGCCCTGGCTGGGGGGCTATAGGGACTTGGAACAGTGTAAGGCTGGGCTAAGTACCTGTGGCTGAGAGCTGAAGGAGTTTCTCTACTGTAAGAAGCAGCAGGAGCAGCGGCAGGAGCAGCGTACGGAGGGCAGAGAGCCAAGAGTTAAGGGAGAAGCAGCAGAAACAGGCATGCAGTAAACGAGCAAGAGAGACACAGAGTTGCCCAAGAGGAAGAGAGCCAGCAGCAGAGAGAGTAGAACTAAGCTCTACAGAGAGAGAGTTTTGGGGTAAGAACTGAACCAAAACCCCCAAACTCCTTGGAGACCCCTCCTAGAAGAGAGGGGTGAAGTGCAGCAGCACTGCAGAGAGGAGCTGAGAAGCTCAGGCGTCCTGGAAGCTGGACCAGGACGGCCAAAGGAATGCAGAGGAGGGCTTTTGCCCCCCCCCCCCCCCCCCGCTGCTTTGAGACAGAGCATGGAGCTTTGCAAAGGGGGCTTGAATCCCCTGAAGATACAGACCGTCACGAAGGTTTCTGCACTTCGTTGATATGACCGTGGTGAAGCGACCGTTGTCTGGGTGAATGCTGCCCATGGAAGAGAAGACCCTCACTTGGAGATGATGGGCTGAGGGGCTTGGATACCCCTCTCATGTATACTGGCAGAGATCCAGCTACAGCTGCTGCATGAGAGAACCTGCTGCCCTGAAGACACTGCTGCTCTGAGAGTGGGAAGGATCTTTTCCTTCTTCCCTCCTGGACTTTTATTTGGAAGGGAGAAGAGATTTGATCCATTGTAAATACTGTTTTGTCATGGTTAGAGATAGTTAAGATTGTATATAATGTATTGTAGTATTTTTTTTGTACAGTCATTGTAATATATTATCCCTTCCCCCTATTTTGAGTCTTGTGTGGTGTCTGGAAAACCCATCTCACACTGGGCTGAGATGTGGGAGGGGGTTTGGACTAGGGAATAGGATTTTGGGGCTCTCAAACCATGACAGGTCTAAAAAACCTCTTTAATTTCTATGGTACCAGAAACTCTTTAAAACATCCCTGCATGGTCACAGTGAAAAGTTTTAAAATGCCAGTTCTTCATTCTTACAAAATAGAAGACAAATTAGATAATTATTTGGTATTACAAGTCATAATTTATTAATATAATATTTTATTATTATTATATTTATTAATAATAATAATATTACAAGTCATAATATAATCTTTTGTTTTTAAGCCTGTATAGGATCCTTGATTAAAAACTTCCAAGTGCTTAGAGTTAACAATCTTATTTCTGCAATGGACCCCTTCAGAGTTTAACACTCTAGCAGGAAAGGTGACATGGGAAAGAAGGAGAGGGTTATGCTGGCCCTGACTCAAATAATTTTCGTGGACACCCAGTGTATCGGGACGAAGTTGGGATGTTATTTTTTGGCCTGTGTTTGGCCCTAGCCACCTGCAAAAGTTTATGTTTTCTCCTGCCAAGTCTGCTGATAAAGCAGTAAACTTGGCCTTGGAGGGAGAACTGTGTAAACTGTTTTAATTGGTCTGTTGTGATTGGCCCATTGCTCTTCAAGGGCAGTTGGAGGACAAAGTGATGAGGAAGGTGCTGAAGGCCTCCCCCAGACTCAATTGGAAAGACCCCCCCCAATTCACTGCACCTGCGTCAGGGGATTTCCAAGGTGCTCATGCATGCGCAGGAGGGGTGCACTTACATAACAGAAGGGGCGGGATTGAGAGCCCCTGACGGGGCGGTACTGGCCACACCTACCCGGGGGTAGGTGCTCTCAATAAACTTTATAAAGGCAGACTCGTGTCTTGTGGGGGGTTGGTTCTTCACGATGGATCAAGATGCTTTTAGCAGGGACGCCTGCTGGACGTGGGAGCCTGCCACCCCTCCGGAACATGCAGCTGCTGTAGAGAGGCTTCATTACTGGTTAGGATGGGTAAGATTATCTTATAGGTGACACCTGGGTGAGTATGAGGTGTCGAGCCTCTTTCCTAGGGTCTTTTGTGCACTTTTTCCTCTGACCTAATTCTTTTTCCCTCAGGTGCCTGTTTTTTCCCCTTTTTTCCCTGTTTACCACCTTTTTTCTAATAAATAGCTATTTTTGCCAACTAGCAACGGTGTTTGGTTTATTCACGTTCCAGAATCCTTCGAACCTGTTTTTCCCCTGGTTTTTCCACCTTTCCCTGTTACACCCAGGCAGGATAACAATAAATGGGGGGTTCAATGCAACCAGGAAGTGACAAACAGCAACAAAAACTGAATCCAAGTTTTCCGTGGAAATTTCCCACTGCCTTCTCAGACACAATTCCCTCAATTTTTTAATTAAAAATCTGGCACTGCATTGATAGTTCATTGAGATTCATTGCAGCTAGCTCATCTCCTTCACCTCATTATTCTGTGTTAGGAGACTTCTGTAGAGTTCTAGATCATTTGAAAGCTGACAGATATGTGCAAACTTGGCAGAGTGAGCAGTCCAAAATATGGGACAAAGGATTTATCCACAACTTTCTGCTCTTTCTGGCTGTATCAGTTGCTATAATCAAAATCTTTTCCCACTGAAACATTGAATCACCTTTTTGAATAACTTATCCTGCCACTCATTCACCAATACTTTCTAAGATTTAACTAAATCAATACTTTCTGTTTTCTAGCTATCATAAACTGCAAGAATTCATTCAGATTCCACTTACACTTTTTTTAGCTCATTGGTAATGCATCCGTTGAGCAAGGTTTGTGTGTTTACAGAACCTGGAGTGATCTCAACCGAACCTGTTATAACAGAGAATAAAACATCTGTTCCTTACAGCTCAAACATTAATTCTGATCTTGATTGAAGTGAGCTCATGACTGTTGAACTCCAGGAAAAACTACAGAATTGTACTGGTTTCATGGTTTTATACCTGTTGGATTAGACAGATGCCACCTCTTCCATCAAAACATTAAATCTGGTACAGACAGAATATTTTGGTTTTCTCAGAACCAGCAGAATGAGTTTATAGCACCTTAGAGCTTTCTTATATATCTACAACATTTTTGACTTGGCAGTCATGGAACCTGGTTATACCATAGAAAGCCAAGAGAGCAAATCTTCAACCAAAAACAACCCTTTACACGTTCTTTGACCATGGTTTTGCTCACACTCAATCCTCAATGATACTTGGCACTTCAGAGTTATTTTAAATAACAGGATTCTTTTCAAATCATGATTTCATGAAATTATAACTGGCATTGCAATAGTTCGGAGGACTATTACAGACTCACTGCCAGCAAACTCTGTCTATACTTCAAAAGGACAATCAATGTGGAAGACAAAAGACAAAAAAAAATTAGGAGAAAAACGTTCAGTATATTACTCAGAAAAGAAAGAAGATGCTAATGTCTCTATTCTGGAGTGGTAGCAGAGTAAGGAACATAAATGAGTTCTCCTGGCAGTTCTTTCTAATCCTGAAACATTTGACAACTTCAAGTACATTTAGAGATAAGAGGTCATGAAAATAGATAATTCACTTCAGATTTTCCTTCTTCACCAAAGTTCATAAAAATGGCTCAACAATTATTTCCCAGAATGACTTCTTCACTCTATCTTACATCTTGTCCTTTTATTTCCTTATTTAAAGTTTACTATTAATAATAATTAAAATAAAAACCATCCTGCACTATTTCTGTGTCCCTTGTGGCAAATGGAGAGACTTTGATTCATATGGCTTGGTCCATTATGTGAACAACCCTTGTCCTGTCCCATCCTTCTCTGTCCAATCCTGTCTCACACACTGGGCCAGGCACTGTCTGGCAGGTTGTTGGTTGGCCCAGGTCAACACTACCAGGAAAAGGGATCATCTTCACTAGTTTTCCTAATCAGCAATCAATGGCCATGCCAGTGCCCTGGGACAGCTCAATGCAGAAGCAGAAGACTGTCAACTCTGAGGCTGCCCCAGAAATTTACATTTTTTATTTACTCAGATCTAATTCTCATGCAAGTTAAAGGAGAACCACAGCCAAATATCTCAGAAATGTTTATAACTCTCGTAAAGACAATTAATAGCACACATCTGAGTAAGAACAGACAGAGCTTGGGCTATAATACAAGTCAATAAAAAATACCCCATATATCACATGAAAACAAAGAGTGAATAAAGCCCCAAATCATGCCCTATGAAAAACATCACATCAAGAATAGAACAAAAGTATTGATGGAAACAAAATGAGAAAAATAAGTAGTAAGTTAAGCCATAGCCCAAAGGTTTTAATTTCATGCTTTGAAAGTCTCTTGTCTCTCCCTTTTCACTTGTTATTTCAGGTTCCAATGTCCGATCATAAATTAACACTGCCCTTGTCCCTTCATAGCCATGTCAGATGAATTAAAAGCAAGAAGGAATGCCCATCCCCTGCAAAAGCTGAGGTCCAATTTAGAATTCACTAAAAAAAAATGTTGTAAATTAGGCTAATGAAGAAAATGCAGCTGAGAATGTCTTTGGATAATCACATAAAAAAATAATTAAAAACCAAAACAAACCAAACAAACAAAAAAAAAACCAAAAAAAAGCACAAATACACCCCAGCCAAACAAACTGGAAGAGAATTCAAAGGATGCGTGCAATTTTACTCATTATAAAAACACCACCAGAACTGTCGTTTCAAAATTAGAGCTGTGATCTGCTTTAGGCACTGTCCTGACCATAAGACTAACCATCATCCATCACTTCCAAATGACACAAAAAGACATTCCCATGAGCAAGGGGGTTCTGGATGAAAGAAGCCAGCCAACGGTCTGTGTTGATCTCCACCTTCTCCCATCACTGTTTCTGGCACCTGGTATTTTCCAGACACAATCCAGGATCCCATCATTGGAACATGATGTGTGTGAATGTTGCTTCTTCACTTCCATGAATTACGTGAAGCTTGTATGTTCATGTCACTTCCAAACCTGTCATGAAAACAGTGAGTGAACAGGGAATAATATGAATCTATGTGTTGGTTATTTTATAGAGAGCACAGTGTTCACGTCTGTACTCTCTGGATCATCTAACCTGAAGAAAAATATCTGTAGAAATGGTATGTTTTTTCTTCCCTTCAGGATGCTATTGGAATCAGAATATTAGTAGTGTGGGGGAGTTTGGGGTGAGCTCCTCTCACAAGTGTGAAGTAATTAAACACTCATACACTGCAAGGTTCAGAAACCAGTCAAAAGTGTGATTTATTCAAGAAAATCATAAAATGTTAACCTGAGAATCCTAACATGTCACTCTTCAAGTACTCTCTTCATAACCTAGGAGCATTCAGTTTTTGCTAAATAAAAGAACAAACCAAATAAAAATGGTGTTCTGTCTTTTGGTAAAACCCAGCGTCAGTAACAACAGGATCTTCTTCCTTTTGTTTGCTGACTGAACAGTCCAGTAACCAGCAGTGGAAAAGAGGTATTGAAATACAATGAAATTACCTATTACTATTATACTGCTATCATTAGAGACAGACAAAAACAGCTCCAAAAGATGAATCATTTGAAGATCCTGGGTTCAAAGAATCTGTTTATGTGCACAACATTTTTTTTTTATTATTTTTTAATTGTAATTTTGACCAAAATTAGCAGTAAAGACTGCAGAAAATCTAAAAATTGGATCAAGAAAAGAAACAGTTTTTCCAGTTTGGGTTGGTTTTGGTTTTTTTCGTCAGCTAAAATAACTGCTATAGTGGCAGTCATCAGGTTGTCAATAAAGATGGTATTTGGCGAAATGGATCATTCCTTGTCTGTACTTCTTTGCAGTACAGTAGGAATATTTTATCTGTTTCCAGAATCATTTCAGACAGAGAACTATGATTACCCAAAAAAATGTTTGACTTGAAAGTAGAGTACAAAGAATTTAATGAAGATTTCCTGGTTTTATCTGACAGATAATCAGACCAATTATGCAGACAGTGTTGAAGGTTCTTCAGTCTATGATACAGAGTTAACGATACACAGATAATTTTCTTAAAATGTTATTTTCACCTAGTATTTTTCTTCTACAAAGGTTTGACATACTTCAACCAGTTAGTTTTACATCAAGCCTGTGAAAAGTTAATTATAAGATCAGTTTTACAGATGGGAAACAGATATCCACAGTCTAAGGGATCTGCCAGAAGTCACAGTATGCTTGACCCACATCCTCGTGAAGCTGGTAGTAGTCTTCACATTCATTTTATAGTTATACTTAAACCCATGGGAGCCATGACTAGAGCTCAGTTAATTACAGGTTCCTAGAATGAGCGTGTAACTTTTGCCATTACAGGAAGCTCAGGTCATTTGTTACGCCACTGGAGCATCCAACTGATCCTGTCATTAATCACTATGACATCACAGGACAGCTACCATATGGTGTAAAATAATATTCTCCCTTACTACAGAAATCAGATATCTTTAAAGACAAAATCATCTTTATAACACTTGGAAAGTACATTAGACTTTTGCTTCCGTTTAGAAATTTGTCCTAAAAAAGCTGGTTAAGACGATTTGTGAAGGAAAAGCAACACCCTCAAACGCTTTCTGTAAGAGAAAAGAGAGTCAGCCAATACCCCTTTTGCAATATGCAAGTCTTCACCCTAACCATATAAATCAAATTAAAAATCCATCCCTTCTAGTGGACTGGGAAGACAGCAGGTCAGAGACAATCATTCTCACACTCACACACTTAGCCTACTGTTCGCTTCTTTCCATCTGATGAAAAGGCTTGTTAAAAGTTCTCCAGTTGTGGTTACAATGATTCTTCAAGTATGAGACATTTGCAGTGAACAGGATGATATTCCACCATATATTACTCCAGTAGAGTTTTACTCCCAACGCAAGCACATTAGTTACACGGTTTTAGTTTTGATGTTATATTTCAGTTTTCTGAATCAGCACCTGAATGACAGCACACTTTGGTTTCATCGCTCTTCAAGCAGCAAAGTCATTAGCAGCTTTCAAGACTTGACTAGTCTGCCCTCACTGAAAAATATCTTTTCCATTTGCACGAGCAAGTTGTGTCAAGTCTACATACTTCAATACCCTACTTTGGTGATAAGTTTTTGCAGCAGAATCTGGGACAGCAAATACATCTGTATAGCATATTCAAAATACCCAGCTAATTCAAGGAGGAGGTGCCGACACCATCCAGAGTAAAACGTTAAGCATGCCCTGGTACTTTATAGACTTAAATTTATTAGAGAGGAAGTTAAGTGCCAGAGGCTTGCTTCCATTTCTCATTAGTTCCTATACCCTTTTTCTTTAATATGCTGCCAATAACTCACCTACTTGTAGGTTTTAGGTACCCCTTCAACCATTGCGTTGTGCTGCAGTTTAAGATTTTGGCACCCAAGTTTTTCTGAATTCAGTCTTTAGTCTCCATGTAAAAGAGTTTGAAGGTGAGATTAGAGGGAAGCACACCTATTGTCAGCAGTCTCCCTGCTCCTACAGAAATATTACCAATTTTCAGAAACCAACTAAGTATTATGAGCTTCCTTTCTGTGCACACATTCTGGATGGATTCTGGTTTATAACTTAAACAGAGAGTGGGAAAGGAAGGGCTTTATCACTGCCTATTTTACTAATGGGAAACTGAGGCATGCAGAGATTAAATTCAACTAAACCATAAGATCATTCAAATCAAGGAAGAAATTGAATCAAGACCTAAATCAAGTGTCTTAACCACAGGATTATTCTTCTTTTTCCTCAATCTTCTTTGAAAGCCTTGATGACTATAGTGGGTTCATTTCTTTCTTCTTCATCTTCCACACGAGATTTGAAGCATAACTGGAATTCCTAGAGCTCTATTCGATCACACTCAATTTGGCCTAATTATGTGCACAAATGTTTCAACAATTTATTCTTGTTTCTCCACCCCCTTAAGTCAAACACATGAAATCTTAGAGTGAGTACTTAATTTTGAAAGAGAAAGCTCATAGGAGAAATTATAATGCAAACCATGTGATGTCCCTTCTCTGTTTACAATTTTGCTGAACACTCTATATCCCAAGAAAAAGAGCGTTCCTCATGTATAACCAAGTCCAGATTCTTATTTAATTTCATTTGGTTCAAACATATTGTTAATATTTTGCATTATTTCACATACATTTTCATACATACATATGGGTCCAAGTTAAAAATTTTCTCCAAATTGGTGGCTGTAACTGCATTTGGCTTAAAGTGAATATTATTAAGTAATAGACCTTCTAGATCTGTATCAGCAGGAATGAAACTTAGCTGAATAATGTTAACTTGTTTAGGTGTTTAGATATTGCTTACTGATGGGCATTGAATCCGTGTTCTAAGGTGATAGAAATGCAGTCAACTGTAAGTCAGATTAATAACTTTCCATCAAAGTATTAGAGCAGTCATGCTAAACAACCACCTGTTAAAGCAGATAAAATATCCTGGCATTCTTGTGTTTTTGTAGTTAGTTTAAGAAACAGACAGGAACTTCTGTTGCAGGGATGTGTTGCTCTCTCTTCTTATAGTTGAGAATTTCCAAAAGCAGATCACTTCACCTCTCTTTCCTCTGATCTACAAAATAAACTTTAAAATTATGTCTTACAAAAGCACTTATGATGTTGATTTAACATCTACAAAAACATATAATACAGAGGAAAAACTATTGATTGGAGTAGTGGGACATATTTTTGACTATTTACCTTCCCAGCACCTCTCCAGTGCATCCAAAGGGTAACAAAGGGTATGCACAAAGAAAACAAGAGAGGTGTTATGACAGGGATCAGATGTGTCTCCACAGAGCAGCACTGTGACCTGAAAAACTTTCTGACATGCACTAAATCCTCAGGAAGCTGAAAGTCTTTTGAGGGCATTTGTCAAAAGCAAGTTTTCACAGAATCACAGAATGGGTCAGGTTGGAAGGGACCATGGTGGGTCATCTGGTCCAGCCTCCTTGCTCACTCAGGGTCATCCCAGAGCACATGGCACAGGACTGTGTCCAGTTGGTTCTTGAATACATCCAGTGAGGGAGACTCCACACTGTCTCTGGGCAATCTGTTCCAGTGCGAGGTCACCCACAATCAGGAGAGTTCTTCCTCATATTCAACTGGAACTTCCTGTACATCAGTTTCTGCTCATTGTCTCTTGTCCTATTACTTTGCACCACCAAGAAGAACCTGGATCCATCCTCTTGACACCATCCCTTCAGATATTCGTATACATTAATGAGATCCCTTCTCAGTCATCTCCTCTTGAGACTGAACAGGCCCAGCTCCCTCAGCCTTTCCTTGTAAGAGAGATGCTCCAGTCCCTTAATCATCTGTGTTGCCCTCGTCTGGACCTGCTCCAGGAGCTCCATGTCTCTCTTATACCAAGAAGCCCAGAACTGGACACAACACTCCAGATGTGGCCTCACCAGGGCTGAGTAGAGAGATAGGATTACCTCTCTTGACCTCCTGGCAGTGCTCTTCCTAATGCACCCCAGGATACCACTGGCCTTCTGCTGGTCCTGAGCAGAGTATATTTGTCTTGTTTGAGTATGCTGAGAAAATCTATATTTATCAGTCATGTCCTCTGGTAAGATAAAGATCTCTCAGCTACCAGGAACTTTTGTTCAGGGATAAGTGACTAAAATGCTTTGGGAGAAGGGCAATCTTGTTGTAATGCATTTGTAATAAGTGTTCAAAAACACTCAGATGGTTTCTCAGATTTAAAAACACTTCCTTTCACTAGGTAGGTAACTGGAGCCTACACAGCAGTAGACATAGAAAGGACTATAAATATAACAGCCCTTAGATAAATAAAAGAATATTTTATTAATAAATATTGATTTTGATAAATCAAATATTAACTTTGGATAAAAAATTTGATATGTTTCATTTTGTGATTTTCCTGTGCATTTTATTTTTTAAATTTAGGCTTACCTGAAATACAAATTTTCTCATGTTTATTTTCTCATGTTTCTCTTTTTCTGGTTGAAAAGTGTGTAAGCCAGGTAACTAATAGCTTCCCCCCCCCCAAGCATTCTACAATACTCGTAAGCTTAGGTTATTTCAGTGAGTAAAATTCTGTGTTACTCCAGCTGAGATAACATTCTTTGTGTTCAGTGCTGATGCAACATCTGGAAAATTAATTCAGTCTACATTAATAATAACTTGTAGTCTAGGTCTTCAAGTCCTAAGCATGTTACTTATGGAGAAGAAATTCTTGCTACTTACGCTTTTTTAAGATCTTTCCATCCGAAAACAATCAATGATATAATCTTCCTCTTTTTCATGTAATTAAAACTCCATATCCCCTGAAACTGATTAATTGCATAATCCAGAAACAGCATTAGAATACAGTGCTAAGAACAGGAATGTACAAAGACCCAGGCTGGGTCAGAGTCTTGCTATCCTGCCTCTGACAGTAATCACCAGCAGAACTGTGATGAGCATATGAAAATTAACTTCTAGTGGAAAAGAAATCAAGCCTACAGATATTTATCAGCAGTCATTCTCTAAACTCTTTGAAATTACATTTTATTCCAGAAAGTGTATCAGGTCAAAACATACTCACTATATGTAAATATAGGGGTTAATGATTAATAGATGGATTTGTATAGGAAGGTGAATAAGGGGAATTTTAGGAGTACTAATGACAGTTAATTGCCTTTGAGTAAATTATCTTTAACATCTAAAAATCCTCCCCCAGCTCATATGCTACAAGTCACTAAACAAGCCTTGATTTTCAGCAGTGATGAAATTTCTCATGTGATGACCAGCACCTTTGGAAACGAGGTCAGCTTTTTCTGTCAAAGATATATGACATTTATCTCATCCAAAAATTTAATATATATTAAAGAATGCTTACTGATGTGCCTCAGAGTACAAACTAAAAGGAAGGTCTATATGCTGTGTGTAGGACATTAGTGCAAGTTAAGTAAGTCTAGGTCAAAAACTGAGAGCCTGGAAAGTTCTGCTTAGCTGATGAGTCTCATCTGAGGGTGGCTTCTATTTGGATTTCAGCTGTGCTTAAATAGTAGCAAGGTACTTGGGCTGCTTCTGTGCACATGCTGATGCCTAAATTAATGCAGCTTAGGAAGCAATGAGTTAGAGATGAAAGTGCCAAATTTCCTAAGCTATTAGTCACTGAAATTACATGTAAAGCACAAGGGAGTCTGGATGTCAACACAGGATACGGATACTATAAAGATTCCTTCCTGAGAACTTTTATTACGTCTAATTTCTTAAAGGAAAAATAGAAATAGTGAGTCATTTTGGAGTATTTTTTTCCAGATAAGCATGAAATGCATCCAACACATAGTAGCATAGCCAGGTGCTACATCCTATGATATATCCGTCAAGTCCACAGCCAGCTACTTGTGGGTGGGGGAAGGGTGTCCAAAAACTCCATGTGTAAGGTTGAAGAGATATAAAAAAGTTCGCAATACACTACTTCTCTATATTAAAAATAGGTGTGACACAACATGATTCACCTCTTAGGTGTATGGCCAAATCATTTCCACTAGTTCAGCATCATTATCACAGCCAGCACCTGCCATGCTCATTTCCTTCTGATCTGAACTCCAAATATTATAGATGGTTGTAAATTCAGTTAAAAGATTCTCTTTTATTTTTTTATTGTTCTACAAGACTCCAAGGTATAAATTTGCATGTGGCATCCAGAAATATCCCACTTCCTAGTAAAGTAGATATGCACACTTAATCCATGAAGTTCCCTCCACAGCATTCCCTGGTTTTGTCTAATAACTGTGAGGAACAGGAGGAGGATTCCTGTCAGGATTTCAGATATGTTAGCAAAAGGAAGGCTGGAACAAGTCAATTCGGCTAGAAAAAGAGAAAAAAACCAAACCAAAACCAACAAAAAAACACCTTTTCTGGGCTTGTAGTTCTCCTATTTGAACTTTGTGATCCCTAGATAGCCCAGCTGATTCCTCCAAATGCCAAGTATAGTTGTCATTGTTCAGGTCTATTTCCAGAGAACACATCAGGCATTAAAACACAGAATGCATATTTATCGTGTTACACGGTATTGGATGAAAGCCCACATCTGTTCCTTGAGCTGACTAGACAAAAATGGAGCAGAGTGATGGAAACAAAATCACCAATACAGATCTCTCACATGTAAAAACAAAAACCTAGAAAACTTCTGACCTTTAACTAGAGCATTTCTGGTTCGTCCTGCCCGTGCCTCTATCAGAACACAAGCACATAAACAGCCTCACCGAGAGCTGGCTGTTTCTAAGAACTGAGAAAGTTCTTAGAAGTGAAGGAGGTTGATGCTATTTGGAGGCCAGAGATCAAGACATTTTCAAGGAAAGTGTTTTGTAATCATCATAGCTCCCTATGCTTAGCTCAAATTCTACTGCACACAGAGAAGACTGAGGGGATGAGCATTTCTCAGCCAGATCATTTTCCTAGGAGGACATCTTTGTCTGCTGATGGTCACAGATGAGAGCTCTGGCAGGCATCCTCATCTCTCTTTCCTCACAATGGGAGGCTCTTAGGGCCCCATCTACATCCATCTCAAAATACTTCATCAAGGGAAAGATAATGTATCATTTCCCACCAGCAGTGGGGGAAACCAGAGCATGGGAAGCTATGTACTCAAATGTGCTGTTGCAACCCCTTTCGCTTGTTCTGGGGTGATAAAGAACTGCTTTTAGCCTGAACAGAGATTTGTGCTCTCTTGCTCTCATAGAATACTTGGGAGGAGTTCTTTGTGCAGACTTCACTTTATTCTTGATTTATTATCCTTTTTAAACATTTCTGATTTTTTGCTTTGCATTTTAAGACCATTAGGTGTTTGGGAAGGTGATCGTGTCTTCCTTGGTTCTGGGTACTACGCAAGTTGTCTTTTGAAAAGTCACAGTTGAATACTTGGATGTATCCAGGCTCAGGCTGCTGATAAGCTTACCTGCATGTGTACACAAGGCCATTTGGGATTGCATTTTATGAGTAATATTGGAGGCAACAACAAGAAAAAAAAAAACAACAACCTAGCTCAAGTAAATATTTTAACATAATTTTTATACGCAAAACCCTGTTGTTTGCCTGAAAACAATGATTTTTTTCCTCCACAAAAGCCCGTCACTGAAAATTTTAATGAAAAGGTAATTTTAAAAGCAGTAAAGTTCACTGTGAGCTGTAAATATAATCTTTTAAATTAAAAAAAAAAAAGTAAGAAAAAGAGGTACCACAATTTACACTTTCTGTTTGGCGAAACCAGGTAAGATTCATTACAAATAAATTAACTGCTTCTTAGAATAATATTTACTTTTATGTTGAAAGTACAAAGATTTAGAAGAAAGAGCAAAAAATACCATCTTCAGAAGATTGCAAAGTGACTTTGTAATCAAAATACATATAAGAAACAACTCAGTGGAAAATGCCTTTGTGGGGCTGTCACTGCATCCCAAAAGTTTTCAGTGTCTCGGTTTCCCCATGCAATGCTCACATTTTCTTCTGCTTTACCAGAGCCATCATTCATTCACCTGCACAACACTGAAAAACTCTTCTCTGTAAGTGTAGGCTGGAGGTCTGGTCATCCTGGGCATGTGCAGTGAAAATGCGTAGTACTTTTACTGATAGATCACAGAATCCTGATCTCAGAATACTGGAATTTTTCTGGCAGTTTAAAAAGACGATCCTTAATATTTGGATTTTTCTAAGAAGTAGTGATGAAAAATACATTAATTTTCCAAACAGGGAAACCAAGGCAAAATTGTTTAGTGCTCATTTTTTGTTTCTTTCTGTAGGAGACAGAAAATTAAATATCACAGAGGACTAGACCTAAGCATTTTATACAAAGTCTCACAAGAAACCTGTGGTAAACCATCCCTGAACTCAGGTCTTGTAGGTCCCTATCCTCATTTGGACCCAGTGTTTCCAAGGCTCTCTGGAGGGGAATGAAAAGATGATGATGTCTCATCATGGGTTCTAGACCAGCTGTAGTTCCCATATTCCTTTGATTTAGATTCGTGATAGACCCTATATGCAGCCAATCTTCCCTTCACAGATGAACAAGAAAAAAGTAATAATAATATAAAAATTAAAAATAATAATTATACATATGGCATATTAAGACTGTTAAAAAACACAGTACAAATTCAAGAAATCGTGTAGAAGTGAAAAGCATGGAGCAATCTGTGTGAACCATGTTATTGAAATATAATCAATATTCATTACAATTTAAAAAATCTAAAAAAATTAGATTTCTTTTTAAATAAAAAAAAAATTTAAAGCAGCAATAATGGATTAATGATGTTTAGTTTCCCAAAGTAACCCTGAAATCAGTGCATATTTGTATGCATATTTCTGTGCAAGGGACCATCCTTTTGTTAGGACTGTGGCTGGGCCATAACTGGAGCCAGAGCTGCCAAAGCAGAACCCTAGAAAACAGTAAAGTCTCTGGGTGAGGAGGAGGAGTGAGTACGGGCAGAGATAGCAAGTTATGAACTGCTGCATTTTCATTTTGATGTAACAAAAGGGGATTACCCAAAAAAGTGTACAAGCTGTTGATTTAGTGAAATTTACTAAATTCAGAGTAAATTTATAGTGAGCTTTTACTCTGCTCACTATAAAGATCAGCTTTGTGAAAGGGCCTACCAAAAGCCTATTGAATCCAACAAGAGAGGATCCAGTTCATTGCATTGATTGTGGATAAGCAATAAAACTGAATCTGCGTAAAACTCACACCTTCCAGTGCTACATGTCAGGGACCTGCAGTGGAAAGTGAAAGGGAAAATACCTCTCACAGTCACAACACTGCTGACTAGAGATGGTGAGAAAATGAATCATCAGTATTATCTCTGCACTATTGCTTTCTGGAAATTGTCAGTAAAAACAAAACAATAAAAAGATAACAGCATAGAGAAATCTAGAGTACAACCAGTCTCCCACTCATAGAAAGGGGCAATATAATGGCAGGAGCATTCAAGGCAGTTTCAAAGATAATAAAACATACCAGTATTTTCTCAGGAGAGCTCAGATTTTCAGCACAGTCAAAACTGAAATATCCTGACTGAGACTGTCATCGTTTCTTATAGACCTTGGAATACTTCCCCTAATAGGTTAACTCTCCTGGTCAATGGCCTGTGCTATAATGAACCATGGTCTTTTTGTTAATAAGTGAAAACGATGCAATGGAGACAATCATTGCAATGAAATATATTATAAAGTCCATCACGGGACACATAATACATCAAGGAGAATATATAAAAGAACAAGGAGATGAAGAAATGTGAAGAACATGAACCAGGTAACCCAAAAGAGTTGTTTCAGTCTCTTATCTGACTGAAATATTTTGGTGTCTGTGGCCTCATTGTTTTTTGTATTCAAGGAAATCCAACATGTCCAATAAAAATATATTGTAAGAGGAAAAATCCTTTTTTTTACTAAAAAAAAAAATTCTTAATTTGCAAACTGTTTCAGTACTTTTATTTGTGTGAAAAAGTCAAACTGGACTACTTTTAATACACTTTTTCTCTTCATTTGGCAGGATAAAGTCAGAACATTTTCCCCACTTAGGGGTTCCAATTGTCATCTCTGCACTTTAAGCTACCAACTGGATTTTGACGCTCTGTAGTTGTGTCTCCAGGTATTAACATGCTCCATGAAATGTTCCTTACCTCAGCTGAACATGAGACAGTGATATACCTTCTCTGTTGCTGAGAAGGGTTAAGAAACTTGATAACAGGGGTAGAGAAGGAAGGACAATATCAGTGGCTTGGATCTAGTTATATGTGAGTATTTGTGAAAGGAGATTAAAATCAGTGGACGGATTATATCTCTGTGTTTGCATCTTGCTGAGAAAGCAGCCTTTTCCTCTGCCTTTACGTCACTTGCAGTGTCACAACTGTGAGTGCAACCACACGAAGAGAATGAAAACTTCAGGCTTTGATGGTCTGCACTCCGTTTTCCCCAGCATCACATAGGAAAGTACGTGGGCAGTTCGGCCGAACCAGACGGGCACATGAGCAACACTCTGCCCTGAGGTATCGCCTGCTGCAGAGGATACTGGTGTTGTGCTGCTCCCACGTCATGGCAGAATCAGACCCATGGCCCTGCTGAAAGGGCTGCACAGTCCCACTTTTCCCTCTGCATGTATCTTGAGACACTGTTTCTGAGGTGACTGTAAAAGAGTGGTGGTTAATAACCCATCATCTCTACCAGTCAATAATCACCAAAAATAATCAATAATCAACAAAAAATAGAATCTAGTTATTTCCCATAAGATATGCAATGTAAAATGGCCTGAAGGATCATTTTATGTTAGCATTCAAAGACTTTCATATATCCAGCTTAGAAGGATATAGTTATTACACGCTTCCAATTAGCTCTCAGAACTGGTGACCTAAAGGAGGAGTGAAGTGGGATAGACATTACTGGGAATGGCTCTTCCAGAGTTTGGAGAAGTGCAGATGCTGAAGCTTTGACACACCAGTCATTCATTAAGTGCAGCAATGTACAGCATCCAGTTTCATGTCAGACATGTGCACTGAGAACAGAGACACACAGCAGTTCATACAGACTGTTGGCTCCAATGGAAGCTGAATGACTTGATTCAAATAAGATTAGTAACCTAGGTCCCTAACTAAATGCTTTATTAGTCAGGAAAACAAACCAAGAGTCTCTGTGTATAGCCAGCCACAAACTACCAAAACTTCCTGTTAATCTTCTCACTGTCTTCTGATAGTTACTTATCACCTTCCTAGATCTTCGAATGAACCAGACTGTGAAGTTTACAGGAAAGTGATTATTTCATGTGTGCTTTTATACCAGTAAGCATTGTGAGACCATAATTCTTAACATAAGTATAGGTGTAATATAATTCTCAGGATAGGATACATGTACCCTTTGCAGCTCATCTTCCTGGGTTAAATTATGGTCATATTTTAATCAACTTTTCTTTTTGGACCAGACCTGTTCCTCAAAATATCATACTGAAGGGTTTCCTCTCTTTTTCTTTCCCAGATCTCCTTTTAATTTTCACTTTCAATGTACAAGAAGTCATGGAAATGTCATGAGGAAATTCAGATACTCCGAACATTGTCTCCAGACAGCTAAAGAAATGCAGTAGCCCTACAGTGTTCAGTTCTATTGGGTTTTTACCAACGACTTCCATAAATCTTAAATTCAAATGAACTTTCAAGACACATCTAAATAGCTAGATACTTATCTGACCTGTATCTAACCTCCCAATCTTTTGTGGCTGACACCATCACTTAATATCATCTGTGGATGTGTATGCACACCATAGATAGATGCATACACACTGCTAGAACATCATTTGCTTTTGCTTTTTTTTCCCCTTGAGCTTCTTTTACTCTTCATAGAGAAGTTTAATCCTCTGCATCCTCTATTTCTGGGGCTGCCTGTCCTACATGGATGACAGGTTGAGGAGTATAATCTGTCTGGTTATATGCCAAGAAGAAAAAAAAAAATCTAATTTTAGTAAACAAGTGTTGATGCAAAAGGTCACCAAAGTCTGTCATCCCTTACGTGGGAATTGGGAATGAAGCACTGAAAAGTGGGGATGTTGCCAAGAACATGACTCTAATGGCTTTACATACTGTCAATGACATGTGGGAGGGGTGAAGACAAGAGGACAGAATCCTTGAAGGGCAGGATAGATCTTGCCCTTGATGATCTGAAGGAAGAGATAACGCATATATACAATATAAAGTGATTCTTTGCAAGAGAGGTAATAAAAAGAAAAAATAAAAGATCAGTTCCTGTGACCTCAAGTAATAAATGCTGTTGACCGGACAGTAATTACAAAACCTTTTCTTTAAAAAATGTCTCTTTCTTTTCTTTCAAAAGTGAAATTTCTTCAAAAGATATAGTCTTCTGAAAAGTTCTCTAGCCTAAAAATTTTCTACATTTGTTTGTCTGTCCTTCTGCCTCGACATGCCTGGGCTAGCATGGCAAGCATCTGAACAACTCTTTCGATATCTGCAGTGAGAACTGCTTTGTTTATTGAAAAGGCTGGCTAAGGGAAAGAAGAATGGAACCATTTCAAATCCTGCAACATGAAACCAACACCAAAATTTTTCTTTATTTTTTTTTTAAAGTTCCTTTAAAAAAAAGGCAAAAAAATCCAAACACATTGATTTTTATAACATTTTCCTTCTCAAAGACAAGCATTTTCCGTCTCAAAGACAGACTTTAGTGAATTTGACCTCACCCTCTCCCAGTGGCGGTGAGCCAGACCTAGGTCAGTTACTATGTTCTTTTCTTCAATGAGAGATCACCGTGCTTGATTCTTAAGATCATAGGTATCGAACCGAACCCAGCTATTCTAGCTAAGTCCATCCTAGTAAATTAATGTGCCCAGTACTGATTAAGTGCACAGACAGTCATGTTCCTGTGCCTGGGAAGATTTCCTGGCACTATTTCATTTATTGGTTCATTCAGAAAGGTTCTGAGTCCCTCCTTGATTGAAAGCACGTGCCACTGCCCAGCCCACAGAGCCCCACATTCTCCAAGTGAGGCACATTCCTCAATATTTCAGATCTGATAATAGGTTTGATCACATCTGCTGATAATAGGTTTGATTGCTTTTAGTTACTTCTGGGGGACCTGTCAGAAATGATTCAGGGATGGCTGTCTGAAAAGTACCCTGTGACCCACCCCAGCCTGGAACCCTGCACTCAGTGTGCCCCAATTATTTCTTTCCCAAATTCCTGCACAGACCAGTTGATGTCATCCTCTAGGTTACTGTGAAGGGTGAAACACAATTGGTATGTAGTCTATCATGAGACTTAGACCATGGGAGATTTGTATAGTTAAGCAAAATGGTTTAAATTTGTCTTAAACAGAGTGTGAGAAAACTCAAAGTAAGCAAGGATGAGTGAACAAGCAGGAAGAGAGGAAAATTCTAAGCACATTTCTGACAAGAAATATCGGGTGAAATTTATGTTAAATGATAGACCTGACAGCAACCAGGATCTATTGCCCTATGTCCACTGAAGTCAGAGATACCAACTGAGACTTTATTGTTAGACATTATTTGTTTCCTGATTCCTTCCCTTATCACAATCTTTAAATTGCTTGCCAGATTCTAGAAGGGGCCGGTACAAGCACTGTTTTAATAGAAAGCCCTTTTGTGGCTTCCTCTTTTCTCTTTTTTTGTGCACACGCACACATTTTCTATATATAAAACCAGCTTGGTTAAACTGATAGAGCCAAGGTCATAATTTCTCAGGGAAATGGCAGACTAATGGAAAAAAAAGGTTATATATATAATAAAACATGAGTCCTGTGACATTTACCAAGGACAATAGTTTCATAATAAACTACTGGGCACTTTGAAGCCTTCAATTAGGCCCCCAAAAGACATCCTGCATCATCGAGGAGGGGGGTGGGAGTAGGACATGGAGGGGAAACAAGCAAACTTTGAAATAGCCAGGGAAAAATATGCCTGTGTTTTCCAAAGTGGCCTGAGCTACTAATGTTCTCTGACCAGTTGAAGGATTAAAAGTTCAAAAGGGCAGGTCACATCAGGGCACCAAGGTCATGCAGTGCTGTGACCTAGGAAATACTGACTGGTCAGAGAGTGAACCCATCCACAGCGTGTTACCAATTAGTGTTTAATGACCAAATGTGGAATGCATTAGTGCTTCTGAGAACTGAATATGTTTTCAAAGGGTCCAAGATGTTCTTTGCAAACATTCCTGTGTGGTTTGATTCACACTGTGTTTGGGGAAATCTTCAAGCTTTGTCCAGACTACAAAGCAGATATGTTGCAAATTCCAGTGGATGTAAGAATGGAACAAACATGGTTTAAATTTCTAAAGAGACAAAAAGTTTCAGCTCAAGGACCCAGGAAGGGCCTCTAGGAGTTAAAAAGGAGATTCTCCCGTCATTATTCAGTCACTAATATGCTTAGTACTTAATTCAAGACTAAAGAGTATGCAGATTCAATGGAGCTCTCTCAGTTTATACCAGCTGAGAATCTCATCCCTGCTCTGAAGACCTTGCTATTATGGAGGCCTGATACTGTAAACTCTTGCTACCATACACATTGTTTTTATACCACATCACAGCTGTAAATTGCACACATCAATAGATTTTAGGGAGCACACAGGGAAAGGAAGGCAAATTCACTAGACTCCTAAGCCCCATTTGTACCTTGCTAAAGTCCAAAGAAAAGGGCAAAGAAATTGTACCAGAGCCAGCATGCCTCATTTATCCTTAATCTTCCAATTGTCCCCCCAGTTCAACCTGACCCTCAGTTGCTCTTCTCCCTTCCTTTGATCTCTTTCAGCTTCATACCATTTTCTCCTCTCAACATTTTTTCAGACCTTTCTTTTTCTCCCTTCTGTCTCATTTTCAAAATTTTATCTTGTTTCCCTGTCCAGCTCCTTCCTTCTTCTGAGAAATCTGTGTTCTTCCTTGCTTCCCAGATTATCATGCATAAAACTGACTCATCTCTAGGTAATATATCAGGCTAAATTTTGTACCCACTTCATTTTAAACTATTTTTTCAACTGCCACTCAGCCTGAGTGTGTATTTTTTGGGAGCTATACTAAAGAGAGAGATAGAAAGTCCAGTCTTAACTAAGGACAAAAGGCAAAGGATGAAGCGTCTTACTTCTTGCTTCATTCTGTTCCATTTTCTTTATGCTATCTGAAAGTGGTATAAGGTATTTCCCAACCTCTCTATCTGCTAGAGGGATGATTCTCTTAGTGTATATGCTACAGGAAATAAATACAAAATTTCTTGCATTAAGGCATCCTCAAAAATCTCAGTAAGGGTCAGGCTGGTGGAGTGATGGACTCATTTTGGTAGGGTGTTGTAAGTATGCCTGGATGGATTTTTCTTGGAAAGGCCAGTTAATTTTTAACTACCCCTGGGAGGTCCCAGGAAGAAGAAGCACAACAATCACTTAAAGTTACAATGGCATCTCTCTCATTTCAGAAAAACACACTGAAATGTTTCACATCTGTGGAAACAGATGAACAGTGATGCTGTGCTTGTTCCTCCTCTGTGTAAACACAAGGTACAACAGGTTAGTTTAAAACACATATACACAACTTCCAGTTGTCAAAAGAAGTAGGGAGAAAAGAGTGAGAGGTCAAAACTTGGGTGAGAAGGTGATGACATTCATAGAATCATAGAATTTGATAATGATGTTATAGTAGAAGATATGGGAAGGTACAGCTCTGTGTTTATGTAGGAGAACACAAATCATCCACAGACTAGGTTTTGTATCCCTAGTCTAAGCCTTTCTGCCTCAAGTCTATCACAGAATCCATACACTTAATGAGGTTTAAACAGTCCTTGCATATTTTTGGATAGAACCTATTCTGCAGGCACTGAAAGATTTTGTACATCTCCATGTTAGGATGCCTGAAAAAAAAATCTTTTTGTGGTTTGTTATTTGAGGAGTTTTGGGAATTGTAAAAGCCATTCTTTGGATTTATTTGAGGTCTTAGTTGATAGAACATAGTCAGACACACAACTCAGGGGTTTTCTGGTTGTAGAGAACAAGAACATTAAATTTTTTAAGCATTTTTATACTTGTTTGTCTAACTACGTTTTAGGTACTAGGAGTTAAAGAGGCATTAAAACAATTTCAAAGTTAGCCAGACTGAATGAAAATTTCTTTTCTTCTGATTTTATCACTCTCTTGATAGTTGCAACATAAATCATTCATAGCTTCTCCACTCTTCATTGGAATTCTTCAACCACCATCCCTTTCCAACTAGGAAATTGGTAACTACATGGGTATTTGGCAGAAACAACTCTGAGGCACAGTGACAGAGTGCTACAATTTTGGATGAGCAGTTTGAAAACACACCTTTAAGTGTCTACCTGCACTCATTTTTTGAAAGTTGTGTTCTGTTAAGGTTACTATTTGTAAACAAACAGAAAGTGGCAGACATAAAAAGCTTGGCCTGTATGAATATTCTCTGTTAACAGGTTGAGTCCACTTCTTTTTTTAGAAAAAATATCCTGCTAGCAGTGATATGAACTGGGCAATATATTATGTTTTCATGTAATAGACATAGATTTCTATGTGTGTCTTGCAACACATACAATGCCTCTTGAACCAGAAGGTAGGTCCAGTTCACTTTCAGACATGCACATCGTAGACTCTTGAGAGTATAAAGTAGGCTTTGGAGTAAAATACTGCCTGTGGCTGACAACACCCTCTGTTACTCCATTGCAATTTTTAACTTTTAACCCCTTTTTCACAGGAAAAGATGAAATGTCAAGGCTGGCTATTGAAAGATGGACCAGAACTCAGAGACCCAGGATGTACTTTGAAAAGTAGCTTTTCCTTTCTAAAAATAGCAATTCCTTTCTAATTGCGTTGGACTGTTTCTAATCTCTGGAGCACTGACATTATGTTGTACTCACAAGCACACCCCCAGTCCATGAAAAATTCCATATATTCTGGCACATTTCAAGTATTTGGATTCACAAGCACATCTCTGTGTTCGTTCCAAGAGGAGTTTATGTGGCTGAGCCAACCAGCACCTGTTCAGGGTGGGCTCTCCACTCAGTTGGAGGATGTGCATCAGAGCTACATTTCAATGCGAGAGTAGAAGAAGGATCACTGACTCAGCTGACTCGATCTGTGCAGCTGACCCTTTCATTCAGGGGCTGTTCATAGTAGCAGCTGCTGAATGCCAGTGATGTTAATGACTGTGCACTCGGGCAGCAGTTTGTTAGGAAATGCACGAAATGTCTGCTCAGACTTTACTGCACTGTTCCCAGAGCTGATGGAGATCAGAGTTTGTGAGACACTGCTCTTAATTTTCACTGGCTGTGGGGACTCACAAATAAAGCATGGGACATTTCAAGCATTATAGGATGGCACTGAAGAATCAAGTAAAGGTAGGTGTAAGTCCAGAGGCAGTTTAACGGAACATTGAGATAGGATGCACTAAAAGCTCAAGAATTACTGTGGAATTCAGGAAGCAACAATCTGATTCTTTGTTACACCATATTTTCTGTGAGACCCTGAGCAAACTTATAAAGTTGATGTAAGATGCTGAGAAGTGCAATGGACAACAGTTTTACAATTTTATGGTATCTAAGGATTTCAAGACTCTAAGTTGCAGTGGTTGCAAAGAGTTCCCCTTCACCTACATGAGACTGTACTTGGCAAACCATCACTTAAAAAGAGAAGGCTGTTTTCTTCTTCAATCTGCTGCTCTCCAGCTTGTGGCAAATCTGCTGCTTTCAGGGGAATAAAATACTGGTTATAAAGGATACTCTGATCTACTAGAGAAAGATATAATAAGTTCATAATAAGTTCATGACTGAAAATCAAAGAGAGGATATTTCAGAAAGGAAACAAAATGACAGGATGAATAACCATTGGGCAAGGATCCCAAGGGAAAAACTCCTCATGTCTTGAAATGAAGACATAAGTCCAAAATGACTTTGTCTTTCTATAGCGATTATCTGAGAAGGCCAAATTTGGAGCCTGTCATGGTAGGTCTCTACTGAGAGCAATTCAGATTTTTCCACTGGGAGGTCACCCTTTGGAGGGAGTTCAGTCTTTTCCATTGAGTGTGGAGGAAACCAAAAGGGACTGTGCTACTAATTTAGACACCAGTCAGGACTGGATTTGGCTACTTTCCTGGATGAATGCTTCGACTTACGAATTGATGGGATGATTACAAGAATGAATGGATGAAAAAATAAAGAGCCAATGACAGAAAGGAGGGCAGTTTGGGTGCTCCAAGAATTTATTTTTCAACTTTAAATTACATAAATTAGGAATCTTTTACAGTATTAATGCAAGTCTGTGTAGTTCACTTTTCTCCATGCAGGGGAGGTACTGCAGGCAGCTCCCTCATCACCCTTCCTCTCTATTTTACTGGTGTGACAGACACACTCCCTTATCACTAGCTGGTGTGACAGATACATGGCTGCAGCTGCCTCTTCTTCATTTTCCTTCATTCAGACTATGCCTGCTTCCAACCCTGACACTGCAAGTGGAAGTCCTGGTGTGGTGGTTGCAGGGGAAAGTTCACGTTAGCCCCGGCAGGCAGCCAAACACTGAGCTCATGTTAACACTCTTCCACCCAGGCATAAGAAGAGCACACTGCAAACACACAGATTGATATCAGCATTTGGTGGGAAAAGGTCCAAGAGCCGGATGTCAGTGGGGTTTGTGATGCAAAAGAAGAAAGAAAAAGCATATTAGGAAAAAATACCCAGTGTTCTGGCTCCAGGTTGCTAAATTGGAGAGGGTTCAGAGAAGAACCACTGAAGTGATTAAGGAATTATAAACATACTTTGCAGATATATTCAGGAACTCAATTTGTTTAGTTTAGTCACAGAAAATGTTGAGGGATGACTTGATTACAGGCCGTTAGTACCTACTTAAGGAACGAAACTTCAATAATTATGTCTTTTGTCCAGTACAAAAAAATTTAACAATATTTGATGGTTGAAAGTAAGGCCAAGAAGCCCACCCTGTTCAAAAATGCCAAGTACTATAAATAGTTCCCTGAAGAGCTGAATTGTAAAGAATGGTTAGATTGTTTTTTCTCCATAAAATATTACACTACCTGTGATTATATGGCCTATCTGTTTCTCCCGTCCCCCCAAAGTGCCTAATTTAACTAAAGATATTAATTTTACCCAATATAGATTATCTACACTGGAGACATCTAATTTAATCTTATTATTTGCTTCTCTTTATACAGCCAGAAGAGAGGAGCAGGCACTTTTAATTGTGTAGTTTGACTTACATTCAAGCTAATTTTCAACTGACCTCTACAGTAAATCATATGAGGTGAAGGTAAGTTTAGCAGGCTTAGGAACAGGTGGAAGTATTTGAGACTTACATGTAAAGTTACAGAGACAGATGCTTTAATTCAGACAGGCATCAGCTCAGAGGAGCTTGTGGCATGTATTAGCAAGATGATTCAACCAGCTAGAGTATTGTAAGGTTTTCTTCTTTTGTTACAGGCCAGAATACCGAAACCCTATAGATATATTCTTCAAGGAAAGCTGAAGTGCAAGGAGAAGTTAGAGGCAGCATTTGTTGACCTTTTCCATAGTGACCAATCTCACCTCACACTACTCCTCCTGTTTAGAAGTGTGATACTGACAGTATATCCCCATGCTTCAAGAAATCATCTGCCAAAAATTGTTTCATTGAGGCCTCAACTGAGAACTTGCACACTGCTCTACCAGAGACAGTGCAAGCAAACACTGAGAAGCACATTCTGCTCTGTTTATACACAGTGTTATATTTATATGTTGTTATGTATGGTCACAATAAGACAAATAATGAGAGAGGAAATATGCATTTATGGGCTTGTAGGATGTATCCATTCAGAAGTGATCTCACAAGTTCTGTGGCCCAACCTTCTGCTCAAGGCAGTGTTAGCTGTAATGTATGAGCAGGTTGCTCAGGGTACTCAGAGTTTTATTTAGTCTGGTCTGGAAAACCTTTGAGAATGCAGAAAATACCACTTCTGACTGTCTACCCAGGCAGGTCATAACATTCTAACCTGGATAAAAAAATGTTGTAGAAGACCATGTCTAAAGCCTTGCTAGGAGTCAAAAGACACTCATGGCCTTCCCTTATCTGCAAATCCAGGCCTGTTATCATGGAAGGCAATAGATTTAGTCAACCACAATTTATGCTTGGAAAACCCATCTTGACTGTTCCCAGTGACCAGAAGGTGATTGCTGTAGCCAAAAACATGTTTCCAGATGACTTGTTCCACTATTTTTTTCAGTGACCAAATAGAGGTTTACTGTCCCATTTTTCCCCAGGTTAACCTTTTGGCCACATTTTGAAATGGTTGCAGTATTTGCCTCGCTCCATTTATCGGTGTTCTCCTCAAAGTAGTGGCTGTGCAAAGCCACCAGCTGTTTATTTCAGTATTTGTTGGTACTGGGGATTGCCATGACTCAGGTGCAGCACCTTGCACTTGTCCTTCCCACCATCTCACTTCTCAAACTTTTCCAGGTACTCATTGATGATATGACACCTCTCAGGAATGTCAACTGCACCACTTAGCTTGATGTCATCTGCAAATCTGTTGAGGGTGCACTTGGTCCCACTGTCTATGTCACTAATTAGGATATTAAACAGTACTGGTGTCTAAACAGATCCCTGAGGGACACCACTTGTCACTCATCATCGTCTGACCATTGAGCTGTTGACTGCTACCCTCACACGTTAGCTCGGTGACTCTTTCAAATCAACTTCTTCATATTGCTCACCCAACACCAAAACCCCTGGAAGAGAGACTGGGTTAATGACATATCAGACCTTTTTCACGCAACCTCATCAGGACTACACCAGAATAATTTTGATAGATAAAGTGGTATAGTGGAGGCCTTTAGGCTGAAATCCTCTCTGGTGCTGAATCGAGAAAATAAATTCAGTGATTGCCTCACTAGGCACGTTTAGGATATGCTGGTGGAGTATGTTATGGGCTGATGTCTACTTCTCTCTGAAGTAGCCCGAAGTTGCATACTCCTGTTAGCATAGTAATGATTTCATGATAATAAGCCATGCTGAACGGCAGGTTATGTTTGCTTGATGTAGCATTCAGATAACAGCATCACACATCTTTTGGATTAGGGCTGACTGATATCCTGATAGGCATTTTGGAAAGAACTCATATCTGTGCAGATTCACGTGTCCACCCCCCAGTAAGCACAAGGCTCTCCTGTCACTCAGGGTTATCTGACTTAACTGCAAACTGCAAACATGACTTTTCCTGAAAAAGATTGTTCTGTTTGTGCCATTTTTTTCTTTTATTGACTTGATGGGTTGGAAACTGGAAAGAAACAGCCAGTAAAATAATCCCAGTCTTTCTATACTCTCCTCCCACAGACTCTATGTCAAGCAATTTTCAGGACACTGCACATATAGAAGACATCAGACCATCTGGAGGAGGTAAAAGAGAGAGATTTGCAGATTCAGAACGTCTGATTCAATATCCTGCCTCGGTTCCTCTACAGAAGCAAGGAAATACCATGCATTCCAGTTCATCATTGTTATTGTATACAGAGATATGATTGTATGCTTCTGAATTGTCAAAAAAACCCACAGTGCAGGAGTTTTTTGAAGACAGGATTCCTACCTATTGTGTGGAAAAAAAAGAAACAGGGAGAGGGGGATAAACATTTTCTATCTACGCCTTTAAAGCTATGTACTCACAGCTTTCATACTAATGTCTGTAATAAACAGGAGGCAAATACTTTTGACCTCATTTGTTTCTGCTGAAGAAGCTCAGAATCTTTCAGGATTGGTCAGAAAGCTTCTTAGCTTTCCAAAGTACTCAGGAGATTTTGGTTGGTTGGTCTGTGTTGTTTTAATGCTTGCTATTCCACACTTGAAAGAAGAGTTTATATTTGGCTGACTCCCCCAAGTGTACATTATTTTATGTAAGTAAAGGAGAGGAGGTATTGTAGGATCCATCTGTACCTTCTTCCAATCTCCTTCCTCCTCTCACATGAAAGAATGAGGAAAGTAAGAATGAATTGGCAATTTACTTCTTGACTCCTAAGGAGACTTAACTGAGACTCTAAATGGACTGCTTTCTTCAAACATAAAACAGAAATAGTAATATGATGTGACAGCAGCAAATCAATTTCAAAAAGTCTAGCACTGGCTCAAAATTGATCTTGGAATCACTTAATAGCTTTGGCAATTCTAATTATTTTTTCCCATTTGAGAGAAGGTGCTAGTCCTCAAAGACAGTTACCTCTAGACCAGGCAACAAATCTCAGTCATTTTGGCTGCTTGCCTGGTCAAAAGTGTGGTATGAGTTTGTTCCAAATACACATCACCTCCAGGCAGAAACAAAACATGGAGAATTGCCAGAAAGACTAATACATGAGGAAGTTATTAACTTGTGAGAACAGGAAGTTATAAATGAAGGCTACCTTGCAACCTTTATTTTGGAGGGTGTTACCAGGCTCCTCCCAGACTGGTAAATATTTGTGTAGCTATCTAGGAACCTGATCCTTCTTCCATAGGAATCAAGACAGTGCTTACTATTACCTTCATGATACAAAAGTTAGATCATCAAGTATTTTAAACAATCATTACAGTCTTTCCTTTCTCAAGGAAATTAATTTTGAAAAGCAAGTACAATTGAGTTTACAGAGACTGCCTTTCTGAAGCCCTTATGGCAAGAAACGGGACTTCTTGTTATTTGGAAAGAGGTTTCGAAAACCGCACAGTAGAACCTGAAATGAACTGATGCTGAAATTTTTGGTTTTCTACTTTATATCTATCCAATTCTGTCCCCATAATAAGACATGATGTGGGAGCACATGTTTGAGTCTTACCTATTAATAGACACAGAAACCCTCAAGAAGATATGTCACATAACTTGAAATGCAATTCTCCAGTCAATTCTCCAGTTGATGTATTTTAAAATTAGAGGGGGAAAAAAAGAAGGATAAATGGAGATAAAGATCATTTCCCACTTATGAAGAGCTCATGTGGATCTGGCCAAGGGCATCCAGCCCAGATTCCAAGAGACCACTGCTGTAAAACAAAATTACTCTTTTAAAAACATTTACTTGAAATACCAAATCTACATGTCCTTAAGAAGAAAGAGCCACTTTAGTTAATTTTAGACAAGGCTCTCCTATTTTGGTTGTGGACTGGAAGCAGAGAAAAGTAAAATGTTTGCTCTGAGAACAACTGTGGTGGGCAGTGAGCCCAAATACAGCTATCTCCCATAATTCTCTTGCCAAATAAGAGATAGTTCCTTCTAGAAGTATTTACATCAGTCTGAACTCCTGCAAAATGACTCTGCAGCTCATTATCAAATAGTGTATCAATACAATCTGCTGCACTTCTATACACTGGGGTCTTGCTACTTTATTCAGCCACTATCCAGAAGAATCAGTGGCAAGGTGTATGAACACAAAATGAAGAAAGGGAAAGGAGACTGGGTGAGGCCTTCAGCTTTCAAGTTTGTGAAAGCAAGAGTAAAGGCACAAAACCTGATAAACTAAGCTCGTGGTTTGTAGGATGTGTGAAATGAATAAAAGAGTGTGAACATATGTGAAAGAGGCCTGGCTCTAGCAATTACGCATAGATGATGATGGTAAAAAGATCAGTTTTGGAATGAATGATAAATTCACAGGTTTGTGTTGCAGACCAGGTACAAGTCTGTCAGAGTGGGAGGTGAATAAGAAATGCTGAAAAGGAAAAGATTTGTTCTACAGATGAACAAATTCTGACAATAAAAGGCCTTGGTTGTGCCTTTTGGCACAACAATCTTGCCTCTCAGTTGGAGAGATAATAATCTGATGGATGGACTATTTGAAGGGTAAGAAATGCGTTGGATGGCCATGTCCAAGGAGTTAGTTAACAACTCAATGTCCAAGTGGAAACCAGCAACAAATGGTGTCCCTGTACTGGCAGAAATAGTATTTAGTATCTTCATTAATTTTATAGATAGTGATATCAAGTGCACCTTTAGTAGTTTGTGGGTGACAGGAAGGTAAGTGGTGGAGTTGATCTGCTTGAGGGAAGGAATGCCTTCCAGAGGCACCTTGATGGGCTTCAGAAGTAGGACCATGCGAACCATGATGAAGTTCAACAAGGCCAAATACAAGGTCCTGCGTCTGGATTGGGGCAATATCCAATATCAATAAAGACTGGGGAACAGATAAGAACAAGCCAGAGGATAAAGACTTTTGGATACTGGAGGATGGAAAACTAGATTTGGACCAGCAATGTGTGCTTTCCACCCAGAAAGACAACTGTATCCAGGTCTGTATCAAAAGAAGCATTGACAGGAGATCAAGAGAGATGGTTTTACCCTTCTACTCTGCTCTGGTGAGACCCCATCTGGAGTACTGTACCCGTCACTGTGGTCCCCAATACAAGAAAGACATGGATCTGTTAGAGTAGGTCCATAAGAGTCCCATGAAAACAGTCAGAGGACTGGAACACCTCAACTATGAGAAAAGGCTGAGAGAATTGGAGTTTTTCAACCTGGAGAGGAGAAGGCTTCAGCGAGATCTTATTACAGTATTTCAGTACTTAAAAGGGTCTTATAAAATGGAGAGAGCTGTTTTCTACCAGGACCTGTAGTGACAGGACGAGGGAGCAATGGCTTTAATCTGAGAGGATAGGTTTAGATTGTACAAAAGGAAGACATTTTTTTCAATGACAGTGGTGAAATATTTGCACAGGTTGCCCAGAGAAGCTGTGATTACCTGGTCACTGGAAGAGTTTGAGGTCAGGTTGGATGTGGCTTTGAGCAACCTGATCTAGTGAAAGATGTACCTAACCATGGTAGTGGAACTGGACATCTAAAGGATCTTTAAAGGTCCCTTCTGACCCAAACCATTCTATGATTCTTTGAATCTATGAGATACCTATGGTTGCTCCTTCAGAATAAAAAATAAAACCAAATATTTCAGAGAAAGAAAGCAAATTCACAATGCTGATCACTGTATGGCAGTAGCCAAACAATATGTTAATTTTAAATAGCAACTGCTGGGGATATGGAGGAGGTAATGTCTTTTGTTTCTCTTTTTACTGTTTTTTTTTTTATTTTTATTTCACTCAAGCATTTTTTTTATTTTTTTATTTTTTTTTTTACTTTTCAAAACTTTTCCCTTATTCGGGCCATTACAAAAGCAAAAAAGAAGAGTCAAAGGGCAATAGTAAAACACTTAATAAAACAATCTAAAATTGTAAAAGCAAAATAAAAGTCTTGATTCACATGAAAAAATGTCATTTTGTTTCCAAATTGCCTGAAAAAAAGCCTCAACCACAAATACAATTTTTCCATGTAAATACTTCTGGGTTTTTAATTTGTTTTGACTTGAAGGGGCAGCTTGAATGTTAGGATAGAGCTGGGACTTCATAATTTTAAATATACCAAAAGAGTCCATTAAAAATGAAGCAAAAGTTTTCAATTAAGCAAAAGTTTTCAATTAAGGAAATAGCACCTGAGTCCAAAGGAGATCAATGTATTTTAATTGTCAATGCACTTTGTTGCCATTTTAAACTATATCTCCTTGAAGCCCATCAGAAAAATCTATGATCACTTATCAAAATAAGTGAAGCCTCCTATCTGCTAGAGGATCAAAGAATAATGGACCTTTAGTCTATACACTACATTAGTGCAATTCTTCAAAGGCAAATAGACTTCTCTGTCCATGACTGCAGAGCACTTTGAGATCCTTTGGGATCCCAAAGCACACCAAGAAGTGTGAAAGTGGCAATTACAGAGCAGTGCTCTGTCATATGGGAAGAGATTTTTAAATTAACTAGGGACAGATTCTTTATCATCTGTGTGAACTCACAGGAAAGCTCGCTTTGATATTTCCAGAAAAGGCCACTTGTAAGTCCTGAAGAAAACAGCATCTGACCTTAGTAAGCCTCTTAGTGCATCTCAGTGGAAGAACTGTATCTTCTATTTCCCTGGTGCAGGTTGCAACATTAGGCCCCCCTCTGCCCAACACAACAATGTCTCTTCTTATTAGGGATTTATATCTGGCATAATGTGGGATAGATGTTATTTGGAATGCTGCAGAAATAGTCTGTTCCAAGTGCAGAAGCAAGACATAAGGAGAGGAAATTCCTAAGGCAACAACGATGCTTTCCTCTGCAGAACTTTTGGACTGGGGGGAAATGCCATTAAGTTGCATCCTCGGGAGAGAAACAGAACTCCCCTAAGAAAGGAAGTGAAAGGAGGTTTTAACTGAACATCTAGTAGATATTTGACTAGATGAGCAGGTAAAAGCTGAAGATCACCTTACTACCTTCCTAAAACTTCACACTCCCAAGGAGCTCTGGTCACTACAGAGATATGAAAGTATTCAGGATAATGTCTCATAACAAGATCACATACTAAATAGCCTACAGTGCGTTCTGCAATATATCTCTTACCACAGTCCTCACTGAAAGATCTCAGAAGTAAATAAGTAAACACAAAATATATTAGTAGCTCTACTTATCCTTTGCAATTTGTGTGTGTGTGTGTAACTCTTTAATTCTCCCAACATTTGAGAAAGAAGTAAAGTGTCCTCATTTTAATCTGCAGGTGAGGCACAAGAAGGGAGGGTAGCTTGCTAGCATTAGAGTGTATCTGCAGTACTGCTTGCGTTTAGGGACAGAATGACATTTCTTAGTTATCCTGCCTTCCTTAGGTAGCACACACTGGAAGGTAGCAGGTATTTCACCAGTGTCAAGCCCTGCTCCTCCAAACTGTAGGTCAGCACTCCATTTGCTAAACTACCATTTCCTTTTTGCAAACTGTTCCTGATTCATAATCTGGTGGTATTTTCAGATTAAGATCTTTTCATGAAGCACTGAAGTACATAAGGAGGTTTTTTCCCAGGAATTCCTGAGCATTAAACCTGTCTTTTTTCCTGCTTGATTATCTATCATGAGTTGATGATCCCTTTAGACCCTTCCCTACGCAGAGCTGGAGCCCTCCATTGTGGCAGTCCTTTTTACGGCCAGGTGTGATAAACCACACTTCCCTGCAGATGTGGCATGTTAATAGGCTCTGTCCATTGTGGACAAACATGAAAATGGTGAGTCAATTGGTGAATAGATCTGTGGAGTCTAGAAACTATTACAGTAAAGAAAAAGTAGAATCTCTTCTTTCATTTAGTGCTCTACACTTTTATCCTGTGAACAGTTTCAGTCCCTAAACTATGATGTCTCACATAGGTGCACAGTTTCCTGTTTTCTTGACTCTTGAAAAGTTGTTCGCTGTTTGAGATATGTTGTTCTTGTATAGTCTGAGGACATCAGTTTGAACCTTCTTCCAGGATTACTGCTTCTTTAGAAATTGTTTCTGGTCTAAGATTGATGGCAGGGCATTTGAGAGAAAGTTCAACAAAAGATGTGAAACAAAGACATTCTCAACTCCTTCATTTCTACAAATGAAATCATGTATGAGATAGTCTGAAAGATCTTCTTTCTCAGTGAAAAACTAGCTATTCTCACCTCCAGGTGATCAGGTTGTGGCTGAGAGTACATAGGCCCTCTTGCTGTTTGAAATTTCTAGTTCTTCCCAGAGGAGACTTCTTGCACTGTGAGGAGAATAAAAATTAATAACACCAGGTTCTTTCAAGAAACACATTATTTCCCGCCACTGTGTTGGAACATAGATGTGTAGATATCAGCAAGGGTAAAAATGTGTAATAAAACTGTGGAAATTAGCTTGAAACTTGTTTTTTCTCTCTCTTGAATCTTTTTTTGTGAAGAACACCTAACAAATGAAGTACTGTAAATAAAACATAGTCACAGAAAATAATCTACCATGTTTTAAATAACAGCATAGGGAAGATAGAATCTTCATGTGCTTGAACATTTTTCTGAAAGGCAAGTATAAAGTTCACTCAACTGAGGTGATAATGAAGGAAAAATACTTCTGAGAGCTTTTAAAAAGCTGAACATCAAAGTCGCACTTCTAATATTCTATATTCTAATATGTGAACTGTGTTGCTACTGAAAATTTCTACCTGTTCCCAGAGATTTCCTATGCTGTGAATGAAGATCAGCAACTTTAAGGTCAACTTCTGTGAAGTTAGTCCAGGATTTGTTTGATGCAAGGACATGAAACAAACCTTCAGAGAAGGGGACACATTCAAGAGCTCCACAACAACTGGTGTGACTAAACACAAGCAACATCAACCCCGTTGACATATTCCATTCAGAGAGTTATTCATAGTACATTTATTCCATAACTGTTGATATTACGTAGATCATCGATGTAGTAACTATCACCTGCAATAGGTTGACATATCCCATGTAAGGGGTGGGGGTTTAGTATTTATTTTCCTGTCAGATCAATTAGCAATGTGTGTACAATAACAGTGGGCATTTCTGTTATCTTAAACAAAATACACTTGACTTATTTCTGTTTAAAACCAGAAAAAGACAGAATAGTTTCAATACAGTTCTAGTGAGGTCTGCCTGAATGTTTGGTTTTACCATAAAAAAACCCCAGAATATATTTTTTTAAGTCACACCTTGTTTCACAAGTGGCTTTCACTCTTCATGCTGGGTTACTTTGTGAAGAAAATTTGATTCTGCTCCCACACCACCGGGAAATTCCAGATTTCCATGTAGGAATGTACACAGATATATACATACTTACATTCTTCTCCCTTTCTTATGTGGAGTTTCTCTGTGCCAGGACTTCTCTAATACAGAAGAAGCAGGGCTTTTTTTCCGCCCTTGAAGAACTAATCATGGAAAGCAAGATTTAAAACAGGGAAAAGAGAAAAGGAGTAGATAAATGATATTTCTTCTGAAAGAACAAGCTTAAATAGAAAAAGACTAAAGCAAATGAATGCAGAAGATTAAAAAGCTAGAGAATAAATAAAAGAAATTTCCACTTGTTAAAACCCTCACAAGAGAGAGTTCATGCAGAGCCCTGGGACCTTGTCCTGTGACTGAATTTCTTGGAGGCAGTTATATTAAATTACTAAAGCTCTGATTGTACAAATTACTGTGTTGAGAGGTGAAGATAGCTGTTTCTTCTACACAAAGTCCTAATAGTAGAGATTTAATTTCGACATAGGGACAGAGGCTTATTTAGAAAAAAAAAAATATTTTCTGATATAAAATGAACCATTGAAAAAGCTATTTCATTAAATAGGGTGCTGAGGGTCAGCAAAGAAACACTAGCCAGCGTTAATTTCATGATGTGTTTTTTACACAAATACAGTGAAAACATGAGAAAAAACAAACTAGACCAATATAACTACCACATAAATCCCATGAAAAAAGGGAAAGCAAAGGCTACATTTATGGAGCCTCCCACACATCATCTAATTAAAAACAAACAAACAAACAAACAAAAACCCAAACAAACAAAAAGAACCCAAAACCCCCGTGTTAATCTCCTTGTAGCTCAGCATTTCTGACATTTCATCCCTCAGTATTAAACGGTTACCACCATTGACTGTGTCCTCCTTCCCAGTGTCTTCTCCCTTGAGAACTCTGTAAGTTTGACTACAGAAATTTTTGCCTCAGGTTTCCCTCCCGACTGCTTTCTTTCTACACTACCTTTAGTTGGGTCACTTTGCAGAGGAAACAGCGTGACGTTCATGTTGATTTCCAAAAAATGAGAGAGCAGAAAACAACCATCCTTTCAGGGCTTTCTCATTCCCTGAGCTTTCAGGGAAAGGCAAGAGATAATACCACAAATGGGTCTTTTCTGCCTATTTTTTGGCTAGCATCCCAGGAGTATAGAATTTCCACAGGAAAGTAAAAGTGGCCAAATCCAGTGACATTATATGCTGATTTAACTCCTTTTAACTACACCTGTTGGAAGCTTTTGACTTCATATGCACAGTATTGACTTCAGTTGTATCACGAATAAATATTGTTATAGGAATACTTTTGCATGAGATTTGAGGGAGGTGACATAGTTTTGGTTATAAATGTGCATTCTCAACAAAATTTAGAGCAGAATCCAGTAGTATTATGCCCTGATTCATGGGTTTGAATCTCTAACACTTTCGCCCCAGTCAAAATTTAGCCACTTAACTAGAACTTAATAAATTATGTTTGCTTAAATATAAACTGTATGTAATGTATATATATATAAAAATTTTAAAAAATATGTAACCACAAAAAATTAACATATATATACATATATTATGTACATGTATATATGCATACATAAATACACACAGACATGTATTTATGAAGCCACCAAGACAAAACTCAATGGACCTATGAGGAAAATACTCTAGACTCTTAACCCAGTTCCTAATATCTTGTCTCAAGAACAGCCATAGTTGTCACTGTGGTAAGAATCAAAGTTATTTTAAGAGAGAATAAATTTCCTATCAGCATCAGGTACTGAGTGATCCTGTCTGTTTAGGTTCTATTAAGCTTCAAACAGTAGAAAGCCTGATTAAGCACTTCCAGTACACATGGACAGGAATGCTTGAACAGTAGCCAAAGCAATGAAATAAGCATGTCTTAAATTACATTGCCACATGTAAGCCTTACTCCATAGAACTGTGCAGAGGAGTTCCTAAGTTTGCAAGATGTCAGCTGAAGATCTGCAAGAAACAAATAGTGCAAGGGAAGTGATGGTAGAAGACAGAAAAATTGGCACTAAATCAAGACTTACCAGTAAAAGAAAGGACCCCTGTTGTGTTTATTTCAAGATACTTGCATTTCTTAGAAAATTAATTTGTTGATATCACAAAGTAGTAGAAAATTGCTTCACTCTACCTAAGAAATGAATTATGGTAGCTAAAGGATTTCTTCTTCATGGAACTAATGTCATGACAATAAATGCATGCATACATAGAGGGGTATCCTCAGGTCAGCACTCCATCCAGCATTTCTCAGTCCTCTGTCCTTGGAAGTAGGGGAAACCAAAGATGCTTCTTAAAAAGTGGAATAGGGGAAGCGGAAAATGGAAGAAGAGATTTTGAAATTCTCCTCTACAATGAAGACATCAGGAGTCCTACTGAAACCAAGTTAACAGTTTCCTGGTGAAGAAAGTAAAAAAAGAAATAAGCAATTTATATTAAGAGGTGAGGGAGACAGAGTAGAATAAACTGAAGCACAATTTAAAGTCTAACACTGAAAAGATTAGTTCGTTATATCAAAGTCTGACCTTGCTTTGACTGTGTTATGTACTAGTTCTGAATATCCTGTAATCAAAAATATAGAGGCTTTTTTTTTTTCTGAAGGAATGAGTAGATGTTCTATCCCAGATGGTTTTCTTTTTCCCTTGGAACTAGATTTTCAAATTTTCTACTACTGATTGATTAAAAAAAACCCAAACCATACACAGAGGAGGTCATTGTTGAAGAGTGTGAAACTGTTCAAAATAGAAAAAAAATCACGTTTTAAACAGTCATCACTTCTTGATGAATAACAAGTGAAACATTTAAGGGATAAAAAAAAGGCAGCACAAGAAAAATACAGTGATTCCTTAACATACAAAGAGAATCATTAGAATGAAATGTAGAAAAAAGAACAAAAAACTAAAACTGAGATGAATTCATACTTCTATGAATAAAATTGAATCTAAAAGTAACCACAACTCTCTTTGCTCCCATTTAGTGCTTCAAGGTTGTAAGGAGAGTACAAATCCTTCTTAGAAAGCCCTATGAAGAAAATAGTATATTGCAAGGTTGAATGCTGGGTGTCTTCAGGACTCAAAGCTGAATTCTTACACAGTTCGGTATTTCAGGTGATACAGTTGACCCTAATTTATTTGTAGTAAAACAGATTAATACCTTCTCCCTAATTTTAGTATCACCATTCTGTAAAAGATCTTGAATTATCTTATGTTTTGATTTCCTAATATGTAGTAAGTTAATTTATTTTTAAACCAACTTCTGTATATTACTAAGGGTCAAATCAAAACTTCATTTTGTCTTCTAGAACTAGAAATTGGTTGAGGTGTGAAGACAATGTTTCTGTAAGACTTATTTTGATAGATTATTTTAATAATCTACTGCACAAGTCACCACGAAGGCTATTTGATTAGATATAACTATTACTGTGATGTCCTTCAACAGCAAGCAGCTAATAACTTTGCTGTGGAATGTGACAGCAAACCAATCACTGTTTTACTATGACTTGGGATTCATATCCAGATGTATTCCATTCTGTAGTCCCATATTCTATCACTATTTCTGATCCCAGTTTTGAGTCCCAATTCATCCTTCCTATATATTTCATACCCACTACAGCAGTTACCATTCAACCATATTTCAGTACCACTAACTGTGTGTCTATCATGCAATTCCTATTGGAGATTTGTGTTCTTAAATAAAGTTCCCACTTTGGTATATAAAATTTTATAGAGCAAAAATCTGTATTCCATCAAAGAGAACTTCTAGTAATATTCTTTAGTTTTAGAAGTCTTATTTAACACTCTTCAGAATATTTGCTCCAATTTATCATTTTCCTCAACTTTATGCATTCTTTGCACCCTACTATTCCTCACAACAAGTAAAATAGAAGTTCCTAAGCAATAAAATATGAGATTTGGTCCATTGCTTTGGTTAAATGAAGAACGACATCCTAATTTTTAGATCATAGCACTCCTTTAGGAAGGTAAGTAACAAATTGTGCTGAAGAAACTGAATAATCCAATTCTTGACATTTGTCTTTAAGGAACAGACAAAAAGAGTTTTACTATATACACTGCTATTTTACAAAAATTAAATAAAAATATTCACATAATGAGTACATATATTCAAATACATATATATTAGAGAAACAGACAATTTTATGAATGTCACATTAATTTATAGAAAATCACTACAAAAAATGTCAAAAGCTAATAAATCCATTGTATTGTTTTCAGATAATAATATCTCTGCAGCCCACTGACAGTCAAAAACTACAAGGCAAACACCAATTAAAAATTTAACCTATTCCACACACTGAGAAAGGAATATTTTCCATGTTCTGAAGAACAGTGTCTAAAGCCCAGTTCAAAAGAAAGAAGTGAAGAAGTTTGAGGCTAAGAATTTATTGCACCATTTGCCCACAATAACCCTATGATCCTCCACTTAACTCGTGTGAAGTGGTGGAATGAGATCTTACACCCTGTACTCTCTACAACATAACTGTACAGCTGTCCCACAGCTCCAGCCACATGTGCCTGCAGAAAGCGCTCTGGACCTCGTTTCCTTCATTGCCTAGCTCACTGTGCTTTCACACATAACTTTGACAGAACACTTTCTCAGGACCAATCATAGATTATTAATTAATGTTTTACTCTTTCCGGTTCTGCTTACATGTAAATCCTTTTGCTCTGCTTCCAATATAATCCTTGTTTTGTGAGACATTTTGTAGTATTCTGGGACAAGATTACATTTTCAGTACTTCATCACAAGCATTCTGACTAATCCTACCTGTCTCTATTACGTAGCACACGGTTCTTCTGGTTACCTACCTCGTGGTTTACCAGGTATTCACTGCAGGCACTTAGGAATATGGCCAACATGAAAAGTCCTCTGGAGGCCTAAGTTAGAAAAACATCTTTTTTCTCCCCATTTCCAACTGACAGGTTTCTTAAGACAGTTAAAAATACTACACACTACTTCATCATCCTCTCCTTTGCTACTAGTTGCCACAGCTATTATTCAGACATTGTGTGTTATATTTTAAGTGCTCTGACTGATTCTGTCATATATCCATGTGATGTGATACAGCTTACCTACCAGTGACAATGGTTGCAGGTTTCTTGCCATAATTTTTATTAGCTATACATGCTGGTGTTAATTATGTGTGGAGAAACAGATTGGCTCTATTCATGGGCTAGAGTTGTCAGCGCTGGACTGATTTTAAGACGAGCTGCTCCTCAGAAGACCTGTTATTTGATGCTCAGACAAGGGTGAAACCAGACCTGAAAGGCTGTTTTGTAAGAAGGAATCACTTGTGTTAGTATTTTGTTGGTTTTGACATGCAGCTTAATTAGGTCTTTAATTTCTGAACCACAAACTTTTCTTAAACTAGTGAAAAACAAAACAAAAAAAATAAAGCCTTATGCCACCTGGAAGAAATTAAAATAAATGTCCTTCCCCAATAATCTTATTTCAAGTCACAATAATAATTATGATCTGTATTCAACAGCTTTGTTAGCCCGCAGCTAAGGGGAGTCTTCTGTGCAAATGAACATATTCCAGGACCGATATTAACAGTAACAAATTAGCAAGTACTAGTAAAATCATCAATGCCTGTGATGTACCCCAACTTACTATCAAAGTGTGGGCAATTCTGCATCTGCTTAGTGAGAGATTAAATCCATTCTGGGTATTTTGCTGCTGGTTACCAAAGTATCAAGGGAGTTTAAAAGTTACTGTGAGCAGACCATGGGTTTGGAGATAAAATTTTAAATGATGGACATGAAAAAGAAAGGAAACACTGAGTTCTGCTTGTATGTGCTAATCTCTACATCTCAGAGACACTGCTCCAGCTCTTTCCCTGGCAATGAGGAGAACAGAACAGTGCTACTAGTTCAGACTCGTCTCTGCTGCTGACCTGAAATAGGTCACACAGGGCTAGATTCTCTCTCCTACACTGACCAGTACTTGCCATTTAAAATGACAAAATTCAGTGCTTTCTGCCAGTTTTGAGCTTTATCATCAGGACAAGGAGTTGTAGCAGGAAAGGGGTTCCCAACGGCTGTGAAGCCAACTTGTTCCCTATGTCTTTATGTCCTCAAGAAGATAAACTGTGAGTTTCTTGGATGACCTGGGATGTGGTGGGTGCTATTGATATACATTATTCTCTACTTTTGCATTTGAAATCCATAGGACCACCCCTATTTACTTGTGCTGCCTCAAGTTTCTTCTTTTTTAACCCTAATCCCAGTACAAGGGCCCCTCTGGTTCAGGGTGCTCCTGTGACCTTTCATTTCCTCAGGAAATCAATAGGAACAGACATTTACACACAAAGGTATAAACACCACATAGTGTGAATTAGTTGGTTTATGTTTTCACAGTTTTAACAACTATGAGCAGTTACCACTGTATGGTTAAAGCCAATATGAAATATTTGAAAACATTGAAATGCAAGTAACTGATCATCAAAATATAAATCTTCTGTGAAAATGCAGACACTTTGCCAGTCCAGGAGCTTGACTGCTTTATAATTTAGGTGTCAGCTACCCATTAATACTTTTACCTCCCACCTCATGCTCATTAATTCCTTTTGTGTAACAATTCATGACCCTCACCATTTCCTCACAGTTTAATGACTTCAGAGAAAACCTTTCATCCCATTGTTAACCTCCTTCTTTAGCTATTGCTTGCAGAGACAACACGGTTTGCTAGAGCAGTGGTGCTCATGTCCCCCTCACACTCCGAGGAAGGATTCCCTTAGACATAATTGTAGCTGTCTACTTTCCCCCTGTGGACAAATCAGTCCCAAACCACCCAAAGTACAAAGATGCACAGTTGGGCATCTAATTTTGCTCTGAAGTCATTAGCAAGACAAAACACTCTGTGGAATTTAGGCTTTCAGAATCTCCTCTGCAAGGAGGATTTCTAAGAAAAACCTGGCAGTTCCAACTGGGACAGGAATTCCTTCTACTAAATAGAAGATAAGGAAAGATTAGTTTAGTGATAACAAACTTGGAGTTAATGCTCTTCAAGTGGGAATGTGCTCCTTCAGTGACTTCTCCTTCAGAGGGCTGAATCAAATTTTGTATATGTGCGTGTGTCTGTGTGTGTGTGTATAAATCTCTTTTCAAATATTGGCAGTTCTTATTAGTTAATGTTCTCTTTAACTGGAAACATCTTTTTAGCAAGACATACCTGTTGCCCACAGTATTTTGAATTAACAGTACTACTACCAGCAATATTAATAATTTTATGTCAATCTTATAAACTCATAGCAAAATAATGAAGTCCCTACACTTGGTATATCATAGAGGACACTGAATGGTCTGTGTGGCAAAGAATTTGGACTTTTCCCTCAGTTTCCAGTTTACAGGGACACCTAAACTTATGAAAAGTCAAAGTTCCTTTCACAAGGCTGGAAGCAACATATACTGATCAAACAACTCCTCCTGAAGAAATTAAGAAAATTCTATGTGTCCACCAGATTTTAACCAGTCAGTTAGAGTAAAAGCTTGACACTTGGTTTATAAATAGGTCAACTTATTCAAAATCAAAATTTACCCTTGGTTCTCATTTGTCCTTGCTGCATAATTCCATCCCTAAATGACTGTTACCAACGGCAAGTGGTATCTGTACACAGAAATCTTGTTAGTTATCAGTGCTCATGAATCATTTCATTGCTCAGCTAAACTGATGGAAATAACTCCAAAAAGACCACGTGTATTCAAAGTTGTTAAAGGGAAATGTTGATGTAAACAAAAAGAAGAGTAAAAATGTATACAAAGTTGCTTTTCCCTTGGGCTGGGGAGGAGAAGAGAGGGGGTTAAACCATCAAAAATCCATGTCTAGCACTTTAAACAACAAAAAGAAACAAATGCTTAATTAAATCATGTTGTGAAAAGGATAACAGTGTCAATTTACCTAAGGTAACATTTGCCACACAAATTGCACTGCGGTTGATGGGGAAGTCATTATTTTGCCTACTTTGAGCAAAATTTTTTCTTAGTGAGAGTCACAGTGGGAGTGTTGAGCTTTAAAATGTGAACCTTATATAAGTTCCAAATGGAGAGTCACACATTTTGCAAAGGAAGAAAACAAACAAACAAAACCAAACACCACCAATCCCTCACCCTCCTTACTCTTGGTTACAAGAATCTGAATAAAGAAGTGGAATCTGAGACAATTTAAAATCTGACTCAAGGTACCTTGTCAGAGGGCTCCCACAAAGGAAGCCTGTACTGGTTCAGGGTTTAACTCTGGGATTTTTATTTTCTGGGAACAACAGTTTTCCCACAACTACATACCTGTTTTTCAAGATGAAATCCTGAATTGTTTCTAGATTTGAGAGACAGTTGAGGTAACATTCTTAGTTTTGTATAAAATAAGGAGTTCATGTTCTGTAGATTGAATTTTTTATTTTAAGTAATTTTTTCTGGGTTTATTGGAATGAACAGGTCATAGCTTTACCTAGACTGGTTGCATTACACTGGCTTACATTTAAAAATTGGAAGCAAACTTACTTCATTCAATGGTAAAAATTGTGGAAAAGAGGATTATTGTTTTTCTTCTTCTTCTTCTTCTTCTTATTATTATTATTATTATTATTATTATTATTATCTTGAAATATCACTTAACTAAGAAAAGAATTATAGAATAACACCCTGGTCCTTTAATAAGTTAAAAATGTGCATTTGTTTGGTCAGATTCTAAATTGGTTTCATCCACTCAGTTCATTTGGGAGAGTTGATTTTAGCTACTGTATGAAAACATAATTTCTTCTGTTTCCTACAGAAATGATCTTTATTTTGACATGACTCTGATGGGGGTCCCAATCCAGGTAGGGGAGATACTCCTCTGGACCTCCATCCCTATTGCAGCATTGCATGTTTCAGCATTCCTTGAAGCAATGAACCATCACAGGTGTTATTTCAACATTGTTTTACAGTTTGAATTATGACGAGTTTAATTTTATTTTTTCTGTCCACTTTCCAGCATTGGACTACTAACCACAGTGGATCTGCAACTGCTTCATGAGCAACAAAACATCCTTGCAATAGGATGCAGGGCTCCAGAAGGCCCATAAAGATAACCATAGGTCATTGAGATGGTCCAAGTAAGACAGTGTTGCTTATGGTTCAGAGCTCGTAGAGGTCTTAGGTCCTTGCACTGCAAATATACAGTTGAGTGTGAATAAAAGATGTAAAATAATTTAGATTCTGCCTACCAACGTAGCTTAGGTAGCTCCTCCTGGTTTACAACTGGGGAATTGAACTGATTGGTTATGCACTGGTGCATGTTTCTTCATGTGGAGAAGGTCTGGTACACTGTTAAGTTCCTGGGGTGGAACCATTGCCTGATATACTTAATGTTGCTTATTCATTACTTTAATACCAATGTGTGACACACACACACGAAAAAAAGGGAAAAAAGGCATAAAAGGATAATTTGAAAAAGTCAGCAGAGGGGTGGATCTGAGGGCTTTTCAGTGCAAAGTGGTTTCTGTAGATAGTTATCTCACATGGCAGCCCTGTGTTTTAAGAAGCAGAAAAGTTTTCAGTTTGTGATTGCATACATATGGCAGCAGAAGAGGCCCTTGGGGCTGTTGCAGAGACCTCACAGGAAGCTCAGAGCTTGAATCCAGGGCGTGGGGGAGGAGGAGGAGGATGCGAGGAACTCAAAACTCAGAGATAGGAAACAATTATCATTCAGCTGGCAAAAGGCTAAAGATGTCCCAGAGCAACATTCCCGAGATACCCCAGAGCAAGACTTACCAGCGAAGAGAGGACAAGGAAAAAGGAAACACTTTGTTTCACCCAGGCTGAATTTCACATCCTATTACAATAGAATAGAAAACTCTGTTTTCAGTGAATGAGTTCTGCAAAAAGAATCTGAAAACAACAAAAATCAACAGCAAATTCAACTCAAATACTCTGGAATGTTTAATTTTGGGTGACATGGCATACTGGTTGTGTGGTTAACTTGTATAGTCTGGGTAAAGAAATAAGCATCATACAGGCTGTGATTTAGAGACATCCATTTTTCTAAACAGGTTTTGGGGCTGACCTGTTGCTTTGCAAAGAAAATGAGGAGTTAATAGTTAAGCCTCAATAATTAAGACCAAAATATAGGAAGTATCAAAATATTATTTGTACAGTGAATTAAATGACAAAAAAATTATATAAAACCAAATTAACAAAGTTTTGAGAAATTAACATTCTTCTTTTTTTACAAGGAAAAATGTTTGTGAGGATCTAAAATATTTGTTGGTACAGTTGGAGAATGGAGGAACCTATTACTTTCACAGCTCATAAATATATATTTATTTATGTATGTAGAAACAGATCTAGCAATTGTGTGTGTCTTGTGGAAGAAACTGAAATTTTTAGATGTATATGGCTCACGGAATATGAAGAGATGCAAACCACTTCTTAGGTTTTCTGAGACAGTCACAATTTTTCTCAACTGTCAACATTTTTGTAAGCATTATTCCATTTTTTGAGCAGATAATTATGTCTCTCAGTGTTCCTAGAGAGTGTTTAAACAAAGATTGCATGTAACATTATTATCCTTTGTTCAACTATCATAGAATCATAGAATCATAGAATCAGCTAGGTAGGAAGAGACCTCCAAGATCATCAAGTCCAACCCTTGATCCACTACCGCTGCCATTACTAGACCATGTCACTAAGTGCCACATCCAGTCTCTTTTTAAAAATCTCCAGGGACGGAGAATCCACTACTTCCCTGGGCAACCCATTCCAATATCTGACCACCCTCTCTGTAAAGCAATTCTTTCTATTATCTAACCTAAACCTCCCTTGGCAGAGCTTAAGACCATACCCTTTTTTCTTGCTGATAGCTGCCTGGGAGAAGAGACCAACCCCCACCTGGCTACAACCTCCTTTCAGGGAGTTGTAGAGAGTGAGGAGGTCTCCCCTGAGCCTCCTCTTCTCCAGGCTGAACAGCCCCAGCTCCCTCAGCCTCTCCTCGTAGGACTTGTGCTCGAGTCCCTTCACCAGCCTTGTTACTCTCCTCTGGACCTGCTCCAGCACCTCAATATCCCTCCTGAACTGAGGGGCACAGAACTGGACACAGCACTCCAGGTGTGGCCTCACCAGTACTGAGTACAGGGGAAGAATCACTTCCTTGGACCTGCTGGCCACACTATTCCTGATACAGGCCAGGATACCATTGGCCTTCTTGGCCACCTGGGCACACTGCTGGCTCCTGTTCAGCTTCTTGTCAATCCAGACTCCCAGGTCTCTTCCTGCCTGGTTGCTCTCCAGCCACTCTGTGCCCAGCCTGTAGTGCTGCAGGGGGTTGTTATGGCCAGAGTGCAGGACCCGGAACCTCGTGCCGTTGGAATCAGCCCAACCCTCCAACCTATCCAGGTCCCTCTGCAGAGCCCTCCTGCCTTCTTGTTGATTGACACTCTCCCCCAGCTTGGTGTCATCTGCAAATTTGCTGATGATGGACTCAATCCTCTCATCTAAATCATCAACAAAGATATTAAACAGAACTGGGCTCAACACTGATCCCTTGGGGACATCACTAGTGACCAGCTGCCAACTGGATGCAGCCCCGTTCACTACCACTCTCTGGGCCCGGCCCTCCAACCAGTTCCTAACCCAGCACAGAGTGCCTCTGTCCAAGCCGTGGGCTGCCGGCTTTTTCAGGAGAATGCTGTGGGAGACGGTGTCAAAGGCCTTGCTAAAGTCCAGATAGACCACATCCACAGCCTTCCCCTCATCCACCAGGCAGGTCACTTGATCATAAAAGGAGATCAGACTGGTCAGACAGGACCTGCCCTTCCTAAACTCGTGTTGTCTGGGTCTGATCCCTTGTCCATCCTGTAGGTGCTATGTGATTGCACTGAGGATGATCTGCTCCATAGCCTTGCCAAGCACTGAGGTCAGGCTGATGGACCTGGAGTTTCCCAGGTCCTCCTTCCGGTCCTTTTTGTGGATTGGTGTGACATTCGCCAACTTCTAATCATCTGAGACCTCCTCAGTGAACCAAGACTGTTGATAGATGATGGAGAGAGGCTTGGTGAGCTCTTCCACCAGCTCCCTTGTCACCCTTGGGTGGATCCCATCTGGTCCCATAGACTTGTGGGGATCCAAGCAGCTCAGTAGGTCACTAACTGTTTCCTTATGGATTACAAGGGGGCTGTTCAGATTCTTGTCTCTTTCTACAAGCTCCAGAAGCCAGCTGTCCTCAGGACAACCTGTCTTACTGTTGAAAACTGAGACAAAGAAGGTGTTAAATACCTCAGCCTTTTCCTCATCTTTGATGGATATTCCCGCCCATGTCCAGTAAAGAGTGGAGGTTTTCCTTGCCCCTCCTTTTGCTATTGATGTATCTGTAGAAGGACTTTTTGTTATCCTTCACAGAGGTGGCAAGATTCAGTTCAAATTGTGCCTTCGTCCCTCTAATTTTCTTTCTACACGACCTAACTATATTCCTAAATTCTTCCAGAGTAGTTAGCCCTTTTTACCATAATCAGTAGGCTCTCTTCTTTACCCTAGTTTCTTTCAAAATCTCCCTGTGACAATCTTGGGGCTTCAAGGGTAAAATAATTTATCTCCATCTGAGGAAATCTAGTACCAGGAGCTCTACAACGGTAACTGTTAGAATGAGATTACTGCAGAATGACGTTACTTACACATCTTTTTTTTTCCTGTTTCAACTTATAGAAAGATGAAGACTTCTAATATTCTCCATTTAATTGTCAGAGGCAGGTGGTGTAGACAGGACAAGACTGTCATCAATTTCAATGGAGCAATAACCTGTTGTTTCCTTTCTGACAAAAATTTGTACCTTAGCAATGTAAAAATGGAATAAGTACAATAATCTGTAACTTCCCACCATCAATTAAAACACTGTCCCTTCACCCTTCAGGAGTGTTTTTTGAAATACATTAATTGAACCAGAGAGCTTTTATTTCTCAATGCCCCACCTTATATTTGTCTTCTCTTAGCAATAAAAATACCCAATACTATTTGAAGTGGCCTTCAGGAGACATTTCAGCCTTCTACAGTGGGCAAAGATTCACAACAAAAAACCTAGAATATTACTATGCTGTAATATCAATGAACTTTACAAAGAAATTAATGAAGAGTGCTCCAAGAGGCTTATGGTCATTAGGTTTCACGTCTCTGCAGATCACCATTTGCAATGTTGTAGGCAAATCTTGTATAATAATTGTCACAAAACTATGTTACATTTTCAGTCATGGAAAAACATGTGTTGAATATATTTGTCTTTTACTCCAGTGATGTCAGTCCTATATTAGCAGGATGTGAACTCAGTCCCTTGAGCCCACTTGTAGCCATGCAATCACCAGCATGTTTCAGCAATCTTCAGGATGTTCTGATACAACAGGCCACTTTATTCAGAAGCTGCGTTAACTCATGGGAAGGACTGTTCTGACTGTTCCTTCTGGGCTTAATACGAAAACATTTCTTGCACTTTCTCCTCTACCTATTGTGTAATGCTGTTGTTCTATTTTTATCTTGCATTTTTTCCTACCACCTTATTGACTGAGAGATATTTCCTCCACTGTAATTAACTTTAACATTGGGAACTACTGCGATCTTGCTCTCTTGTCTTCAGCACAGAGGGAGTAGGTGTCCAGCTTTGATTTAGAACATTCAATGCTATCTTTCCAAAAACATTCAATGATATTTTTCCAAAATATAAAATGTACTTATTGTTTCTCTGAGGATGTAAGTGCTTAAACCCAAGGACTGGGATGATGCAACAGGGAAAGAGTTCTTTATGAGTCAAAGTTTTTGAATCTTTTTAAAGGACTTTACTTCTCTGGAAAATGGAATGTTGCTGAAGAATAATCATGACTATTTAAACTTAAAATTCCCAGCACTCCACATCACATAAGCTCAAGGGTCATGCTCCCTCAAGCTTGTCACTCCTCTCAGAAATTCCCACTATTCACTGGCATTTATTCAGAATGCCTGTTAACTGTTAATGTGGTAAATATCTCAGGAAGTACAAGTGAGGACACACAGCAAATATAGACACCATAAGACTGCCGTTAAGGAGCCTTTCAACATACCTCATGTTTCACTTAAAGAATAAAAAATCATTTATTATAAACTTAATTGCAAGTTTGCCACCCAGGATGCCTATCCCAGATCCACATATGCATTATGGCAGACTTCACTAAGCAGCATTTTTCTTTCGAGTGCTAATATGTTAATAAATGTTCACCTTTGGGGAGTTGCCTCAAATGGTTAAGTTTCATGAAACATTCCCCAGAATAAAACCTCTGATCCTTAGAAGGGAAACTGTATGATTAGTGGAAAAGTATCTTTGCTGCCTTGATTCCAGTTTGAATCATGTCTATAAGTAGACAAATAATTCCAAGGACTTGGTAGAAATACTAATCCAAGATACTTAATTTCTCTTCCTGATGGTCCCTGTCTTGGAACATCTATACATCAGTTGAGTGAGTTACCTTTGCAGCTCATGCAGACTCTTGACTGCTTTTTCCTTTCAGACATCCTCCTCTCTGGAGGAGACATAAAAGGTATCAGACATCTCTTAGGGGCTGGTAAAAGGAAACAGCAGTGAGAGAAGAAAGACAAAGCAATGTTCTCCTACATGGATTCACTAACCAATATTCTGTTATTTTGGGATGTACTCTCTGTGCTGAGTGCTCTTACAGCTGGTAGTGCAAGGACTTTTTGCCTGAGAACAAACTTCATGAACTGTAGAAAGGAAATGGTAATAGCAAATCAGAGAGAACATAAATTTAGTATATTTTCCATGAATTCCATTTACATAAGAAAGGGCTGAGGGATACTCACAGTAGCTTGACTTATTTCTGTGAGTACTGCAAACATACAATTGTTCCTTGTGCGTTTCTTTCCCAAGCAGGTTAAGATATTTATGCTAGAAAACCTACTACCATTTAAAATCTTGGAGTTGAGTTCTGTTGGAATTTGGGGTTGTATGGTCTTGTTTAATTGTTTCCTTGAGGAGGTTGGGGATTTTTTTGTGGGTTAGTTTTTTCTTTCCTTAAGAGAAAGAAACAATTAGGAGGAAGCATTTTATTTGTCATCAAGAGCTGCTAAGCACAAAACCCTTAAAAATAATTTTGAACTACAACCAGTAGAAAGTGAAACTAAGACTTTTCATCTCCAACCCTGTTAATATGGTTTAATAACTGCAGGAAAAGCTAATTCCATAAGATAACATATAGGCATAGCATTCAGAATATCTGCTTTTGCCCAAGTTTTGTGTGTTCTCATAGCAAAGGCAGAAATGTGTTGACTTTGAGATATTCATCAACACTTCTTTTGAAATTCTAGGTACTCAGAATACCTAGAAAGTTAACTTTATGCATGCTTTATCTCAGTATTTCTCCACTGACTTACAACAACACTTTCCTGCTTTTTAAAGATATTGATCACACTTGGTGTAATTTGATTTAACCCATTTCACTTTGCTACTAAGGCAGTTAGATTATGGTATGTAAAAAACCTCCTATTTTCCCCTTAATATCCCATCTAAAAAAAAAAAATCTATATTTTATATATATATATATACATTCAGATAGACGCTGAGTTTTTAAAGGGGACATTATGAAGAAAAGAGATCAACATCAAGCAAGAGAACAGCATCAGAAAAAATCTCTATATGAAGAATTTCTGCTTTGTTACTGTTCAGAAAAATACACATATGGAAGTGAGGGAAAGATTTCTAGTAGAACAATGGATAATATTCCCCTTTAACATTTTAGAAATACATTCACATTTCTATGTTTACTATACAGTTACTCTGGATTGCTGAATTACTTCACTCCTCCAATATAAATGACAGGAAGAGGTCTGCTTTTTACATGAACAGCCCTGTTTTCAAACTAATCCATATTGTGATAGAATATAAAACAATATGTAAGTTAATTATGTTCACAAAGTTCTGGCTATTTTATAATGTATCAAGACAGTTTGATCTAAAGTTAATTACTCTTGAATTTATATTCCCAGCTGTAATTTGTGTATTGATTTACAAATAAATCTATAAAAGATGCAGAGATTTAAGGGTTTGCCATGTTTGGCCTTCAAAGTCAGTCATTTTTGCCACTAATTTATGTGCCATCTTACTTATCAGTCATGTCCTTCTAACTATTCATCTAATAAAATTGCAGTTATTTATTATGCACTATCTTATATGCATTAAATGTTGCAAACTTGTAGGAAAGCTATGCCAATGGGTTGATCAAAATGCCAACACACAAAACAAGAACTTAAAGAGTGGGCTCCAGAATGCACAATGGAGTCTTAAATTTTATTTTAAAATAATAAATCTTTGCAGGATTATGATTTCAGGTACCTGAATAAATCACTTGTTCATTCTACATGTTAAACACTTATCAGCTCCCAATGGCATGAAGAAAATTTGTTGAAGGCTAAACATTATTTTAAAATGAGGAATATTTTTCATGTGCCTAAAATAAAGGTTAGGGAATTAGCTGAAAGGATTCACTATTTCTTTCAGTAGTAACGTGCTATAAAAATAGTTATTAACTTCAAGCTTTGTATATTTTATTTAACAATAGGATCTTTAGGGTTGGTTGATCTATTAGCTTCCACTTAGTTCAAATTGAGCACGAATAACAAGTTTTATAAAAAAATAAATATTAAAAATCTCATTTTAAATGTTTCGTGTTTCTCACCACCCACACTTCGCGGTTTTACACAGAGAAGCACAGTCTAAGCACAACTCGTGAAGGAATGGAAATGGAGTGCTCCATTTTCCTTACCCAAGCTACATGGCATGGTGAATGTGAGACAGTTTTGTATTCAGAAAAAAAAGTATTAAAAGTATGAACAAAGCCAACAATACTCACCTTTGTGGAGAAAAAAGTAGGAAAGAAAGCCACAGACCAACCAGCACAACTGTGGCAATCTATCTTTTCCAAACTTAAATGAGTAACTACCTTAAAACATCCTGGAAACAAATTTCAGCCTTTCAGTGGAAAGCTGAAGTAGGGAGTTAAACAGTGAGAGAATATCTGTAGCAATTTTATTCCTAAAGTTTACTTGCTTGTTAGTTGTATTAGAAAAGAAGAGTGAAATGTATAGCCAAGACTTCCCATTCCCCCCTTCCAGTCTTCTCTCTCCCTCTCTCAAAATTTCATCCCCTTTCCTAAAAATGGTCACAAACTGCCTGGGACACAGCACACAGATCATAAGAACCTGATCTGGCAAATATATAATTGTTTGTTTAGTGCTACTAAATGTAGTCAAGGGATGCTAGTATCAACTTGGTTATCGAACAGAAAATGGAAGTAAATGTGAGACAACCCTGCCTGAGCAGGGATTTGTGGTAGATGATGTCAAGAGATTCCCTTCCCACCTCAGGAACACTGTGGTTCTGTAATTATCGTAATCCTGATGCCTTCTGGTAAGGGGAACCACTAATGTACCATGGACACCACATGGAGCAGGACACTCCTCTGTGAAAAAATTGATCAGGCAAGAATGGTCTTACCTTGTACAGGATGGTTGAGCTTCTTCCTGTCTGTCTTTGTTAGGATTTACAGAGGTTTTCACTAAACTTCCTAAAATCCACATGAATGGAGGAGGAAGTGCTTTGAATTGCCCTCTGGAAGGATCTCTTGAATCATGTCACAAGTGAGTATGAAATTTGGGAGAGGGCATAAGAGAAAACATGTATAGGAAAATAGCCCACACTTTGAAACCCAAAATATCATATCTGTCCATTGCAGTAACACCCTGATTTTCAGTGATGAGAATCACTTTGAGAACTCTCCTCTGAGTCCTCAGAATCATTAAGAATTAGCAGATTACTTCCCTCTGTAATTACTTTAATCATATTTGCTCTGTGGTTATCTGTTGTTAATAGAGCTCTTTGATCTTCTTAACTGCCTCCCCTGCAATTAAACAGTGGTGTAAAACACAAGGATAATACTTTGCTAATGATACACTACTTCCATAGAGGAAGATGTAAGAGCAAATGGTAACTCTCTAAGAAATTTTGACTCAAAATGTTGCAGCCATATTTTATCATGTTTATTTTGTTGTTTACTGAAGATCAGGCATAATTGCTTGTTACACTGATAATTGCTTTGCTTTCAACCAAGAGGTTCAATTATACCCTGCTAATATTACAGTGTTTCTTTGTTCTAAACTGTGTCAGATTCCTGGAGTTTTATGGGTTGACCCCAGCTGCCTTGTTTAAAATTTGGTGTTCTGCAGTAATGAGACTTCGAAGAATTGCACTCCTTGTGGCCAAAAATGTCACCCAGGAATCTCAGTCCTACTGATATTTAATGTCTTCTTTTGGGCCATATAGTCCAGCTGTATCCCCTATGCCTCACAGTTTTGGGCAGCCATCTTCCCAGGAATCTTCGGATGTAGCAGGTGACTAATTCCTGATTTGATTTCTTTTTTAGAAGCTGTCATCTTGACCTTCTCATCCGGAATTAAGCTAATCAAGCTACCAAATTCATGGATATTAGGCCACGCACTGAATGACAGGCTCCATTCTGTCCCCACTTCCTGGCTTGATTTCTGTCTTATTAAACATTAGCACCCCAATGCAGGTACTATAAGCTAAGAATTTAGTTCATCCTACACTCACTATAGATTCAAATAAAAACTGGGCTGAATAACTCCTAAGGTCTGTATGTCTCCATGTTGAATAGAGAGGGAACCTGTAGTTAATATAGTTCTGACTTTAGCATTTCAAGTTCCTGGTATGGAGCTGGTTTCTCAGATATTTGCTCATCTGGAATGTTTTCTCTGTCAGTAAAACACATAGTTAGAACCCAAATCAGCCTAGTTTTGATTTTATGGGTAATTCTAAAGCTACCTTTATAAAAAAAAAAATTCCTCAGTGAAGAACATACTCTGTAGCTACTTTCCAAGCAATACCTAAATAGTCAGCAAAACAGTATAATTTGATTTTTCAAAGGTGAATAAGTTTAATTGTCTACCAGCCACCATGTGTTTCTGCAGCAGAGAAAAGCAAGACTTTTCTCTGCAAGTTAAAGGCAGACAGCAGGAAGAAAAATACAGAATTGTTTGTAATGGACAAGAATAAGGAGAGCAGTATTTTATCTGAAATGAATGAAGTAAGATAGCCAAGAATGCAAACTACTGAGTTTTACAGTGGAGTCTTAAGAGCTGATGATTTTGTTATAGTATGCACTATAGGTGAGCCTTCAGAACAGATAAATTAATCAGGCCCTTCCCTGAAACAGTCAAAATATACTATTTTCTTGCCTGAATTAGATTGAGGAGCAGCAGGAAAAAGTGATATTCCATTACTATTTAAGCAATATTTCTAAACAATGGATTTTGTTCTACTTTTAGTCCATTCTTCCCTCCATAATTTAAATAATGCTCTCTCCTCCAGTTAGAAGCTTTCTGATCAAGGAAATTTGACTACTTATATGTTGGAGATGGGTCTCACATTCTATCAGAACATAGAAGAGGACACAAAATGAAGGAGATCATTCACTGGGACTTTGTGACTCTCATGGCTTTGTTGTCATTTCATTAGTGTTGTGTAGCCTAGACCAGATTCTGCCAGTATAACTCACATCAACACCTAATTTCAAAAAGGAGCTCTAATCCAATAGTGTTGTTCTTAAGTGCAAGGTATGACACTGTATGGACCTGGTAGAACTCAGTTGAGGTTATTAACTGTCTCTGTACCGCCCTGGTGGGTTCTACTGTATCAGCTATCTAACAGTCTGCTGCTATGACAGTAGAGATGTTCAGGGCTTTCACCTGGTATTACACTGTTTTTCAGTAACTTCTCTTGAACACAAGGCTAAACTGAACTACTGCAAACGAGGACAGCTGAACAGAACCTCATTGGTTTGCAAAGCAATCAAGTCACTGAATTTTCTATTAATATATTTCTTCCAAATGCCATAGCATGAAATAAATGAAGTGGGATTCCAAATGAGCTGATGTTTTTGCTAAAATATGAGGATACTCCTACTATCCAAGCTACTTTGCAGATCACCATACAGGTACTGTTCTAATCAACCTGTATCACTGTAGCCAGCATGTAAAACAAGGTTTCTGAGAACAAAATCAAAAGATAGCTGAAAGCAGGCAGTGTAAAAAGCTTTATGCTTCTAAGTCTAGTCAGCATGATAGATTCTGTTCTATATATTATTTCAGCTGGCTATTTCAGCTCCAGGCTGCAGTAAACATTAAGGTGGGTATTTTCCTCATCTTGACCTGTTCTTCAGTGGATAACATAGCATAATTAATTTTAGTATAATTAATTTTGGCATTAAGAGGTTTCAAAATGAATTTAAGCCTTCAGTTAATCCTAATAGGTGCTGCTGAATCCATTTATCACCATCCTTTGTGACTGGCAGCCAACACAAAACTCAGTAGTAAATGCAAAACTGGCCACATGCCCGCAGACCTGGCAAGCTCTGAGACACTGAATAAATGAATGAGAACCTGAAGCAAGCAAGAGAACTTTGATTTTATATGCAAGAGCCCACTGGAGCTCCAACAAAACTCTTTTCTGTTCAAATGTCCCTGCTAACACAACACAATAAGCTGACAAGAGACAGCAAATCCACTTGACTAAAAATAAAACTGAAATCCAACGCGATATGCTTGCAACTGCAAGATGAGCGTTTTTCCAGCCTAAGAAAAACTCTGCAATTATCCCACGGACAGGATGGAGGCAGAGGGCAGGAAACCTGGGATGGCTGGATTATTCATTGCAGACTGTTCTTCTGTTTGTATTGCATTTGGTTTATGTTGCACTTCTTACTTGATAACTACATGAAAAATTAATTTGAATGGAGGTAGCCTTTACTTGAAAAAAAATCAGTAATTGTTGTGCCTTCTCTGGATTCACAGGTAGTATGCTGAGAGAAGAGGAAGGAATCCTTTTATTTATTTTATTTTATTTTCAGAAAGTAAATATTCTTAACTTTTTATCACAGCACTGAGGTATATCAAACAGGAATAAAATTCTATAGCCAGATACTGCACATATAAACATTAAAAGAGAGATATAGGTCTAAGGTATTGCTTTTGTTATGCTAGAGATGATGGATAGAGAACACAGATTATTTACAAGATCACACTCAAGGAACATGTAGCAGAGCCTAGAACCAGATGCATATACACCACATAGAGATGAACAGTGATCAGTAGTTGCAGTAAATCGAGGTCCGTAGCTTCAGACTTTCAAATTCATCTACATGTTGTTGTATTAAATATCTCGGCATCAGTCACAAAAGTAATTGCTGCCTAATCCCAGCCTCTGGATGATTCTGCTTAGACCCTGTAAAACACAAGAGAAGCCGGAGGCAGAGGTAGCTGATGCTTATTTACATCACTTTACCTATTACCAGGAATGAGTAAATGCCCTGGTAAATTCCAGTTATTCTGTTCATACAATCTCAGACACAAAGAAAACATTCCTGAGAACTTCCTGAAGATCAAAATAACTGGTATTTTCTTTGTCTTACTAATGAAAGGAAGGAGGACATAGAACCATTAACTGAATGACCGACTGAAAACTTGTGTTACTTGTTGGGATTCAGGAAACATGACAGAAGTAAACAAGAAGTGCTGGTTTCTGAGGTAGATTCTCTATGTTGACACTCAGCTTTTAAACCTAGAACTGTCATGATTTGTTTTTCATTAATAATGTTAATGATGCATAACCCATCTCCCTATCTCAAGAAGAGGGAAGCATTTCACTCGGATTTTACTTTCTGCTCCACTTCACCTCCTGGCAATATAAATGCCGAACCTTCTAAAAATAACCTGATAATTAAAACACGTTAACATTTACTGACTCACCATCTGGATTTGACCTACTTCTGGATTAAAACTTTGGCAGCAGTGGGGTTGGTGTCCAGGACATGCTCTTGCAAACAACTACCTGCATTATAGAAGAGAACTACTTAATCGGAGATCTACCATGAGACAACACATTGGGTTGCTGAGTCAGTTCTCGGCATGTGGAAATGACTGGATCACTGAAATTCCTTCAAACTGAGTACCACATAAAAGCCAGTATTATTATTTGAAGTAAAATAGTGTTCTCAGACTGTGCAAAAGTTTCAATTCCACATGTGAAAACACTTCCTATACTAGAGGAAAATTTCTGTTATGACTTCCTGCTGACTCCAGTGTGGTAACTCTTCTACCCTGTAAATAATGAAACAGTTCCTCTATGCCAGTAAAACCTTTCTTATAAAGTATAGCACAGGTAAGCCTCTAACAAAAATACTTTTGCAATAACGAATACTTGATTTCAGCTTCTTAGACTTCCTGATGTCCTGAAAGCCATTTAGCATGCTGTTTTTGGTCATGTCTCCATGCCCTGGAGAGCTTAGCAATTAAGCCAGAAGGATTTATTAGGATTTCCTAGGGTGGCCCAGCAGTATATTTGAGGTGACAGAATTTCAGCTCAGTTCTACTCCTCTGAAGCACATATGCAATATACATACTTCTGATCACAGAGGGATGACTAAAGCAGAAGTCTGTGTGCTTCCGTCTCTAATTTTGTCACAAAATTGCTATGGATTTAGGTAGGTCACAGAGAGAGGCAAACAAAATATAGATACCTATATTCTAGTTGCTATTTCTTTAACTCCATCATAGCAGAGCTATAACTTTAGGACTAAACTGAGCAGCTCTCAATCATGCATCGTGTGCACTTATTTGGAAGACACAAAGTTATCTGCTAAATTTTACAACCTGACACTGAACTAAGAGTTCGAATGATAACCTACTGATTAGTGCTTTACAAAAACCATGTGTAAGAGATGGAGTTTGACTTGCCAGAGCACAAGACCAGGGCTACAGAAATCAACAGGACTGTCTTCTTAATATGAACAATAGCTTATGGACTAGACACTGAAGCTGAGTGATCCAGAAAGAACTCAGTTCTCCTTTAGCCACTAACATCATTGTCTTGTTTCCAAAATAAGTGTATTATGTTTGGGTGTTGGTACTTCCCGTCTTGCTTCCTAGGCATCCCACCTGCATAGGTCATTCACAGCTCCTGGGATGAATATCTCTTTGAACAAAGGTTGGGGACCTCAAGTGGATTGCTCAGTACCCTCAAGGTGTTTTGGTAACTTTCCAACCAGCTTGTAACACCTATTAGCTAAAAGATGGGGAGGACACTGTTGCTTTTTTTTTTTTTTGACTGTATCAAATTTCTTTTTGACCATAACTGAAAACAGGAAAAAAGATACACTCAGCCAGCCTCAGATGCCTTTTATATACAGAAATCCTGATGTTGTAAAAGTCTGGGATCTGGAAAGCAGCCATGAACATACCAGAAGCTGGAGTCAGAAGGGTTTTCATCAGTGTGGCTGATCCCTGACTTTTGACCACATATGATATAAAATGACAGGAGTCTTTCTTGGGAATAGTTCTGTTCTTTCTTCATCCTGGCAGGGCAGGGAAAGCTCAAGACGTGGTGAAGTGTAGGATGAAACCTCTGTCAAGTTTGTCACTTCACAGAGCAGCTAGTCATGTACAAGCCACAGTCAATGGTTGATTAAATTAAAGGGGAAAAATGTCCAGGATTGAAGTGAAAATGCTCACTCAGAGACATAGTCATTGGGCCAGGTGTTTGGTTGGCTGTGCCGCAGGTCCTTGGGGCCTGGGGTCCTCAGGGAGGCCACATCCCATAGCAGCTCCCCAAAGTGTGCAGTGAGATAGACCCACAGCAGCCCCTTCACAGTATCTGGGCCACCAAGCCGGTTCCTTCTGGAAGCTTCCAGACACTAGGACGATTTTTCTCGAAGGTTCTGGGCTTCTGGACTGACAGGCCAAGCTCCCCCTGGGAATGGCTACCACCACTCCTTGCACTATCCCCTTCACGGAATACAGAATATTCTGAGTTGAAGGGACACACAAGAATCATCAAGTTCAACTTTTAAGTGAATGGATCAAACCCAAACCCTTGGCATTATTAGCACTGTACTCTAACCAACAGAGCTAATCTCAGGGTGTGGTGTATACAGTCCACAGAACCAGTAACTGGGATAGACACATCCTGGAGAGAGCACCTAAAGTTTATGAGGTAATGCTTAGGTTTGTAAGAAGAGTTGAAATAAGATTATCCTTATTTTCCTCGATGACATTTGTTGCTTCAGAGAAATGTCGTGTTTCAAATGTGTGCTAACAACCTAAGAGGGACTGGAAAGGAACTTTGTTCTTTCACTGCTTGCTGCATAGTGGCAGTCATATTGCATTCACATTCAAATACTTCTTGAGAGTTTAATTAGTCAGTCTTTGTCACAGCAGTTCGGTGTTAGAGGACCGACTGGGTTAGAGTTAAAGAGGAATTGTCTCCCAAAGCAGAGGAAACGCTGGGATCTGGCCGCTGGTTTTCTGGCCTTCCTTTGCAACATGACTTGCTTTCAAGACCTGCTTGGTAGAGATATTGCCATAGCTTATAGTCTATTTCCCTACCCTCTACGAATCCAGAAACTTCAATCTCTACTGAGTCCAGACAGTCAGCTGGAAAAGTCTCACGGAACTTGCAAATCTGGTACCACCTGTCCTTGACTTTTGCAGGCCGTTGGAACTTGATGTGATGCTGACGTTCAGATCTGATTTTCCCTGCAGTTTATGAGCAGTTGGGTCCATGATTTTTGGATCACACATATTGCTAGTGTCAACACAACAAAATGGATGCGATAAAACGAAATGTAAAACTAGCAGTGCTCTGTCAAGACCAGTCTGGTTACTGCATGATAGAAATTAGTCCTCAACAAAGACTTTTGCTTCTGTAATGCCCAGAGGACCTTGTGGCTAAGATAAAGCCTAATTTGTCTAATTGTTTTCATGCCCAGAAAGAATAAAGATGTGCTCTATCTACACATCATCAGCTGGACCTCTGGAAACCTTTTCTTAGAAAGAAAAATTAAAATGGATAATCATCTTTTTGTCACAAGATTTTCCCCCTCCCTCTGTTTTCCCGGGACATTCGGCAGCACTTTGCAGATAGTAAATCTGTTTGACAGGTAATCTGCCACCCATAGACCAGATGCTGCTTTGGCAAGGTTAGCTTTCCTGTTGCCATGGCAAAGCTCAGGCAGGCAAATGACACGATGCAGTGGCATGTTGCCAAGGTAATCTGATGGCACAGGCCTTTGTTAATTGAAAGAGGGAAGCAGGCTGGTGCAGCCTGCTTTTCCCTGCCAGTCAAGGCTGAACTTTGAGCAGGGCAAAGGACTAACTAACTGCCTCCACCAGCTGTTGGCTCTAGCATGCCAAATCTGACAAGTGGCCAGGGCCATGCATCCTTAACCCTTGCTGTATATGGAGGAGAGGGAGCAGTTAATGAAGCTGTTGGAACACTTGTAAATTGTGCTTTTCTTTGAAAGACTACTAGTGAAAAGATAATGTAGAGGAAAACGGTTGTGTTCCTCCTGAAAGACTGTGAACTTCGTGTTTAGTTGGTAAAGGCTCATGCTTCAATCTTGTGAAGCTGTCAGGACATAGTAGCACAAAAGTCATGGATATACTCTCCAGGTGCCTTGCAGAACAAAAATGTGATGTTCCCTAAAAGTTTCAGACTGACTAGTGATATGTTAAAGGGGTCTGATTTTGCTTGGAGGGAATGCTGACTTGGAGAGAAACATCTCTAGCACTGGCTGTGTTTGCCTATAGACATCTCTATTTCCCACTGTTCTAGGAGAAGCAGAGTTGTTTGTGTTGGAGATACTGTGAAAGGAAGCCTTTCTGAAAGGGACAGGGAATAAATCATAAGTCCTGGGGTTTCAACAGAGGTTGCACTTTATGTCTTCATCTCGTACTCCATGACATGGCCAGGACTTTGAATAAGCAAAGATATATAGTGTAGACATGATCAATAAAACTCAGAGACCCCACAGACTTCAGTTACATCTTTCTCAAGCAGTTTTGAATTTAATATCCTACTTACAGCACCCAACCCACTCACTTTGAAATGAAAAAGAGAAAGTGAGCAAAGAAAAGGGAATTTGCAGCAGCTTTTGTTCCCTGCAAATTACCTTATTCTGCTCTGCAGTCTACAGAGTTACTGACAGCATGACAACATGTCTCTACTGACAGTTAGAGACAAGTTAATACTGCAGCAATGCCTTCACTTGTTCTGCTGTGGCCAGGAATATAGATACTAATGCCAAATAGGTGACTAGCAGCAAAGAAACACCACTCAAATCTTTTTTGCTCCCAAGAACTCTTACACTCCTTGTCAGTCCTACCAAGTGTTCTTCCTGTGTAAATTTCATCTTTTATTTTAAACTCTTAATTGCACACATACACAATGAAATGTTTACCTGCTTTAAGTGATTTGGAGGCAAAGCACAAAAATGCTCATGCAGTCACTGTCTGTTTCTTAGGACCCTTTAAACATAAATGCTTGGGATGCCAGCTACAGACCCAGGGACTCATAAACACTCTCAGGGTACTCATGCATGAACATTTGCAAACTGAACTCAAAAAGGTTAAATCTAACTCTTTGAATTACAGGTGAAACTCACAACTCTATCCTGTGTAATAAAAATAAGTACAGAACTCCTTGCTGTGATGCTGACCATAAAAACAGTTTTTATGATGGCTCTTCTGGTACCTACTGTTTATGGTTGCTCTGTTGTCATTTCACTGGCTACTGCTAGACATCACTACTGTTCCTTAACACCCTGTTTCATCAGGTGTTGCCATCACTCATCCCAACAGGACCTGCAACATTCCAATCCTTTTACAAACACTTAGTGGCATACGTGGTCCTGCAGTCTTCTCAAAAAGACCCTTCCAGTATCCCTGCTTTTTTGTTGTCTATAGTCTCTATCCAATGAAGGCTCCAATAACTCTCTGTTTCCAGTGTCGTGGATATGATTCTTTTCCCTATTCATTTTCAGGTGAGTTAATTTAATTTATTTTACTAACTGAAGAAAAGTCGCCCACACTGTTCCTTAAATGACAAGAAAATGATTCCTGGCCCATCAAGTTAATTTCTTTAGCTAAACAAAGGGAAGGGGTTTTTGTCTGGGCATCTGACTTACCTGTCTTACTGTTCAGCAGCAATGATCAATGAGTTTCAGCCATGGGTCTTCCAGTTGCAATGATAAAATCTCTAAACTAATGATGTCTTTACACAGGGGTTAGTTTTGCCAACACATGTCTACAAGAGAGAGAGAGAAAGAGTAACAGCTATAGTATTCTGTTGTTTGAAATTAGTCTGTTGCTTAAAAGGCTTTGGGAAGTATAATTTTTACTTTTATAGGCATGTCCTGGATGTGTTTGACTTTTCAAATCCTCTCTTCAGAGATCCAAAGGGGTCTGTTTATAAAATCTGCATCTCAGACTCCTTCCTATATGAAATTCAGAGAACGATTTTTACTCCTATGTATAAGTTTGTCCCTGATGTTTTCTCCTTGGAATAATCTTCTAATTCAAACACTTCCTTTCACAGACAAGAAGGGTGTCTCAGGCAGACTGTTTACTATGCACACTCCCCCACATACATACTTATATATGTGTGTGTGTATGCTCTTGGTGCTGTGGGAGCCTTTATACAAAGTCTGAAACATTAACTGTACAAGCAGCAGAGGGAAATCAGTACTTCTTTTGATCAGTTCATTTCTCCTACCAAGTAACTGCCTCTGTCCCTTCATACCTCAGGCTGCCTGCAACAGTTGTCAAATCTCACAGAGACTGAACTGACTCCTACCTTCTCTTCCCACCAGAAGCAGAAACTCATGCTTTTGCACAGCAGTATAATAACTTCTCTTGTGCTTGTTAGCTAGCTGGAGGTTTAACATGGAAACAAACAGGTCAGGGATTGAGCTAAGGTTAGGAGGTCCATCATACCATACTACCCTATTTTCAAGAATCTCCTAGCCACTGGTGGAACCTTGTGTTTGGGATCTACTACAACTGACCTGAAACTTGCCAAATACATGCCTCAGTGTGTGTTTTTAACACAGCCATTCTGTATCTGTGTTTAGTGGTTTCGGGTGATACCATGAGCCCACTGATGGAAACTACCTGCAAAGAAAGTACTGAAATTTATTGTGCCTATTTAAGCTTTTTGCATGTTACAGTAAGAAATAAAAGCTTTTTACCAACTTTGTGTATGAGCAGGATATTTTGTTCCAGTTTTATGTGATAATATTAGAAATATGACAGTTCAAAGAGTTTTCACTATCATTGTGATATTAGAATAACCACCTTTCCCTAGTGCAGGGAGGAAGTCATCATTTCCATTTCTTCTCTTTGCTAGAATTAGTTGGGGTCCTTAAACCTTCTGGCTACCTGAGGATGAGTCACTAGAAAAAAAAATGAAAAAAAGTCTCAGTCCCCAAAAACTCATAAGTACTTGAAAGAATATAAATCACACATGAAAAATCACAGCATAGGGAATAATCATGACATGTTTGGCTACAAACCACAGGGTATCTGGGTTTACCTTATCAAGGAAGGCCATCAAAATGATTAGGGGGATGGAGCACCTCTCCTATGAGGAAAGGTTGAGAGAATTGGGATTGCTCAGCCTAGAGAAGAGAAGGCTTTGGGGTCATCTCATTGTGGCCTTCCAGTACCTAAAGGAAGCCAAACAAGAAAGTTGGAGAGAGATTATTTACAAGAGCGTATAGTGACGGGACAAGGGGGAAAGGCTTCAAACTGAAAGAGACTGGGCTTAGATTAGATATTAGGAAGAAATTCTTACCTGTGAGGGTGATGAGGCACTGGCACAGGTTGGCCAGGGAAGCTGTGGATGTCCCATCCCTGGAAGTGCTCAAGGTCGGGTTGGGTGAGACTTTGAGAAACCTAATCTAGTGGGAGGTGTTCTTGCCCATGGCAGGGGAGTTGGAACCAGATGATCTTTAAGATCCCTTTCAACCCAAATCATTCTATGATTCTATGATGATCAAGCACAACCTTTTATCAGGAGTAAATGTAAGAGTCAAGGTACTTGTGCTAGAAAAAAAAAATAATTTACCAGAGAGCTACAGGATACACAGAAGTCAATGCACGACATCATGTTGAGGTGACTCATGACCTGAGTTTTTATTGCTCCCATGGAAGAAGTTATTAGGCCATTTCAGGCCCCTTTGGGGCTATTATAGCACAGGAGAATTTCATACACTAGATATGGCACTTAAGGGCATTGGTTTGTCAGGGGTTTACGAGCAGCAAAAATCAAGGAGTGGGTTAGGACTTTCACTGTCTCTGTTGAATGCATGCCCCAAGATAAAATAATTTCTCTGCAGGTGTTAAATTCTTGGATTAGTTCTCCCAGTCACATAATGATTAAAAAACAAATTCAAGGCTTCATCAACATCTTGCACACTCCTACTTTTTGCATACGCAAGGATTTCCTTTCCCACCAGCATATTTTCATGTGGAATACATCCTGTGCTTATCAAGGTTACAAGGCACGTGTAACCTGTGCTCACTACAATTTGGCCCCCAGATGTAATCACTGTTGCTGAGAAGGTCATGCATGCACTGAAGATATTAGGAGCCTGTCAGAGGCCTGCATAGTATTTGTGAGTAGTTAATTAAAATCATGTATTTAGACAAATTAGCACTTCCCTCTGTGTGTTCGTGTGAGTGTGGTATCTGCAGAAGGGAAAGTGTTTATCTATTAGCAGCAATTGCATCATGTATATAGATTTTATCATAGTTTCTTCATTTGTCCTTTCAGTCTTTTACTGAAAACTTTCAGACTTCTCATCCCTACAAGCCTGAATGACAGCTTATATTTTATTCAGACAAAATAAATTCTTCTTAAGTAAGCCAGCTGTTCCTGGTCACTATGACATTTTGTGCATGCACACAATTAAGAGCAGATAAACCATTTTAGCAGAAGTGTAAAAATCTTGTCATGGTCATAATACTGTAGCATTGCTTCATCTTCCTATGAATTAATATGAATTTGAAGAATTCCAAGAAGATAAAAAGTCCATTAAAAAAAAACCAAAAAACTTTTTTACTCTCATGAGTGGCTACTACTCATGAGATTGCTCGGTATCTCAACAGTTCTGTTTGCATTTGGTTCACGATGTGTGTCAGTGGACAAACTGGTGGGGGTGACAAACTCTTGCTGATGACACATAAGAATCAGAAATTAATGACAGAGGAATGTTCTAAAGACCAGCTGTCTGTGATAACATTTTCTTGGATTTCAGATCTGAACATGATCCCTTTGAAATGTAATTGAACATGGCAGATTCCACTGAAAATTGTTGTGATGACAAATCATTAATCAGTTTTGCTCTGAATTAGAAGTGTTGGTCATAATACAGAAATCAGAGGAGCATTTCCTGGTTTTGGGCTCCAGTATCAACCTTTTGCATGACCTTGTCTTCAGAGTTGTGTTAAAGCTCATTATTGCAGAAAGGGACCATTTATAGAAATTCCTTTGAAATGAACATTTTTTTTGTCAACACAATTTTAATCAATCAGAATAAGTAAAATAGAACAAAAAAGGTTTTGATAGTCACTACATTTTATCAATGAATACTTAGCTACTATTAGCATGTGTTTCATTTTTGAGCTATTATCCCCTCTTTTTTTTCTTTTGAAATTTAGTATTGGTTATAGATAAAAGTAGAGAACTCTTATTCTCTGGAAACCAAAGCATAACTGATGTGATGTTGTACAACAGTCAGGTAACACAAAATGAAAACATTCTTGGAATTGATCCGTGAGAAGTGCTGCTTATTCTCCAGTTGAGTTTTGGGTTATACTGTTGTGGTTTTTTTGCTTTACAAAGTACTGGTTTCAAACCTGCTTGGAACAGGAAAACCTAACACATTTAGGGGTTAGTTGTTTCCTCCACTCAGTATGGTTAAAAGACAAATTTACATAAGCTGCAGGGCTAAAAAAACCCCTAGCTGATTCACATAAAAGGCCATTTAACATTTATTAATGCTTAACATTTTTTGCTAGCTGCAATACAGGGAATGAGAAAAAATGATCTCATAGTACAGTATAAAGAATAACTGACTAGGTCAGAATAAATCATAGAATCATAGAATGGTTTGTGTTGGAAAAGGGACCTTAAAGATCATCTGGTTCCTACATACTCAGAATAAACTAATTCATCTAATATTTAGACTCGATGATGTAATTCAGCAAAAATCAAAACAAAATACTACTGCTAGAGGCTGCTATAGGGGGCTGGAAAGTTAGGGGAAAGAATTGGCTGAAATTTTATTGATGGAATAGGGTGAAAATGCATCAGAAATTCCACCCCCTTCTACAACCAACTTCATTACTAGATGATGTTGACAATGGAACTGTTGCTGTGAAAAAATGTCTCTTTAGTTCCCACCCCAAACCTCAAATATCATTGTCATTCATAGAAGAAAACTCAACAAATTATTGTTTACAAGTAAAAATTTTCTTCTTCCCCCTTGGAAACCTTGTTAATTTTAGAATGAAGAAAAGATCTTTTGTGAGAACCAGTTGTTTGGATGATGGAAGGAGAAGCTTCTAGGATTCATTACAGGGGAGAGGTATCTTTTAAGGAAAAATATTACATTGGAAAAAAGGTGAGAGAAGGGAAATGGATGTGCCAAATTTTCTGATAATTTGCTAGAAGACTTCAGTAGGAAACTATACATGAAATTTTACCATCACCAAGTGGTATAATACTGTTTTACATCAGTACATAACTGACCAAAGAATAACCATGTATATCACTGCATGGCGTGTTTAGGGGATAAGCTGTTTTGGTTTCATTTACAATAAAAATGTACGTGACCTGGAAGAGCAATTTTTATCACTGCCACTGGCATCTGTCTGTTGGGGAACTAGGTGCACCCAGTAAGGACCAAATACAAGTCTATTTTTGTGAGGTATTAAATTATTGATAAAAGACCATAGAACGTTTTTACAATGGAGTCCTTATTTGTAATTTAGGGTGAAGGAGAAGCAAAGGTTTGGTTGGTTGAGTAAGCAATTCTAATACTTCATCAGTTCAGATCATTTATAATACTTATATTGCACTTTCACTCTCCAATCAATAGTAAGGAACATATCCACTGCTTAAGGCAAGATGGTCTTCTGGAGACAAGCAGCCTTAGCACAGATCAACAGTTCTGTCAGGATATGGTCTTTGTTTATTTTAACTCTGAGAGATGAAAATCCACTTTCTGTGAGACTGACTTAGTCAGTAATCCTTGTTCATGGAAACAAAAAATAGCTGGACCCAAGGAAAATCTAAGAAAACAATGGTATTGAAATAGGTAATGATTTATCTTATTCTGAGATTAGGGTTTTGGTCTCCTTCTCTGACCATCAGCACTTCAATAAATAGACATCCTACTGCTTCTGAAAGCAACAGAGGACTGTACACAAATCCCTCTCAATTTCCTCGTTACTCCCTCCCACAAAAACAACTTAAAAAATCTCTGCCTTACAAGTTTTTCACAGAGAGACTGAGCAGAGGGGAAAAAAAGCAAAAAAAAAGCAAAAAAAAAAAATTACCTCCTTTTCCTCCTCTCTGCACTTACAGAATCCCTATCCCTATCCCAGTTGTAAGACTTACTCTCAGAAAGGGCACTGTGTACCTCACACTTCACTTCCTCTATGGGCCATCACAGTTTCCCCCACTCCTTTTACACCTCCTTCCACAGAAGAAGGACCTATTCCTGAATAGCATCAGACCTTATCACACTGGAAACAATTCCAGAAGGTTTTGATTTCTGCATAGGCAACATTCAACTAGATAAATACAGGTGGCAGTACAAAGACATCCTGACATCATCTAATTCTGCCCTCAGCTCATAACAATTAAGCAGGATTTGGTTGATTCCCACAACTTCATTTTCTCACTGTACAAATCCTTGTAACTTTTGCTAAGTTACACATGCACATACTGATGACTGTGTCGGTACTGTACATGCAATAATTTCACTCTTTGCACAGTCAAATTGGTTAGGTGGGTGGCACTGAAAACATTTAAAAGCATCAATGTGCACAGGACTCGAAGGAGGATGTCTTCACTTGGTGCATATACAGACCACCTGTGCAGATCTTTCTTACTTGGGCTTTTATATCATAACCTTTGCATTGGTAAGCACCCTTTGTCTTGGTAAGTCTTCATAAGAAGAAAGACCCATTTTCTTCAGGATCTCCCTCCCTACCAGAGAGGTGGATCCCTGGAAATTTTTTCCTCATTTTTCTAAAGGGAGCTCTGAGAGCTCATGGCTGAGTCTCCTAGTGTCTGTGAGGGTTCACTGTGGAGATCTGCATTGCAAATGTGGCGATTGCAGGAACTATGTGCATTGACTGTGGTGTGGATAAGTTGTGTGCAGCAAATGAGAGAGGCAAGGTCTGGAAACAAAAATTATTTCAATTTCTCTAAAATCCGTTAATATCTTACAAGGTTTGGATGACCATGTGGGTGAAAGCTGTTTGGAAGCCAATAAAAGATTGTATGTGTCTCAGACAAAGCAGGTTCTTACTCTAGCAGGTCCAGAACTACATAGATTGCACCCTGTCACACTCAGGAGCTTTCTCCAGTCATGCAATAATGTATCTCAAAACCTCATTAGACTGTAGACATAAAGATGGAAAAACTGAAATGATTTTCCTGACAGGTTTTTGGTGACTGTTAGAGAGTTTTGCTATATGTCTTTTGTTGGAAGTATTGATCATTTTGATATTTTTCTTTAGTTACTGGGTGATTTCAGAACAGTACAAGTCAGAATCAGCTCTGTCTATAATGTGTATATGCAAGGCAGTGTAAATGGATTCCTTTGTTTGTGAAGTTGTGTCTAAAGCAGAAAACAACATTCCACTTCTTTTCAGATCACTTTCTACAGAAAGGAAGCTAAACCTTTGACTTCATGAGAAAAGAAAGGAAAAACAGTATCAGTTGAGACAAATTTGACTTCCTCAGTTCCTGAAGAACTAATTAATCTCATACCAGTACTCTTCTCTTACATGGCAGCGCAACTGACAGCTACTTTTCAAAAAGACAATACTAATCTTCCAGATTATCATATTTTTAAAAAAATTTACTTAAATTAAGCTCCTAGATCTGTACATATAGGAACAGAAATAATTAGTGACCTTTTGAAAATGCCTCAGTCTCTACAATCCAACTTTAGAGTCCTGATTTGTAGGACTTTCCTCTAGCTTTCAGGAACACCTGCAACTTTTCTGAATTATCTTATTACCTTAGAACATGAGACAGATCCCATAATATCTTTAGACTGAAAAGGAAACAACTCTTCCCTCTTTACCCTTGGCTTCAAAGTCCTTTCCTTTGCCAGCTTGTGACTTCTCTGAGACAGAGATGTCCTGACCACCCTATTTCCCCATGACAGAACTCATCTATTACTCATCTGCTCTTTTGGCGTGAGAAAATGTTAGAAAAACACACAGAGTTATTGACTTACCACAAAAAGGCAGAACTGTGTGTGTACGTACAGAGAAATACCATTACACACTTCCCCCTGCATGCGGAAATGAAAGGTTTGCTTGTGGTGAGTAAGTGATACTGCCCTGGTTGTGTGACAGCTGACCATACCCAGAAAACAGGAAAATTCTCTCCGTTTTCCTCACACAGGTGCATCATCTAAGAAAGGAAAGGATCTTCCACCTCACTAAAATTTGGACGGTATCTCGGGTCTTTTTTCCACTCTTCTTCTCACAAATTCAAAAACTCAGAAGGTGACGAGTGTTTTTAGAAATAACAGTCTTGATATTATTAAAAATTTCTGAACTCAGTACTGTGGTAGTAAATAAGTTGACAAAGCAAAAGGTTTAATGTAGCAGAAACACCATTAATGGAGGGCAGGTTTGAAATAAAAGGTTATCACTGGAAAGATTTCTCTCATCTCAAACCTTGGATTGAAAATGCTCCAAATTGATGTAAGTTCACGTATAAGACAAGAGATGTAAATTCACCTCGGGTCTGGTCAGCTATTCTTGGCTTGCAGTCCCCAGAGGTCTTCTGAAGAGTTTGTCAACTAGACTTGTGGGCATCTTTGGAGGCTTAACTTTATTACACAGAGGCTTGCACCTCCCCTTTAAGATACTCAGGGGGTTACAAAATGAAAACACTTTGAAAGCACTGGTTTAGACTGTTATGGCAAAGCCCAACAGAGGCTCAGACACCCTGGTTATGTTCTATTGTCCTCAAGAAAACCCTTCCTGTCAGAAGGACTGAATTAGAGTCAATAAATGACCATTCACAGCCAAGGGGAAAAAAAAAATTAAAGGCAGAAGAAAAGTTCTGTTTGTTAGTTGGCAGACTTTATTCGTGCTGAGTACCTTTGTGTGAGCATTGCTTTAGCCAAGGAGCAGTTCTCAGTCCTTGTTACACAACTCAGTGAGATGTAATTCCCTTAATACAAAACCAAGAAAACCCAAAAACCACCAGTGAATCAGAAAAGTATCTGACTGAGAACAGTGATCTCTGCAATCTACAATTTATACTAAAAATCCAATTGTAACTAATGTCTACAAGATGCAGGTTAATAAAATATCACACACAAATCCTCCACTTCATTTTGTATCTCTTGCAATCCTAACTGCTAGATGAGAGAGGAAATGTTTGCATAATTAACACATAGACTTGAGGGCCAGAGTCCTGGGTTATTTTCCAAGCTCTGGCACTAATTTGCTGTTGTCCAATCCTTGCTTATATTAACACCAGTTCAAGAGTGCTTAAGGCTACAGTGACTTAAGCACAGTTAGCTGGATGGAGTGAGACATTACTAATGTAGTGCTCTCTACTACTACCAATACTGCTCTTTTGCCGTAAGTCATAGAAGCAGTAGCCTTTAAAACCAAAACTTTTGTAGTTGACTCACCAAAAGGTACACACATTTGAAAAAGAGCTCCTGAGCGTAGGTCTTATCCTATGTGACACACATCTCTACCCATTTTCATCTGCTGAGTCTCTTTCTATTTGATCTGGTAAAGTTTACTTCTGTAAAAACATACAGCCAACAAATACAGGGATATTATGAATAAGACTTCTGAAAAACTAGTGTCACTTCATGTTCACCCATACCATAAAAAATACAGGCCATACTCTTTATAAATGTACCAAGGTATTAGCTGAAATTTTCATCCCATGAGAATTTTGTTGCATTGAAACAAAATGACAATTTAAAAATTAAATTCAAAAGTAGTTCAGGGAGCTTATTTATCTATATTGACAAGACCAAATGATACCAGACCCTTAGAAGAATCAAGATGGAATCGTATTTAGGAAACTGTTTGCAATGATTTAGATGCACGTGACCAGAGTACTCAAATTGGAGAGCTAATACAAAACTATAAAGGACTAGCTAAGAAGAAAGGAACAATTAGTTGGTTTAATATATTCAGTTAGTGACCTTGCTGCAAAAATTTGGGCTGTTTTAATAAAATTTGCCAGTGACACAAATCTGGAATTGCCTCAACTACATTGTGAGAGATGAGAATATCAGAACATTTGGACACCAGAAGAATTTTTACTATGACCTGTCTGCCTTTAAGTTGAATATGACACAGAAATAGAGATGTCTGTGCATCGATTGGCTTCAAAGGACACTGAGATAACACTGGGATTTGGCCAAGTGAAAGGTAAATAAAAATTGGTTTAGGTGAGATGCTGCAGGTATAGTGCGTATAGTTAATGTGTTCAGTCACCATCACCTCTGCTCATTCAAGTTGGAAACAGGTGAAGGATGCTACTCAGACAGGGAGAACTGCTCTATTCCTCCACAAATTTCACAGATAGACTCGTGCAGTGAAAATATATGTATGCACTGAATTTAATGTTTGGTAGCTCTTTAGACTTGCTGAACACATGCACATCACGTATTTAATATCTGAGCAGTAAGTCTGACATCTCCACAGATAAAATATTCAGGGTAACACTTCTAGGAAGTGCTGTTCCAAGCAAAACTGAGCTCAGTGTGTCCTGCAGACAGACAATATTTTTTGACCCAGGCTGATTAGAGTTAATACAGTGGATTTAAGTGAGACAGAAATCCTGGACACATGTATCAGTCCAGAGAATTTTTTTTATAGAAATATTGGACATGTTCATGGAAACCAATAAACCAATACTGAGGGGAAGAGAGAGTTTCACTTGTCAGAGGAGTCTGGAAGTGTTGGTTTGCTTAGTATGTCAAAATTAATGCTGGGAAGGGATATCATTTCTGCCTCTTAATGCATCAGGGTATATATCATGAAGAGAATTGATTATTAAAGCTATAGGAACATGTCAGCATGAGGCTGAATGAGTGAAAACTGACCATGCATGACTCAAGGCTGGAAACGTTGCAAGTTTCTAACTGCCAGAGGAGGGAGTTTCCTGGAACAATAAGAATAGTGGAACTGAAAAAAAGACTTATTGTTCTCATAGTGGCGCTTGATCTGTTTGGGAGCAAGACTGCTTGCCAAAGGATGGCTGTGACAGCCACATCAATACAATCAGGATTCTGAAGTGACATAGACTGAAAGGTAAGCAGGGATTTGGGTGCAGTGGGGCTCACACCCAAACCATGAAGAAGTAATAACACACAGATTGGTTTAGACACAGTTTCAAGGGTTTCAGTGGAATTCTTTTCTTCTTTTACTCGGAACCACAGTATCTCATCCATACAACTTTTCAAGCTTGTGAAGTAAATCAATCAAAGAAGTACGTCAACTCCAATAAAAAACAGGCTGAGCTCAAGTGGTCACAATTTATCAAAAAACTGAAAACAGAGATTATATGGAGATCAAACAGAAAAAAACAAACACCCATGAAGTTTTGTCTGTTGTAAAGAAATGTAAAATGTGATTTCAGACTTGTGATCTTTCCATTAAGCCTTTCCTAAACTTATTCCTATACACAGTATTTGGTTTTATTTGACTGAAGACTGTATTTCTGTAACCAAACCTGGGGGCTGTGCAGTTTAGAACTACTTTGTCTCAAAGTACAAAGGCAAAAACTCTCCTCCATCACTCCTCTGCTGATATTTTCCAGAGAGTATTTTCATGCATTTTAGAAAAAAATGATCTACTAATGTATACATCAGTGTGAGACAGTGCAGGTACACAGAAAATGGATTTTAGGAGGTGTTGACAATCCAACAGAAAAATGTATTTTTCTATTGATTGTCATTCAGTCCAGACCAGAACATTTCCCCTGGTTTAATCATGACAACACCATCTCCTGTTACTTTGGATTTATTTCTCTCTCTAATTTTAGAGGACATGAAGTGTAAATCCCTGTTGATTCCCATAATTACTGAAATGCCCATCAAAAACATCACAACACATGATTATATCACCCTTAGATGAAGGGCTTTGTTCTCTAATCCTTCTTTTGACCCTTTCCTCACATGCTAAAAATAAAAGAATGGGGTCAGTATAACGAAAAGTAACAATCTGGCTCTTCACCTGTTGCTTCATAACCAGACCTGAGAACAGGTGGAAACATCTAGGACTTCTGAACTATTACCTGCATTTTGTTTGCCACTTCATTCCTCAAAAATCTCTCTTATTCTATTCAGTACTTCTTAAAAGTGATCACTGAAATATTTAAAACTCTAAAAAGAAATAGATTACTTGTAGCCTGAAGGCAAAGTTTATCCCAGGTAAACTTACACACTGAGGTCTTAGCAGGCTGTGAAAGAGGAGGACCTAAACAACCTCCTTGTTGAATTCTGAGGGATAGCAGATGGACCAGCAGGGACCCTGCTGGAAATCATCAGAAGGTACAAAAAATAAAGAAAATAAGGGTTAAACCAAGAGGCACCCCCACCTGCCAATTTATAATACAGTGGGGTTACACTGCCCTGCTTTTTGTTTCTGTCCAAGCTCAGATGTGTCTCACCTATTTTGCTGCTGTCAGGGTACTTTCTGCAAGCATACAAATTTTCCAGCAGCTGTGAAAAAGGTCCCATATTGCTGTTTTAAAAACCTGAGGAGTTGGAATAACAAAATTTTTAACCCTAATGAAATGAACACAGAGGTAATGAACACAACCACACAGCAGGATCTTGTGTTTTCTCCTGAGAACTGGCTGATTTCCGCTCACCTCCTCTCAGCAAGAAAGGCTAAGATTAATATTATAGGTTCCATAACTAGAATGTTGTGGTGAACTTGACATGACTTCAAATGTACACTCATTCACTAGTGGTGAGGATTCAAGGAACTTCTGATTATGGACTGTTTTAATGCTTCACACAAAATTCCTAACACCAACCTTGAAGGAAACACTGCTGTTCGAAACACTACATATGCACGTATCTAAATGCCCTAAATATGAGTATATGACAGTGTTTTTATGAATCAAAGCTATAACTCAATTTCTGAGCCCAAATAATTGCATTAGGTAGTGAATGTTTCTATACTAATATATAACTATCTTTTGTTAACAGGTGTTATTGCTATGACTGCTCCATAAGAATTCGATCATAATCCCGTAGTACCTATTTTGTCCAGAAGCAATATTTTCTGAAATTACAGTCTCAAAATTTAAAGATGGAAAGTTTTTCAGACTAGGCAGCTCATCGACATATGATTGTAAGTTATTACTTATTAACATTGAAAATGTTAGTTAGAATTAATGATGGACAATTTTTTTACTAAATAACCAGCAAAAAAAAAATCTGTTCTGTTTTACAACACAATATTTATTCTTTGTCTGTCTCAGGAGCTGAGCCACAAAGTTTTTGCTGATAATAAAATTTAAAAAGAAGGGGTGATTTTCTAGACTACTGTAAGACTGACCTGAAGATTGCTAAATCAGTGGAAAGATTCCAGCTGACTTATACATACTGTGGATGAGGCCCTCCATGCATTCTACTACCAGCTGTTACACATCACTGACAAACACCACTTTTCTTCTTTAAAGCTCTTCTCCTGAGAGCAATTTATGAGAAGATATCAGATGCATAAGAGAATAAAGTTAGCTTGATCTTAGCTATGTAGTGTTTTAGAATAAATATTTAAAGTCACGCAAGAGATGTCACTTGAATTTAACAATGACAGATTGAGCCAGAATAGCTCCATGTCTTTTAATGAGGAATGAGTTTTAGATTAAGAAACTTAGGTAGATTAAATTTATTCAGCTTTCAACATTATAAGTTGTCACATGGGAAGCCATACATTAAGCTGCAAAACAGATAAATTAATAAATTAATCCTAAATTCAGTAAGAAACTAGTTGAAGAGCCTAAACCCATGGATTATGTAAAATTGAGAGTTTCTCTACAAATTGTTTTGAAATGCGTCTTAATTACTATTTTTATTAGAGAGCGTGGCAAAAATATAAGAGATAAATAAAATTTGCTGATGACATGAAGACAGAAAAGAAAATCAACACGGAAGAGAATGAGAACACTTCAGATGAAAATAAAAAAAACAAGGAGTTTATAAAAACCACAATTAATTGTTTTAGTAAAATGTGGAAAATCAGTTGGAAGTGACCATGACAAAAACTAATCTCGTCTTGAACAATGTTGGGTTAGTAACAGTAAGGTTTCCATTATTCAAGGAGTGAGGTTCTTGAACAGTTTTCCAAAATAAGTACAAAGTAATTGAAGCAGATTGAGGGTGGAGTTTGTTCAATTTGTGAAGGGGATTATAGGAGTTCTTATTGCCTGCAGTAACAAGAAACTGGAATGGTGTAGGAGAACCTCATAAAAGCTGTTATTTCTACCTTTGCTCTCCTTTTATTTTACAAAATTTTATGTGCGTTCTTGTCCTTGTTCTCTCCAACAATTCAGTATTTTCTTAAAGACATAAGGAACTTTTGCAAGACAGTGAAAGGTGTAACAAAGGACTACAGGAAATCGCTAATAAAACACATAGAATAATTTTCCTCATTTTCTAGCTTGCCTGATTTCAAACTCTGGAGTGGCACTCTGGGGCTGTTTCCATTGCAGCACATGAGGTGATTACATTTGGATTTGTTTCTTGGAGAAGACCCAGAAAATGAACTCTAATGGAAAGTCCTGCAATCACGATACCCCTGAGACTTTATTAACAGGCACCATGACATCACTGTTCACTTAAAGAAGGTCAGTTCATCCTTTCTCCTTTGTAGACTGCTGTGGGGGTGAGGAGATTGAAGACATACAAACAAACCTGTCTTGTTGGCTGACTGGTTTTCAGGGCCTGTAGACATGGATGGAAAGAGTGGCCAATATCACTCTATCTCAAAGCAGCAAGTATTTTACCATCTGTAGATAAGTAGTTCAAACCATGGGAACCATTCAGGTTTGCACTGAAAAATTAGTGAGAAACTAGAAAACTAGACAAGTGGGTGTGTAAGTGGTTCTGTTTGTTACCTTCTAGCAGAAAAGTAATTCAAACCATATTTTTGGATCTATAATTAGAAAAAAAAAAAGAGCAAAAAAAACCCTCAAAAATTTCTAGTCTAATTTTAGTATTCCTAAATTTACTTTCTTTCTCTTACTCCTATTTTAAGATCTTGGTGCATTTAAAAGGTTCAGATTTTGTTTTGGTTTATTTTATGCTGTTTTGTTTTGAATCACAACTTTTCTTGCCTATGTCTAGACCTGCTCTAATTAGGTTTGCTAGGATGGTAGTATTGTCCTATTCCAGGGTCTTTTAGAGTAAACCTATATCTGAAGAGATTATAACTTGTATACAAAAGTCTGCCTGCGTATTCAGGGGGTGATACAACATCTCGTGTTTTTCAGTGAGCATTAAGTGAAGTCTAGTGATCTCAATGCAAATAGCAACAAGTTTAACTATTTCTCTCACGACAAATTTACTACACTCTTTTATTTTCAACATTTGTCCTTGACAGCAATTGTTCCAGTTCCATTTAAGGGAACTTGATCTACAAAAGTAGTCTCAGAATTTAAATATTTACTGTAGAATTTAGAGTTACTGGTTTGCTGAAGGTTTGTCCACCAGCCACAGATATTATGCCCGAAAAAATACCATACCAGTTTTAACTCCCCAAGACTTATAGAATCATAGAATAATTTGGGTTGGAAGGGACCTTTAAAAGTCATCTAGTCCAACTCCTCTGCAATGAATAGGGACAAGAGAAAGAAACAGTACAGAATTTGAACTCAGCTGAAGAAAACTAATATAACACCAAGTTTGGATTGATTGTTTTCTTGTAGGTGTTTTGGTAGATCTGAATTTTCAAGCGCTGATTATAAAGCTGTTTAAATGCTAGTGTGAGCCGAGTAGACTACCTGACTACGCAAGTGATTATATGACAGTCACAAGTATTAAGATGCAGAACACCATCTTTGCTGAAGGAAGAAGAAAAAAGATTAAAGTAGACCATAAACAGGTCCTGAGAGGTGGAGAAATATTAAAAATATATACCACAAAAAGGAAAATTTTCCCTTCTGTATGTTTACATCCAACTGCCTGAACCTGACATGAAGTCTTTCCTGAGGCCTTCAACACTTAGTAATAAAAAATATCATCAACAAAAAAATATTTCATGAGTAGAAAATATTTCAAGAAGTATTACAAAGTTTTAGGGCTTTTGGAAATAGATAGTAATTTTAGTGGCTTTTTTTGTTTTTTAGGCCTGGACAGTGACTTTCAAATATTGAGATGTGATGTTTTAAATTATCTCAGGACATCTTTCAGTCTTCATGTCTGAATTGTGTTCTTTATTTGACCATATTTGTAAATACAGTATGAGAACAACATTTCTAAGAATTTCTAAGAATTATTATTTACTTCATATTAAGAAATATAGTGGAATCAAAGTGTTCTCCAGGTTTTTTGGTATGGACTGGGCTGGGGAATGTTTTTGACTTTGTCTGGAGTTCTGCCTAAAACTGGATAACAAAGTGGAAGTCCAGAATTACCAGGTGTTGTATGCCTGGAAATATTTCAAGAAAAACATCTGGAATTTCGTCTTCAAGGGGAGCAATGCACTGGAACCTGTGCTGATTTGTCCAAAATCACACAACCTCTCAGAGTAAAACCAGGAGGAAAACCAGCCCTCCTAAGCCCATGCAATTTGCATTTTCGTTCTTACCAATCAGTCGGTCACCCAGACAGCCAAAAGTCTTCCTGAAAAGAAACAATAACTGAAGCCAGAAGAAATGCAGATTTTGGCTCAAAACCATTTCGGCTAATAAAGAGGTATAAGTAACTTATGGTTTAATATGTATCAGTAACTTATGGTTTAATATGTATCAGTAGCTAAAGATCTGATTTATTTTTTAAAGAACAAGATATTAGTGTCTTTCTAAGCATAAACACTAATTCTTTTCCCCCAATTACTTTTATTTGAGTTCTTATTTAGGCTGCTCCATCTGTAAGGTATCATGCATAGTAAATCCCTGTTGCTGTTGCTCTTCTCTGATCTCTGTACAGCTGTGTGCTGCAAGACAGTTCTTTGGGCAGGGACCAGTCTGACATACTGTGGATGCTCTTGCACAAAAAAAAAAAACCAAAAAACAGGCTTGAATGATAGTCTTTTCAGTCTCCCATATCCATAGAGGCTGTACTTTTAAAGCTATCCAAAGAGACTCTATATCCAGGTCAGATTGCAATTACTGGAATTACTGCTTTAAAATTGGATACTTTTGAACATTTCAGATGGATTATACAATCTTCCAATATAAATTGCTTTTAGTGTGACAGTATTTGTCTTATCTCACTCCTCTTTTGTCATGAGTAGATTTTCTAGTTCTCATAATGTTGCTTAAACAGCTTTGCAAGCAACTTGCACAAGACATCTCTGTACTGTTTTTGTTATCCTGGATTAAAAAGGCTATGGAAGATCTTGTATTGTAGGTGATAGAAATGTAAGAGTTACTGTTCCACTAGTCCCTTATTTCATGGAATTTCTGTTTCAAACCCACCTGGAAGGACTAGGATGAAGGTCAGAGACTCAGAAACAGTTTTACTGACTTAAGGTTTTATACCAAATCCTAAAGACCGCATATTTGCAGGCATTTGGCAAAAACTCTCTTTTAGTTTTTTGGACTGTTGTTTTTTTGTTTTTTGAATCAATAAATAACAATCCATGTGCCATTCTATTCTATTGGCAATGAAATTACTAGCCTCATTCTGTACTGCAGAGGGACTCAAACTAACAAATTTACAACACTCTTTTTTTTTCAACATTTGTCCTTGACAGCAATTGTTCCAGTTCCATTTAAGGGAACTTGATCTACAAAAGTAGTCTCAGAATTTAAATATTTACTGTGGAATTTAGAGTTACTGGAGGGGTCTGAATACTCGATTCTCATTGACACTGAGGAGCATCTCAGAGTTAGTGAAGAACAGAAATCACTAGGGTTGGTTCTTTTACAGGAATATGTCTATAATAAATTGCATTGAAAATGTATAAATAAAATGTATAAAAAATATTTTATTAATAAAATCCAGTTATAAAAAAAAGGCAAAAAAGCTATATAACCAGAAAATACAGATGTGGGGTTATTTTGTTTTGTTTTTTCGGTGGCGGTTTGGCTTTTTTTAGTGGAAATCTGTTTGAGCAAAACATTACCTAAAATTATTATATTCTTGAAAGTGAAGAAATTGTCACTTTGTGAGTTTGAGTACCTCAGGAAATCTCACCTTTAACACTACCTTAGCAGATGGTGAGGGAATAAAAGTCTGCAATGTATATGCGATTTTTTTAATGCTTAATAAGGAGTGGACAAGTGCATTGTTGTAATGTGATTATATGAAGTATAGATGGGATTTAAGTCTTAGGTTTGCTTTATGAACTGACTATCATAAGTTTTGGAAAGCATTATTTTTAAAAAATCTTTAGTAGTTTGGATTTATGACAACTACTTTCTGTACCACTGTGTTTTAATGTTGGGGGCCACAGAGAAAAAAATCTGGATCAAAAAGAGGCTTTTAAAACTGAGTAAGACAAGATATTACCTCTGATGAAGAATATCACCCTAGTCAGATCCCACAGCTGAGCAGGTCACATGTGCACTTGCTACTGCATTTTAGTCAAAGACCTACTTTTTAAAATGTATTATCTGGTCTACTTAGGTTGAATAACTTAGTGACTGCTTCCATTGATCAGCTCCTCAGTAACACGTGGAGAAGACAGGAACCTCTGGCTGGAGGCAGTGACAGGCAGCTGAGGTAAGTAGGAGGAGAGCAACCTCTCCAGCCAGTGTTGGACTTGCATGAACAAGTAAAGCTTTTAGTGATTTACTAGTAAGTTAGCTGGGGAGAGAAACAAAAACATACTCTGCTTATGCTAGAAAATAGGTGACTGTCAGTGCTTTTGTGCACACAGGCATTTTTCAGTTTGAACTCAGTCTGAAATATGTGACTCAGTCCAGTAGTTCCAAACAAGACCTTTAAAAAATGCTTTATTTATTCATTTTATTTTCTTCCCCAGACCATATAAACATTTGTGTTTTAAAATCAGAGCCCTTCTTTTTCCTTGTGCTTTCTCCTTCCAGCATCACATCAGTGACCTGATTTTCAGAGGAACAGCTCTCAAAGTCCACAGGAGGTACTCAGCATGTCTGAAAATCGAGCCATAAATAGACATGAATCTTTCTTTCTTTTTTCCTCCAGGAACTGAACTGCCAAGTCTCAGCAAACAGCCAAAGAAACCCAGCTTGTTCACAAATGCTAATTTAAAGCTGCATGTGTTTTTGCATAGGCTGCATTGGACTGATTAAATTTGAGTCACAATAAAAGAGAAACTTATTTTTCTAAAAGGAATCTTTAAATTCTTGGAGGTTTGGGAGGGGAAAAAAAGGCTGTCATTTGGGAGATCTCCATCTGCGGGATCTGTGAGTAATCTTGGAGTGGAAGCAAAGAGGAAATCCCCCACACCACTTAATGAAATGCTGTTGTGGGATAATCACTGCCAAAGAAACTCATCAGTTCAGACTTTGAGCATCTTTGTCTGGTAAAGTGTCTGAATTGAGCAAGAAAAACATGCATTTCCTGTGTTGGGGGGCTTTTTTTCCCATATTAATATCCAACTTGTTATTCTGTAGGAAATGGTATCATTCATATCGGGAAAAGCAGGGGATAGAACTAGGTTTTATTATGACTCCTTTCTCAATGAATTGACTTTCTGTTTGTTTTGAAGATCTTGAGAACAAGAAACTATTTCCTAGCACAAGAGAAGTTAATAGTCACACTGTCATGTTCCTCTCATGCATCTTCTTAAATCTTTTTTTTCTCAGATCAAAACACTGCTATGTGCAAAGCAGCTATGGAAAAACTGTAATGGAGGGAGAAAATTCCTATCTTAGATCCTCATTAAATTCACGGGCAGAAGAAAGAGAAGTCATTTATAGTCAGGGAAAAGAAACTTTAGAATTCTTCCAAAGAGAAGGCATTGCTAAGTTCAAATCAAGACACTGGTGTTTCTCTAGGGTGTCACAGGTCCAGCAAACTGGATCCCCAGATTTACTTACCTGAAATAGCAGAGTACAGATATGTTCCAGATCAAGCTAGCTCTACTCTGCTTTCATTTAGTCAATGATTCGTAAATTGTCACAGATATTACATGAACCGTTGCATGGTTAATTTTAACAACTCCCCTCCTGCATATAAATCAGTATAACTCCACTGTCCACAACAGGCTAAGGCAAAATAAAGGGATACATTCCTCAGTGTAAGAAGAGGGAGTAGAAAATCCAAAGGGATAATTGAATGTATCATTAGCAAGCTGGGTGATGATACTAAACTGGGAAGTATTTCCCCTTGCAGAGAGTTATAGATAGGTTGGAGCTTTGACCAATGATTAATGGGATCAAATTTAACAAGATCAAATGTCATATTCTGCATCTGGGATGCAGTAACACTGGGCATAAATATATGGGCATAAATATAAACTGGGAGACCAGTGACTGGAGATCAGCTCTGCAGAAATGAATCTGGGCAGCAGCTCAACAGGAGCCAGTAGTGTGCCCTGGCAGCCCAGAGGGTAAACCCCATCCTGGGGTACATCAAACACAGTACGACCAACTGGACAAAAGAGAGGATTATTCCACTGTGTTCGGTGTTGGTGTGGCCTCACCTGGAGCCCTCTGTGCAGTGCTGGGACCCACCTGTTAAGAAGGATGTGACTGCCCTTGAATGCATCCCAAGGAGCACAACAAAGCTGGTCATAGGGCTGGAAGGCACATCCTGTGAGGAGTGGCTGAAGGTTCTGGACTTGTCTAGTTTGGACAAGAGGAGGCTGAGGGGCAATCTCATTGCTCTCCACAGCTCCCTGAGGAGGGGAAGGGAAGAGAGAGGTACTGAGTGTTCCTCACTGGGCTCTAGTGATCTTTACCAAGAGGGTGGTTAAACAGTGCAACAGGGCTTCTAGAGAGGTGCTTGACACCCCAAGCCTCTCAGGGTTTAAGAGGCATTTTGACAATGTCCTTAATAACATGCTTTAACTTCTGGTCATCCCTGAAGTGGTCAGGTAGTTGGACTAGGTGGTCATTGTAACTCCCTTCCAACTGAAATTATTCTAGTCTAGTCTAGTCTAGTCTAGTCTCTCACTTCCATTCTCCAACCTCATTTTGCCTTTGAATTCTTCCATTCTGTAACTCTCTCTTACCATTACAAGCAGTTCGCCTTGCTCCACAGGACCAAGATTTTTAGTCTACAGTCTCAGATACAAGTACATACTCTACCTTCCACGGTTTCTGTTTTATCAAATGGGTGTTGGATGTATAAACTTTCAGGTACCAGAAAGCCATGTTTTCCTTTTCTCAGCTGAACCTGACTACTATTCCATCCCCTACCCTTGACAAATTGTCTGTTGCTTCAAATATTTTCCATGCATATCTGAGTAATCAATCTCAAAAAGAGATGTGAAAAGTAGTTCTGCTTCCTCTGATTCTCCCAAATATACAACACCCTGGTGCTGAAGGCAAGCTCAGTGTGCTGGTTGTACACCCACATGCCTGAGTACCAAAAGTCTCATGTTTCTAGCAGCAATTTATTATTTATCAAATTAATCAAATAAATTAGAAGTTGTTAGAGGCTTGTTCTACTTTATACCATAAATACCTGTCCTCCTTACCAGGTGGACTGGCACAACCTCGCTGTCTAAAACACACTGTTCCAATCTTTTGGGAGTTTCCAAATACCCCAAACAAGCATCCTTGTGGGAAAGGGAAGAAACATGCAACAGGAAAAGCAAATAGAGAACAGCTAGGCTAAACTTGGCTCATTTAAGTAGTACTTGATATACACTTCCCTTTTGTGTACCAAATGGTAAAAAATATGTATGTCTAATTTCCCTATTTACAAATCTATAAAGCAGGAAGGTTGCCTGCTCATGTTCCTGAAAGGAAGAGGTGAAAGAAAAAGCAATAGTGAAAACTAGGCAAATTATTTTATTAAAACATCAAGGAAAAGAATCTCCAAGGATATTTTATTTGCAGTCTGTCAGCTTACCACCCCAGGAACTTCACAGGTTTCCTCTGATGTCCTGTTATGATCTACATGAAGTTCAAGCAGTGATGCATCAACATACAGGATAAACCAACAGGAAGGCAGGTTTTAAACTTTCTGAACAGCTTCAATCTAGCCCCAGTCTGCCTGCTAATCCATGTAGACACCTTCAGTAGCAAAGAATGCGTTTCCCAAGCATAGGACAGAGTATAATAATCAATTCCCAGTTTGTGGGAGAAGGAGCTTGGTAGGTTTGTGAATTTATCTGCATGGGATGGAGAGGATTTCTAGTGAGGTGGTGCTTTCATCTTAAGAACTAATTGTGGAAATATTAAACATCAAGGAAGTCTATAGCACATTTAGTTTGGAAGGTGGTAAGATCTGAAGCGATCTCAGTTGGAAGTGAGTTTCTAGAATTTTTTGTGTATGAAATCCTGTGTTGCTTTTCCAAGGTTGGATGGCCTTGTGTTATTTCAGTGATGGCATTTTGTGGCAAGTCAGGGCCCCATAGGGAAGTCAAATGCTATGACCACCAATTTCAGTCTCCAGGGTTATTTTAACCAGGGAACAGAGACTTGTTCTGTATTTTGTAGGAACCAAAGCAAAGGGCAGAGCACACTCATCAGTCCTTTTTGTTAAACAGAAGGTTTAAAGAATTTTGAGCCAGTCACTTCTAGTTATATGGAGCACATCCCTTGCATCTGAAATAAAACAAACACTGTTCTCAAACCATGAACTGCAGCTCTGCTTCTAGTGCACAGTAATCCCAAGGTGATGAAGTAATAAATTTCTGCTATTACAACACACAACTAAAGTTGTGCATAGGGTAACTATTGGTAGCTGAGGTCATACACAATTGTCATACACAATAAGGCCCTGATGATCACACCAGGAGGAACATTGTCCCGGGCTCACCTTGCCAGGGCAATGTCTCCATCTGCCCTCCTTGCTCTGTAGTGACTGACAGGGGCTGTGCCTGCAGTCTGGCCATCTACATACATATTGAGTTGTCTTCCCCTTGCAAGTTTGTACCAGGCTCCATCAAAAACCTTTCCCATGTTCTCAAAGATGGCACTCTCACTGCCAGACCCTTCTCCAGCTTTATTATAGATATCAATTGCCTTGCTCTCCCCATAGAGATGTATCATGAACTGATCAGCCCCATCTCTATCCTCTATCTCCTAGAGGTTCCATGTCATCTTTGAAGTATTCTCTTTCATTCTGAAAGGTGGGTACAGTGGAATATTCCTCAGGAAGAACAAATCCTGAAACAAGCTACGAGACAGTTTTAGAAGTATTTCTTTTTAGTTGTCATTGCAACATTATGAAGCCCCCTAGAAATATATTTTTTTCCATTAATGATGGATCGTATGGGGAATTATGGTTGTCAGTAGAAAGGCAATAAATATATTGTAACACCTCTGAGGAAGGAGAAATATCCAGGCAGATGAGTAAAATAAAATATCATAATTCTCATATTATCATATTTTAGATCTGAGTTATAATGAACTAGACCTGCAGGTTCTGCTAAACCCAGTGGAGACGTATTAATTTTCAACAGATATGGATACAGTGTGTGTTTTGTAGTATATAGTTTGGCAGTAAGTTATGCTTGGGCCACTCTCTACAAGAAAGACATTGAGGTGCTGTAGTGTGTCCAAAGAAGAGCAATGGAGCTGGAGAAGGGTCTGGAGCAACAAATCTGATGAAGAGCGACTGAGGAAGCTGCAGGTGTTTGGCCTGGAGAAAAGGCGGTTCTGTCACATGCTGGCTTCACTTCTGCTATTGCCTACCAACCGTGGTTATTGTACACTTTCACCCTAATCTGCTGGCCTTTCAATAATTGCATTCACTGTCCGGCTACTTGGAGTAGGAGGTAGGTTTAACACTGGGACACCCCATTGCAGCACATGTGGTCAGCACAGCTGCAGTGTCAGCCACAGTGCCCATCAGGACAGCGGCACGACAGGACGGGAGCACAGAGCTGATGAAGATCTTCTGAGCACAGCCCAAGGCGTTCGCTGTTGCCTTGTGGATCTTCTGACAACACTCCAAGACTTTTTCTGTCGCCCTGTAGTGTTGAGTTATTTCCCCAAAGCTTCCTGCTTCCCACTTCCCTACTTCTAGCCATTTTCTATCAGGATGGAGAATAGACCTCCCTCCCAGCAAGCTCAGGGTGGCCTGGGAGGAGGCGGGTGCTGCCCAGGAAAGCAGCTCTCCATAAGAGCCTCATGAGGTGCCCTGGATGAAGGACAGGGTTCCTGAGGAAAGCAGTTCTCCAGCAGAACTCCCCCAGGGGATCCTGGCAAAACCATCACAAACACAGATGGGTGAGTGACGGACCCCATTGGACTGGGCAGCACTGAGTGCTGGTAGGAGGGACTGCTGCAGCCAGAGGGGGGGAGTTCTGTGACTTGTACTCTCTCCAACTGGGGAAGGACAGGAGCAGGGCTGAGGAGTACCTGCGTCAGTGCCTGTTGTACCCCAAGGACCCTGAGACCACTGTGCGAGAGGTGACCATCAGGTTCGTCAGTGAGCCCCAGCCCCCACAGTCCCTCTTTGGGCAACCTGGTCCCCATCCCTGCTCCTGCACCAACATCGTGGCGCAGCCCTTGGGCTACCCAAGCCCCAGCTGCCACATGCTGGGCTTCAACCTCCCTCCGCCACCCCTGCCCATGCAGCTGGGCTTGGTGGTCACCTTGCTCAGTTCTACCCCCCTGAGCTACTGGTGGTTCCTGGGGTCATCCCTACTGAGGGGGAGGAAGGTAGGGCCAAGGGCCCTGCTGGGGAGCAGGGGCTGATGGAGCTTTGTCCCTAGGGGTGCCCATGTGGCACCTGCAGGACTAAAGCACAGAGAAACTGGATGAGATCTGCAGTGGTGAGTGGGGAACATGGGCTGCAGGGGATGTCTGGGGGTCTCTGCAGACATGGGGGTTCATCTCAGCTCTGTTTCTTTTGGTCACAACCCTTCAGCCCTTGCAGACTGTGGGCAACAATTTCATCTCTTACCTGGCAACTCAGGCCATCTTGATCCTGACAGCTTTAAATCTACAGTAAAACCCAAGATTTAATCTACAGGTACTGCTCTTTTGGTGCTACTGAGCCAGTTGGAGGATGGCTGTGATTTATTAATGCTGGAACAATAGGCCCAAATCCATTATGTCCTTCAGATGTGCAGACTGTGTCCTGCTTGGCCTTACTGCTACCTGCAGGACAACTTTCCCCTCAGCACACCCACAGCCCCAGGCTGTTTGAAAAGTTGACTCTTTACTGAGGCTTTACCCAGCAGAAACCTCATTTGTGGCTCCTAAGGGCAGACCCCCACCATGCAGCGAGGATAAGGCACAGAAACTGTGGGCCCCGCTCTGCCTTCCCATGGGTGTACAGGCATCCAACGAGGCATCTACTGTTACTGCATCACCACCTCCCCTCACCGTAATGGGTTTGGAAGTGTTTCCAAGCAGAGTACTGTGGTGTTAAGGAGACCAGAGGGAAACCTCAGGGGTCCTAGAGGGACTGGAGGACAAACAAGGAGTCTCGGTTGCTGCCACCATGGCAGAGGATGGGCCTCCACTGCCATGTTGCTGCTGACAGAGGCAGCTGTCCCTACCCACAGGTCAGGGGCATGATGTTCCTTATAAATCCTTGTCAGGCTGAACAAAGACACTGGACACGTGTCTGGGAACTCTTATGTTTTACTATACAATTGCCATAAGTCTGGCAACCAGCCCACTATTTAGACTGAAAAGATGCTGGCTAACAAGCCCTTAATTTCATACAGTACATGTCTCTAAGTTCTCAGCTCCCAAAACAAACTCTTCAAAGGTGCTGGCACACAGGCCACTACACACAATCAAAGGTGCTGGCTAACAAACCACAACACACCAATATTCAGTTGTTCCCCCCAGAGAGGGAAGCCTTTTCACCACCTCATTTGTAATATCTGGAACATGCAGGGCTTGGGTGTGTGTCAAAGGGAAGTACTAGACTTAGGCATTTACCTGAATTGCAATTATTCTTTAAATCAGACTTGAAAACCACTTACAAAAAGTGTAATAGTTCAGTAAACTACTGTGAGATTTAAAAAAAAAAACAAAAAACAAAAACATAAAATCTCAGAGGCTGGAGAATTTCTGAAATTGAATAAGTTTCGGAAAAAAAGAAACATTGCCTCTCATCCATTCCTTTATTGTTTTAACAATGTGTCTAATAATAAAGTTTTGAGGTTTGGTTTCTTTTTTTGGGTTTTTTTGGGGTTTTTTTCTAGGTAAGCTTGAAAATATACAAAAACATGTTAGCATAATTTTCCTCATGAATTATCTTTGTGTTTGCCTATCTACTTTTTGGTCATTTTCTAAAAATAATGTCCCTAACACTCCTTAAATTGTAGTTGAAAGTGAAAGTTGAAAGTGGTTGCAGTCGTCAAGCTACCACAAAAAAAGGGGACACAGGTGTCACATTCCCTTTTACACACCGAGGATGCTAGTATGGAGATTACTTAACCTCAAAAGAGGGCTTCAGTGACTTCAGGTACTGAGTGGTGAGTCCCGAGTCATGGGAATGTGCAATGGGACATTGTCCTTGCTATTTGCTGGTCATAACTCTGAGCAGCTCTGCATCTACACTTCTAGACATTCATTTCTGTCTTCCAGAGGCAATTGTTTCTCTCCATTGACTGTCTAAAGAACCTAAGCATCTGTCTGAGGTGCTCTGGTTGATTGTGTTGGGATTAGTCATCTATGTTTTAGGTGATGTGGTTCTTGATTTCAAAATGAGAAACGGCAGTGTTGTTATAAGTATTTCAACACAGAATTCTGTGTACAAAGGACATGTGTAATAAAAGAGAAGGCCCGTATTCAGAATTAAAACACTCCATGCTAATCTGTTTCACAGATCTAATCCCTTTCTCTTGGAAGTATGTGGAACATTATTATTCTTCAAAATTAAAAATACGTCAGTGAATAAATTTGAACTCACTAAAAACTATTCTTAAATAATCTGTAAACAAAACCAATTCATATAATAAATATTATGACAATGGGCTTTTTAAAAAACCTCATTAAGCGGTTGCACTTGGTGAGTTAATCATTTCCTTGCTCAAAAATAGCAAAACACTACTATGCATCATACAGGAAATCTATTTCTCTTGCAGCAACCTGACATGAATGTCTATATTGTTTGGTTCATGATAAATTTTCTCAGCGTTACGATTGAGGAAATATTTAGATTTTTATTTAATTTTTGTTTTGAAAATTTCTGACAATTTTGTTTTGAATCACCATAAAAATTCATAAAAAATAACTTTGTAAAACAAATTCGGTTCATGCCAAATGAACTCAATGCGGAAACAGTTGTTTCACCACAGTCTGAAAATTCTTGCTATTAATAATTTTATTATTATCAAAATTTTGTTTAAATTAAATAGGCAAAGCACTTCCATTCCGAAAATTGAATGGTTTATATTCAGTTCACAGATTTTATTTTGGAATTTTAAACCCAAACAGTTCCATAAAAGCTATACACATTTTTCCAGTGTTTCAACAATCCAGTACTCCAGTTTTAATGGCAAAATTTTGCCCTGTTTATTTTAACTGAGCTTTATTTAAGCTGTAACGCAGTACTCCCGCACTAAGAATTGAGGTAGGCACTAAGATTGACGGTAAGGTGATGATAAAGACAAAAAAACAGATATATGTACTTGATTGTTTCAGGTTGTCAATCAGATTACTCGGCATCACGCCATTATTCCACATCATGTACCAGAGATGTTAAAGATCACACTGAGTCTATTCTGGCATTCATAAAACTGATATGCTGCAAAGAGCCAACATAGTATGGATTTATAAATGAGTATCTTTCAGGCACTACAGCTAACAAATATGTTCAATATTTATCAAATCTGTAAAATATTCACCTGGAATTCATTGAAAGTCAAACACAAAACTCAACTTCTATTCTCTAAACAAACATAACTATTCAGACTACACTGAAATTATAGCCAGTTTGGTATCTTACAGAAAAACCGGGTTTTTTTTAAAAAAACATCAACATCTTTGATCAGTTTGTAAACTCAGAATTGTTTCACTAGTCTTTGTTTGGCCAATACATGAGAGGAAAAATGTGGAACATTTAAAAAAGGATCGAAATGCCTGACTTATCTAGGAATCTACCATACAAAATATAGCTAAACTTAAAAGATTTTCTCTCAAAGAAGCTATTTTCCCACTGGTTTGAAGGTGAATTGTAAGTTTAAGCTTCCAAAATTCTCTTTTTCTCCTTTAGTAGAAACTAAACCATTAGTAGCTCTTTGGCTATACATGTCTAATGTTGACCACTACCTTGATGACTCTGAGGAGATGCAGATATGATGCTACAGAAGTAATTCATGTTGTGATGAAAGAGAGTGATGACAGAGACTGGTTTAAGAAAGAAGCTGTTTAGACAAAGAATGAAATTCTAACCAGGAATTTCTGGTAGAGAGAAAACTTGTGTCCAATGAAGTCTTTGTAAATTCACTGTAAGAGTAACTGATACTGAACAAATTAAAAAAAAAAATAGTGGACATTTTTTAGCAGTACTGGTGATGAACAAATATATACCTTAACAAGGAGGTAATGATTTCTTCTTAACTCAAAGTTTTCAAATAAAGGTCTTCCTTTCTGCAAGACTTACTTTTATCAAGAGATGTTAAGGAAATCAAATACTACAAGGAAATCAGACTACTAGATCAATAGTTTTATCTCCTGATAGACTCTTAAGAAGTCAATGGCCAGATTTTCAGTAACATTACATGTGGAAAAATTTTACATTATTTGTGTTATTTGGTTTAAAACTGAAGTTTCACCAGACACAAACCTCTTTAATACACACATTTTATAAACTTTTTCCCCAAAGACAGAATACTCCTTGGTCTCACTTGAGGCCTTGTAGGAATCTTGTACTGGGAACAATTTCTTTGCTAGAGTGAGTGCATAAAAACCCCACTGCAGATCTATAGTCTACTATGTGGGAACCCCAAAACATATGTACAGCTTGAAAAACCCTAAATGGGATTTTCATGATCTTATCATTCTCACACTTGCAAAGCAGATGTACAGTTTGATCTGATTACTGGGTTTCAATTTGCAATAACACCATGCAAACTCTTCCTGTGTACATAGCACTAAATATTGCAGAAAAAAAAGGCATAAGAATAGATCAAACTTTGGTGCTTTGCGGCTACAAGTAAGACTTTGTTTCACTTGCATTTTTAAGAAGGTTTTCAGTTTGTTTGACACCAGACCTCAAAGCAAGAGACCAGTGTATTAAATTGTTGGGGTCCACATGCTTTTACATTAGAAAATGTTACCAGTCATTTCTTTAAAAATCCAGCAAACTGCTACAAGATACCATGATCAACATTGGCCTGTGTGGAATCTTTCAGGGCTCAGGTAGTATGTAGATAGTCAATGCTTATACATATAAACCCTCAGAATAAAGGGTGCTAGAAATCCTTGAACCAAAAGGACTTTACAGTGACTTAATAATCATTTAAGTGCATTGTTCAAATTAATAACTTGAAGCTTAAAAATTACAAGTCTTCATTCTCTCCTTCTGGGGGAGAAAATATTTTAAGATTTTAGCATATATAAATACTGGGTAAAAAACCCTCTTGTTCTTATTAATCTGCACAGATGTTCTTAGTTCTTGCAATTCTAGTCTTCCAGTTACTAATCCCCTGTACTTACAAAAACTCACAGAAAAGAAGAGCCTGGACCCTTGTGAATTCCATTCTTTCCTCTAAGTCAATCAATTATTCCCATGTCCGGCTTTGACACAATAGGAACTAAAAAAACACATTGTTTATACTGATCAAAATTACCCCCAATTATAACTTTCCTTTACCATACCCATCATTGTGGGTGTTGTGCAGCTCACATCAGAGCATTGCATAATTTCTCATTTGACCTAGAAGCTGGGAGGTTGCAGAGACTCAGTGTATTTGCCTTTTTCTCACTTTCTTCAATAATTTTAATAGTTTCTTGCATGAACATTGCTAGCAGGAGGCCACTGCACACTGGACACTTGACATGACCTAGAACAGACATAGAATCATAGAATAATTTAGCTTGGAAAAGACTTCTAAAATCATTGAGTCCAACTACTAACTTAACATTGCCAAGTCCATCACTAAACCATCCTTCTATTCATCTACTAATCATCTATTAATAAACCCCAAAACTGAATTACATGCAATCCTGCAAAGAGCTGTGAAACAATTAATTTCACATTTAAGAGGAGGGTGGGAGAGAGTTGCAAAATTCTGAATATATGAAAATGTATGTGACCAGAATAAGTCATACAGATGGAGAGAATGCAAAACACAGTGATTTAGAAACTCCTGTGGTCATGAAAGACCACCATTGTATTTGTTCATGACCTACAAGCTCCAGAGGCCATGTGTGAAATGAAACACGCAAGATATTACTTTAAAGAGCAACACATTTTGCAGGTTTGGCAGCTCCAGCTGAATGCTAAAATATGTGACCACTTGATAATTCGTAGTACAATTTTTCAAAGAAAGCAGGAAACGGAGGCTTACTGCAGGGAAAAAAAAAAGAAGAAAAGAGAAAGAAAAAGTTGACTCTTACTTGAAAGCAGTCTCTATATATAACGTTCCAGAAAACATTAACTGAACCACTTACTTTAATCATATTCGTTGTTAAATTAATTGTAATGTAGAGTCTCTTGAAAGAAAGAGAAGCATGGAAATAAATACATGGAAATAAAGTCAAAAACATTTATGCTCTCATTCTAGCTCATTCTTCATGTTTTCTAATGATGTTGAGGAAGTAATTTAAGAAATTCTATTTCTCTGTCTGCAAACTGGGCATAAAAATATTTTCCTCTTCTACTCACAACGGTGCTTTGAGGCTTCAGGATATCCTTAGAAAAAACTTTACTGGTACAAGTGGGATTCCATGGGACAAAATTGTTAAGGGTGGAGCACAAGCATTAAGAAATTGAAATCTGTGGTTGGTCACACCTGTACTGGAAGTCAGAAACCATAGAAAACAGTCCCTGCACTGTAGTGCCAATGAGAACAAAGACAAGCTGCTAACCAGTAAAATAGGTGGAAACTGTATCAGCCCCCACCCTCCCCACACTCCGCCCTTCCCCAGCTGGCCTTGCACTGTCCAGGTTGGGAATATAAGGAACTAAAAGATAGCTATGGAGCCATCACATTCAGTCTCTAGTTAACAGTGACATGACATCCTACTGCTGTTTCTTCCAAGACACATGTTATAAGTGTGGAGAGAGTTACTTTACATCTATATAGATGTCTAGCTCTGAATTAAGCCAGTCTCACTCTGTTGACTTGGACAGAACTATACTTATTTATACCAGAATATTTGGCTTTCATTATAGCCTTCTTTTCTTTTTTCATTTTACCACTGCCAGTAAAAATGAAAACCAAACAGAACTCTGCTAAAATGGGTCACAAGTCTTTGTGGAAAGCCATGAAGCTGGCCCTTGGCAGTGTGTGCCCATTGTGTCCAATTCCATCACAGCATTCTGCTCCCTGCTGCACCCACTCTACAGCCTTCTCTGACACTGGGATGTCTTTCCTGCAGGACACAGTAATTAGCTGTTTTAAGGAGTACTCATCCCAGCATTTGCCATGTTACTGTGACCCACTGATGAGTACCTGAAGAGGAGAGATATATCAAAGCATACTTTGAAGTTGAGAAATTCTTTTAATTTTGACTTATTGCCCAAAGCAAGGATGAGGTGATCTGCAAAGCTGAATCTTTTCCGTTTATTCTTGGGAGTTGTGGAAATGGAGCACTGCTGCAGTCACACTCATACAGGTTTCTAGTACAGTGGTCCTACGACTGCTTGCAGAGATTTTAGAACACCTTACTGAGTCTTCTGCAAACATCTTGCTCGGCCTTTATTTGCCATTGGTACAGGTGTTAGTTTAAAGAGTTATACCAAGAACAGCAGACAGCGGTGTACAAGAACAGCACAAAAGGTAGAGTCTGAGTTTCACCTGTAGATGTTAATAAATCATAGCGCAAGATAGGTTGGGATTACCTTTTTCCCTCCTTTCCACTGCACCATACTGACCACTAGAGTTTGCTGTATTAACATTCGAGTGAACAACCCAAAAGCTCTGAAATAGCTCTACAAAATAATTTCTGAAGAAAGCATGAATTCCCTTACCACAAGCTATAGAAACTACAATGTCCTTCTCCAGCTGTTGAGATGAACTCAACCTGAAATGTAGAAGAAGCTGCAGGAAGTGTATGATTTAGTAATTGGCACTATATTCTCTCTGTTGGTATGGTACCAATGTTCTAGCAATGTGCTAAGGGACACTGTGCTATTTTCAGATTAAGTGAAAAATCAAGGTCCTGACTGCTGATCATTTTAGCTAATTAAAGATCCCTTGGCATTTACTTGCAGAAGAAGGGATATTAGCTTTGATGAGCTGGCAAAGCTCCAGCTAAGAGAAGCAAATGCTGCAGATCAGGTTTTCCCTGAAATTCTGAAAGGTAGGTGTCCATTCTCTTCTTTCACTCTCAAGAGATTAACACTGAACTGTGCTGTAAAAAGGAGACACTTTTCACCTGGAAGATGTTTTAGTTTGTAAAGTACTATGTCACACACTAGGATGGAAAATTAAATATGATGGCAAAAATTAATTTAGGGGGTTTGATGCAAAGTGGACACTGATTTTGGCAACCAGATTGATTTCTGGATGAATCTCCAATGTAGTTTCAATATTCTCACATTTAAGACTTCTTACTGAAATTCATCCATTCCTTCTGACAGAGGTATTACACAGTTTATTCTTATCTCCGCTCATACCCTTGGTTCAGCTGGACTCAATCCCAGTGGTGGCATCAGCAAAGGGAACTCTGACAGAAGAGACAATTGATCTCTTCTAATTTGCTGTGACTACCACCACCACAGTCCCAGGGAGCAAGAAACCAGTTCTACAGAAGTCTTGCTCAAGCCTGCAGCTCTGGTAATGGGTGTCCTTGTTCACAATTGTATTGGGGTCTCTTCTGTCAAGACAGGGAACTGATTCCCCTGATCTTTAACAATGTCTCAGCTTGTAGAAAGTGATTCTTTTCAGACACACATGATTTGGCCACGTTTTTGCACAGACAGCAAAAGACTCTACATAGCAAGTCCATCCTTCGCCAAATTTCAATTCCTTGCTTCAAAGACAGTAAGGGCTAAAGCCTCTCATCAAAATGGCTTCCCAGCAAAACACTTCTAGGGTGAAGAAAAAAGTATTACCCCCATCTTCATACCCCACAAAGCTTCTCCATGTCACAGTTTCAAAGAATCCAAACGGAAAGAAAAACAAACAAAAATATCCACAAAGAAATAGGAACAGATTAAACAATTTCAGTCCAAGTCCAAGTCCACTTTAACAAAGTGATAAGTAGGTGAAAAATGGGGCCATATAAGCATACCAAGCCAACTTAGCTTTTATTAGCTACTTGAAACAGTAATAATATTTACCAGGCTTATGATACAGGAACAAAAGTGACCCTGTGATAACAGTCATATACAATAATAATATTCCTTCTTTTAACATCCCATCCATCTGTTTCAATTACTCACTACTTCTGTCCCCACTGAGGTCATAACCCAGTTCACTCATGGTGAGGTAAACAGTTTAATGGGACTACTTGTAATGAGTAGGTTGCAGGACGGCCTTTACTGAATCACAGTCAGGAGTAAAATTCCAGCTACTCATACATTCATTTTCCAAGCCTTAGATCTCGAGTCAAAGGTCTCCCACATACTCTTGATTTTCATAGAAATTCAGCTTTCTAAGTGCCTAATTATTTTTGGAACAGAGCCTAAGTCATCTAGCAATAGCATTTTGAAATTGTGACTCTCTGTCTAGTTATCTGTGCAAAGCCATACACTTAGAGAATTCATAAACAATAAAATCCAGTCATTGTTTTTCCTGAACTGAGCCCCAACCCGACAGATGCAGTTATAAAGAAATTATTTAAACTAGAAACAAACACTTTAGGAATGAGCCAAACAAGCTAAAAATAAGAGCACATGACAAGCTGTAGAAGTAAAATATTCTGCCTCAAAACTTGAACAATAGTGATCAGAGGCAGCCTGAGAATTTGAGGGCAAGCCAGAGAAACAACAGATTTTCAGCACTCACAATCCAACATACCCAGCTGCTCTCAACTATGACCCTCTGGAAATATACAAGGCTGGTTGAAGAGCTAAGGGGAGGATTAACTAGGTGGTGTATTGCGAAAAGTGAAGAAATGAGCAAACGCATTTCTCAGAGCAGTTTGGGTGACTGGGAGGATGCAGGAGGACACTTATTTCTCCTGGTTTTCCTGAGGCAGTTGAAGAGCCCACCTGCCTTCATCACCTGTGGTAAGTTTGCAACACTCTAGACTTCGCTTGTGCTTTGCCCAGACACTTGAAATTGTTCTGAGTTTATAGCCCCTTTGCCTTCCCATCCCCACATGCAAATATATTTTATTTAGTGCCAGATAGCCTATCCCTTCTAAATTATAAAGTTGTAAAGTCAATTAACCTTTTAATATCAGCCTTTTCTTCACCCAGTAAGCAAATATCAGGTGTACCCTTTAAAGTCAACAAGCAGTAAGTTGATGTCTTTCTGTCCAAATTTTTGACAAATGTTCTTAAAAAATTCCTCAACTCTAAAGCACTTTGCATTTTGTGCAGAGTTTTAAGAGAAAGACTAAATCTGCTTTAGAGTTGAGACCACAGCTTCCCCCAGCTGATTACTGTTGCTGTTCCCAATAACGAAACAGTGTTAGCAGGTGGCTTTCTTTGGTCTAACCATTCTGCAAAACCAATATACTTTTTGGGGGCCAGTGATCTTTCTTTTCTTCTCCTGCTCTTGACTTTCAGATTAGAAGCAGTACTTCAGTAGTTTCCATATACAGGTTCTTGGACCAATGAGTAATTTGTGTCTATTGGTTTCAAAGTGTAACCCTTTAAAGGAGAGTTTTGTTTCACCTCAAGATAACACAGACCTCTTCTTTTTAATAAGTCTGCCTGAGTATTTATATGATGCTTCTGAAATTGCTGTGTCTGCATGCCTTTTAGTGCTGTTGGATTTTTCACCTCATATGAAACTCTTTAAGAGAAGTGAACTTTTCAGGCTACTTACACAGTTGCCATTGACATTATTGTAACCATAGGCACAAACAGGGAGGTATCTTATAGAGGTATCTCATTGTGGCAAGAGGTATTTACAGGTGCCATCAGTCATGGTGCCAAAATGGTAGCCAAGAAGGGCTGAAAGTCTTAATGTAAAAGTTTAGAGTGAAAAGCTTAAATTAGAAATTCTTTTCAGCTGTTTTCCTGTGTTGATTTAAAATAAATGACACACAGACCTCAACTACAACTTTAAATGAAGGTTTGCTTTCCAAACACAGTTCACAGATCTTAGATAAATAACCACAGAGTGCTAAATTTCTAAGTAAAGTAGCCTATTTATGGACACGGTATCTTATGTGATCCCCTGAAAGCACAGTAGCCTCTCTTGCTCAGTGCTTTAACACCAGTTTAGGGTATGTTGCATGAACAGTCTTCGATGAGTGAGGCACAGACTGGTTTAGACTACAACTTTTCAGGAGGTTAAGAGTAAGCAGCAGCAATAACAGTATGACAGCATTTCCAAATCACTTAATCCAAAGCCTAGCTCAGATGGAGGCACAGAGTGGGAATCAGAGAGCAACTAATCCATTCTACATTTACACCGAAGCTGTCTTAAATGCATCCCGGGAGCCATGCTATTGTATACTCTGACCACAGCACTTGAGCAGCTGGTGTCAGACTCACATCGCTCGGGCTTCAGATATACGTCTCGCATTTGCAGCGCGGAGTCACAGTCTATCCCTTGGAACAAACTGGGCTGGAAGAGGACCAGGATGCTGCACTGGCACTGCCATGGCTTCATGTTTTCCAGTAGGTAAGAGGCAGTACAATCCCAAGAAAGCAATACAACCCCTTCACTGAACTATGACTTTGTACACTAGAAGTTTTCCCTGGCATGAGATGGATTGTGATGCTTTAGTTTGGATAGGAGATAAAGAAAATTGAGGGGTGTGGATCTCACAGTCTTAAATGGGCTAGAAATTGACCTAAGTACGAAGGCCAGTGGCAGGATCACACCAACACACAAAAATGAGTATTATCTTTTCCTGTCTATCATAATACAGTGAATCCTCCACTGTTTTGTCCTCATATAAGTCTTAGCCATCTACCTACAGACTGCACAATATATCTATGACTATATTACACTCACTTACATATCAAATATCTCCTACAGGAATATAAAACATTACATTGGAGGAATAAGATAGGATAATGTTTGTAGGTGAATTCATCAGTCTTTGCTAATATTCTGGCTTTCGTAAGACAATTCACTTGCGCTTTTTCCAAGTATTTGTTTTTAAATGCTGGTGATCTCTTCCCTTTTCGAACATCAGAATACAAAGATCAGAGCAATCTCGGAAACATTATTTTTAGTCTTGCCCTGCTAGGTTAAGGAGATGTACATGTAATATCCTGTATGTAAATATCCTGCATGCATGGATATGTGTGTATAAGGAAGTGCTTTAAAATTCTATTCTAGCATACGACAGAGAGATATATAAAATAATTTACATTTCTTATTGAGAATCTTAATAAATATTTTTCACTGATTACTCTCAAATTTGGGGAGATATCATTCTCAATTTGTTCTGTAAAATACCTTTTTCCTTTTTAAGGTTCTTGGTGGGTGTGGACTAGAAGATGTATTGTCTAGACTGGTAAATTCCATGGCTGGGTGCAGTTGGTTATAGAGCTGCTTTCATTCTTAAGGATCTCAAGCACATCATAAACTGTTCACAGAGCTCACACCCAGCACATCACTGAAATATAGTCACCGCTACAGTGGAATTCAGCAGCTGCTTAATGGTTCATAGATCACTCTTGTTCCCAATTAGGCCAGTAGCAATCTTTCTGCTGCTTTCAATAAGAAGGTTCTTGTGTGCTAAGCCAGGCATGTGCTTAAGTACCTTGTTAAATCACAGTCTAAAGGCTTAAATTTTCTCATATAACATTCATACTGACTTCACTGGATGCAAATCTGAGCCTTCAGGGAGGAAATAGGTAGGAAGATCAATTGAAAACACAGGGTGAATTTTAGGTAGAAGGAAAATAGGGTGAAAGTGGAGTACACACAACTAGTAAAGCAGATGATCCAGATATTCCCTGTTGGCTCTAGCAGGGCAATATTCATTCTTAGAGCAGTTGCCAGTCTCATAGCAGGGAATGTTTAGAGTGGAAAGATAAGTAAAGAATGACTATTAAACACAAGCTAATGAGAGTACCTTGAAAACTCCCCCTAAAATGCTGTGAATTGAGTAGTATGTATTTCAAACTAAATGGGTATCTTTGGGCAGGCTTGAAAATTTTTCTCTTTTAGTGAAACAGGCAAGAAGTTGCAGAAAGTATAGTTAATCTAGTATATGAACTTTTTTCCTAATGTCCATGTCCATTACAGTAAGAAGGATTTGCTAATTTTCTAGTGAGAGGTGTCCCTGCCCATGGCAGGGTGTTGGAACTACATGGTCTTTAAGGTCCCTTCCAACCCAAATCATTCCATGATTCTATGATTCTAATAGCCTAATTCTGCAGGCCTCATGCAACAGTAACTCCCAGTGGCTTCAATATCAGCCAGAAGCACACAGGGAATAAGTCTCAGTTACGTTTCTGAACAAGTTTTAGGTATGTTTTTACCTATACAAGTTTTCCCTGTTTTTTCAGCTGCATACTGTACTTCCTTCTCACTTACTTGTAGACAGAGAGAAGATACAAGTACAAAGTAGTGATTTATTTCAGCTTAATGGAGGCCTTTGATAACGAACTGAAAAAATCTGCAATGGGAAAAAACACTTTTTCTGATTTCCTCCACTGTTTTCTCCCCGCCATGCCTATTTCTTTTCTTTTTCATTATTTTTAGTGAATTAACTGAGAAGACAGACTGCAGAAGCTCACCAATACAGTAGTCAGTTCAATGGACATGAGATGGGTTTGAAAATACAGAGGGTTTTTTCTTGTTTTATGATAGCAGAAATTTTTGTGATCCCTGTCACATAGAGTGACAGTACTAGTTCCTGTCAGCTGTGAAAAAACAGCTGCTTTTCAAAACAGTTTGATTACTCATCTTTCTCAAAACCTTATGCCACTGTGAATATCTTAAACTTATAATCACATGATTAATTGATGTGAAATTAAGATGTTACAGTATAAACTAATGATTCATGCAACCTATTGGGAAATTTACTTGTGCTCTTCACCACCAGAATATGTCTTAAATTATAAACCACCTTTCTAGTTAGAGATTGGCATTCATTGTAACCTACACAGCATCTAGAAGAGGATTTACGCTGGTTGCAAACCTCTATATGCAGCTAAAAATAACAAAGTTTAATCAGAAAAGATTGGAAAGACTTGTAGTTGTTTAATTCATGACCACACCACTGTGAAATTATAAATGTGAAAGTGAAAAACAAAGAAATTGCCTTCGTTAGGAAGTTCACAGTCTTTTAAATGAGAGAAACTGCTTGAGTAATATGTTGAAGGATTTAAGACAAATTTTCAACCTGGAAAATTTCTGAAGGGCAATTTAAGAAATTATCAACTTCGGATACTGGAAAAACTGGTAACTTTTGCTGCAATATGACATCATTTTATTAAATTTGCCCTTCAGAGAGGGAATCTGCTGAAGATGAAAATACCTAGTACTGAGGTGTCTACACACCAGCTAGGCATGAAATGTATTACAGCTCCTGCAGACTTAGGATTCTGTTCAATTACTTAATACAGTTTCCTAGTAAAGTCTCAAGTCTGACCTCCAGCTACCACTTCAGTGTCATGTTAAGAAGGTCATGAAATTGCTTGAGTGGGTCCAGAGGAGGACTATGATCATGAGAGGGCTGGAGCACCTCTCCTCTTAGGAGAGGGTAGAGTTAGATTAGGTATAAGGAAGAGATTATTTTCTGTGAGGGTGGTGAGACACTAGAAGAGGTTGTCCAGATCCCTGAGAGCATTTAAGGGCAAGTTGGAAGGGGCTCTGTGAGGAACCTGGTCTAATGGAAGGTGTCCCTGACCATGGTTGGAAACAGATGATCTTTAAGGTCCCTTCCAACACAAACCACTCTACAGTTCTATGATAAGAATGTATTTTCATCCAGGGGGTAATGGTTTCAACCACATTGCGCTGTACTTAAATGCATGGCAAAGCCTTCCTGCATAATGTTTCCAAAGTGCTGCTTTTACACTTTTCCCTGTGAAAGGGGGTATCTCTGGGGAATGGCAGTGATTGCACTTATGAGGAGGACACGATGAGTCAGATTAGATCAGTCACGAAAGATCTTCCAACTGTTCAGTACAAACTCACTCAACATCACTGATACTTGTGAATATTTTAGAATAGCATGCAAAGAATAAGTTAAGCAAATGCTTTTAAAATTTAAAGAAGACTAACAGGAATCACTAAGACACATTGTCTTTTTCTTGTATACATCAGTCCATTCCAGGCACGCATTACTTTGAAACATCATTTACCATCACAAGTCAAATAGGAGCTTCCCAGCAGAAGTCCACTGTTGTGGACATTTCATTCTTTGTCTCTTACTCTTTACCTGCTCAGCTACATTGTATGGTCAGGAAGAACAGAAACAAAAATTAAGAAATGTATTGACAAACTTGAGAAGATATTTTCTCTGTGTATTGCCAGTAGAATTTTTAAAATTACCTGTAACTTGTGGGAGAAGGAGAAAACATCACAATTAAAGAACAATTCTCTCCCATGATTTCATGTAAAAATTGTTGTTTGATTTTTATTTTTCTACAAACCTCTGAATCCTAAACTTTCACATGCATCTTAAAATTTATAAAGGTAATCTAAAAATCTACTTTACCATGACTCAAGAAGTGTGCATTCACTGCTCTTTCCTGAAGTAAACATCTCACTCACACAAAGTCATTTGTCATGAAACTTTTGAGGTGTCTGAACCAGATGGGGACAAAAGGTCTGCCTAGCCAATAGGTCAGTGATCCTAAATTTGTAGAAACTTCTCACATTAGTTATACTAAGATAAAGGCAGGCATTACATTCAGCATTACTACCTTAACCAGTTTCCTTTTTATTCTCATCTTCTTCCTGTCTTCTTCCAACATTTTCTGTTTTTCAGATATTTCAGCATTTCAATTATTTGCCTGTGAAGGTGTGGAAAGACCAGAGGAGGGCAGGCAGAGTCTGGGATGGAAAAAAGCAGCAGCTACAAAGAGATGCTTAAAATATGTCAGAGAAATCAATAATCCAAATGAAATAAAGGACAGAGCTTTTGTAGTGAATCAGGGAATTCACCTTTGCTTTCAATTCAGAAAGAACTCTGAAGCTGAATGCTGCCTCTTCTTGCAATTATATTCAATTAATAAACACAAGGCAAGGTGACAGCCAAGTTCTTCACTTCTCCATTTCACTTAATCTTCCTCCCTCTTGGATTCTTATTCTAGATGAAATATCTAAAAGTTGCCTCTGTGGATTGATTTCTCATCTTAAGGACATAAACTTTATGGTTATTTATTACACTGCTGTGGTAGATACCTCAAAAAATGAATCAGGCACAGACAGCCCTTCTTTCTCATTTTACATATGAGAAGACAAGTAGTGGACAAAGAGATCCTTGAGGGAAGGTAAGGTGGGAAGTATCTTAAGAAAACTATGCCCAAAAGTGTTTCCTGTTTTTACATAACTCCTCAGAAGAAAGTGAAAAGAAATCATTCCCTCTTTGCTGCCATATTTCAAGCAAAACCCAAGACAAGCTGGGAGAATGCCTTTCTCCTGAGGAACAAAGGGCATAGTCACTCTCCTGGCTCTTGTTGGTGGGTTGTGTGGTAGGTGTGTGTGGTTTTGTTTGGTGGTGCATTTGTTTTTTGGGGGTTTGGTTTGGTTTGGTTGTTTTGTTTTGTTTTTTTTCCTCTCCACTTCAAATAGATTCAGCAATGATTTCCAAACGTTCAAAAGCCATTGGTGCTGCTGCCAGCAGCAGTGTTCTAACCCAGACAGAACTCCCCAAGAAGGATGCAGCTGTCCAGGTCACTGACTGTAAGAGTGTCGGAACCTGGCATTAGCATCAGAAGACAGTGCGAAAAACACCCGCATATGGTGCAATCAGGCGAATGATTTGCTCTGTTTAGTGGCAGAGCTTAAGGAAGAAGTAGAGGGGCAAAGGCGTATTGGGGAAAGCGAAAGGGAAATAGACTGGTGGAGTCGCACCCTTTCAACCCCAAAAGAACTTCAGGAGGAGTCAGAGAAGCCCTACCCCTCTTGCCATCAGGCAGATGGAACAGACCAAGTAGCTGGGGGGGAATCGAAACAGGTCCTTGATCATAAAGGTAAAAGAATCCCCTCCTGACCCCCATCACCTTCCCACGCGTCCTTAAAGAACAGATATGAAGCTCTGGACCTAGAGAGTCAGGCAGATGACATTCAAGAAAAAGATCTGTCTGGAGAGTCTCTGGTCGCACTCCATCTGTCAGACGGATCACAATCTCAGTTGTTAACAAAAAAGGAAGGGTAGTTGTAGTCAGTGATTCCCTTCTGAGGGGAACTGAGGGCCCTGTATGCCGACCAGACCCACCCCACAGGGAAGTCTGCTGCCTTCCTGGGGCTGGTGAGAGGGATGTTACAGCAGACTCCTGGAGTTAATTCAGCCCTCTGATTATTACCCATTGTTGATGATACAGGTTGGCAGTGATGAGATCGATAAAAGAGGTACCAGGGCAATTAAAAAAGACTTTAAGGTTTTGGGTCAATTAGTTGATGGGACAGCAGCACAGGTAGTGTTTGCCTCAGTTCCTTCAGTAGCAGGGATGAATGAATAGAGTACTAGGAAAACCCATTCTATCAATAGGTGGCTAAAGGATTGGTGCCACCAACAGAATTTGGTTTTTTTTGATCATGGGTCAAAATTTATGGTACCAAGCCTGTTAGAGTTGGATGGGCTTCATCTATCTAGCAAGGACAAAAGAACTCTAGAGTATAAGTTGTTGGGGCTGATCAAGAGGGCTTTAAACTTGATTTGAAGGGGGAAGGGATTGAAGCCAGGCTCTTCAGAGAAGAGCCTAAGAGTGGAAAGCCAGAGTTAGAAGTGAAATCAGAAGCCCAGCTGAAGTGCATGTACACCAATGCATGCAGTGTGGGTAACAAACAAGAGGAGCTGGAAGCCATCGAGCAGCAGCAAAGCTATAATGTAGTCACCATCACAGAAATGTGGTGGGATGACTCGCATGATTGGAATGTTGCACTGGATGGCTACATGCTCTTGAGAAGAGATAGGCAAGGTGGGAGAGGTGGAGAAGTGGCTCTATATGTTAGAGACTCTCTTGACTCTGTAGAACTTGAAGCCAGTGACGATAAGGTTGAGTGCTTATGGGTCAGAATCAGAGGGAAGGCCAACAAGGCTGACATCCTGGTGGGAGTCTGTTATAGATCACCCAATCAGGATGATGAGGGTGATGAATTTTTCTACAAGCAACCGGCAGAGGTTTCAAAATCGCCAGCCCTTGTTCTTGTGGGTAACTTTAACCTTGCGGATGTCTGCTGGGAACTCCACACAGCGGAGAAGAGGCAGTCTAGAAGATTCCTAGAGTGTATGGAGGATAATTTCCTATTGCAGATGATAAATGAACCTGCCAGGGCTGGGGTTGCTTTAGACCTGCTGTTTACAAAGAGAGAAGGGCTGGTCAGACATGTGGTGGTCAGAGGCTGTCTGAGGCACAGTGACCACGAAATGATGGAGTTTTCAATACTTGGTGAAGTGAAGAAAGACATCTACCCTGGACTTCTGGAGGGCAGACTTTGGCCTGTTCAGGAGGCTGATTTGGAGAGTACCTTGGGAAGCACCCCGTAAAAACAAAGGGGTCCAGGAAGAATGGACATACTTCAAGAAAGAAATCTTGAAGGTGCAGGAGCAGACTGTCCCTATGTGCTGAAAGGCAAGCTGGTGGGGAAGACGACTGGCCTGACTGAACAGGGAGATTTTGCAAGAAATTAGGGAAAAAAAGAGAGTCTGTGGAAAAAAGGGCAAGGCAACTCATGAAGGGTTGAGGAATGTAGTTAGGTCACGTAGAAAGAAAATTAAAAAGGCAAAAGCACAATTTGAACTTCATCTGTCCACTTCTGATAAGGACAAGAAAAAGTGTTTTTGTAAATACATCAACAGCAAAAGGAGGGGCAAGGAAAACCTTCAATCTTTGTTGGACATGGACGGGAGCATAGTTAGCAAAGACCAGGATGAGGCTGAGGTACTTAACAGCTTCTTTGCCTCAGTTTTCAACAAGAAGACAGGTTGTCCTCAGGACAAATGGCTTCCTGGGCTGGTAGACAGTGACAGGGAGCCAAATAGTCCCACTGTTATCCAGGAGGAAGAAGTTAGTGACCTGCTGAGCCACTTGGATCCTCACAAGTCTACGGGACAAGATGGGATCCATCCTTGGGTGATAAGGGAACTGGCAGAAGAGCTCGCCAAGCTGCTCTCTATCATTTATCACCAGGCCTGGCTCAAGGGGTAGGTCCCAGATGACTGGAAGCTGGCTAATGTGATGCCCACCCACAAGAAGGGCTGGAAGGAAGACCCAGGAAACTACAGGTCTATCAGCCTGACCTTGGTGCCTGGTAACATTATAGAACAGATCATCTTAAGTGTGATCACACAGCACCTACAGGACAGACAGGGCATCAGACCCAGACAACACGAGTTTAGGAAGGGCAGGTCCTGTCTGACCAATCTGATCTCCTTTTATGATCAGGTGACCTGCCTGGTGAATGAAGGGAAGGCTGTGGATGTGTCTATTTGGACTTCAGCAAAGCCTTTGACACCATCTCCCATGGCACACTCCTGGAAAAGCTGCAGCCCACGGCTTGGACAGGGGCACTCTGTGCTGGGTTAGGAACTGGCTGGAGGGTGGGTCCAGAGAGTGGTGGTGAACGGAGCTGCATCCAGTTGGCAGTTGGTCACTAGTGGTGTCCCCCAGGGATTAGTGTTGGACCTAGTTCTATTTTTAATATCTTTATTGATGATTTAGATGAGGGGATTGAGTTCACCATCAGCAAATTTGCAGATGACACTAAGTTGGGGGGGAGTGTCGATCAGCTGGAAGGCAGGAGGGCTCTGTAGAGGGACCTGGACAGGCTGGATAAGTTAGGTAAATCCAGTGGTATGATATTTAACAAGGCCAAGTGCCAGGTCCTGCACTTTGACCACAATAACCCCATGCAATGCTACAGGCTGGGTATAGAGTGGCTGGAGAGCAGCCAGGCAGAGAGGATCCTGGGAATTCTAATCAACAGGAAGCTGAACATGAGCCAGCAGTGTGCCCAGGTGGCCAAGAAAGCCAATGGCATCCTGGCCTGTATCAGGAATAGCATGGCCAACAGGTCCAGAGAAATGATTCTGCCCCTGTACTTGGCACTAGTTAGTGTCAAGTTCTGGAGTACTGTGTCCAGTTCTGGGCCCCTCAGTTCAGGAAGGATTTTGAGGTTCTGGAGAGTGTCCAAAGAAGGGCAACAAGGCTGGTGAAGGGACTGGAGCACAGGTCCTATGAGGAGAGGTTGAAAGAGCTGGGGCTGTTTAACCTGGAGAAAAGGAGGCTCAGGGGAGACCTTACTCTCTACAACTACCTGAAAGGAGGTTTTAGCCAGGTGGGAGTTGGTCTCTTCTGCCAGGCAGCTATCAGCAAGACAAGAGGGTATGATCTTAAGCTCTGCCAGGGGAGGTTTAGGTTAGATATTACGAAGAAATTCTTTACAGAGAGAGTAATCAGACATTAAAATGGACTGTCCAGGGAGGTGGTGGATGCTCCGTCCCTGAAGGTGTTTAAGAAGAGACTGGATGTGGCACTTAGTGCCATGGTCTATTTGAAAGGGTGGTCTTGGGTCAGGGGCTGGACTCGATCTCAGAGGTCTTTTCCAACCTGGTTGATTCTGTGATTCTGTAACTCTGTGATTTCTCAGTGTGTTTCAGAGGTCACATGGTGAGAAGGGAGATGAGACAATGTCTGTTCATCAGCCTGTGGAGTTAGAGCTTGCGTAATTGAGATTTAAGGAAGGTCGTCACAGGTGTCTTGTAATCTATAGAATGAAGGATAAAACACTGACTGAGGGAAACTTGAAGAATGAATCACTAAGAATCTCCCAAGAGGTAGTGCCACACTGCTTTCTGTCTAAAGGTGCCATAATCTTTCAAACTACATCTAAACCCAGAGGTCCCAGCTAGAGATCACGACTTTCTTGTGGTAGAAGCTCCACTGCTACTCAACATTGAGAAAAAATCTGAAAGTGATGATGGGAAAAAAAAAGTGTGACTGCTTGGATGTCAAGATTGGTATCAACAAGGGTTGATGTTTAGGTTTTTGATGTACGGTATCCTAAACAAGAATAGTCTATAGAGGGAATTTGAAAAGAAGAAAAGCAGGACCATTTCTTTTCTGGTGAAAGACAAAAATGCTTGTGATTCTTTACTGTTGACAGTAAATAATGTGAAGAATTAGGTTCCAGAGCCTAGAAACAAGCAAAAAGAAAGGTCACAGACTAGAATGAGTAGGAATACTCACTTGTCTACACTCAAAAATAGCATTTTACTCACAACGGCGGACTTTTTACTCACGTGTTCTTCCCATCACTTTTTTCCTAGCTGAAACCTCAGACAAAGTCTATAAGCAAGTTCAGAAAATTTTGTAGAACTATGCTAATTTTAGTAGGTAAGTCAGGAACTTCTTCTGACAAAAAACACAAAATGTTGAGAATAAGTGTTCACCAGGATCCTGCATAGTCGGAGACCAAGTTAACTATTGTCACATCTGTTCAGAATTTGTTCTTAAGCCAGGATGAAATAAATCTGAGCTGCTAATAGTTGATGGGAGCACTGAGAAGACAACAAAATATTTGGGTTTATGTAAGCTTCATCTCTGCAGGAAGAGGGGTAATTATTGCAGCCACTGAGTACATCTCCTTTAGGTGTAGCCATCTGACTTGGATGCCTCGTGTACACAAATCATTTAGATCCTTCTCTACATATTAACAGGAAAAAATAAGCAGCTCCATTGGGAGCTAACCCTTCTGCAATACAAATCTGTCTTCTGTGGGGACAAGACACCCTTTCCACAGATGGGGAACCGGGTTGGCCCACATGCACTACTTTTAACCCTACCAATATAGGTGAAGGAAATCCCTTTTTCTTAATTAAGAGGAAGTACTGCACTTGAATATTATTAGTCATTTTCCAGATAAAACTAGAAAATACTACCCATATACTTCCCAGTTTCTAGATCACCTGGTATGTACAAAAGATCAAACATCATCTTTAAATCTGTATCTTCCACTTTCCCATTAGGCCACCTGAATTACATTCTTTTAAAAGAAACTATAAGCACTCAGCTAGAAGTGATTGAGTTTATTCCTGCAGAAATGAGAGATTAGCAGCATCAGACTAATAACTATGCACAAAACCAATCATCTGAAAGATGCCATGGCAAAAAACTGTGACAGGAGCTGGATTATACAGTCATAAAAACTCGAGAGATTTGTCAAGGGAATGTATAAACCCAGAGTTGTTCCTATTTCTGTTCAATTTAATTTCTTAAATATGCCTGTTTTTCATTCTAACATATGATTCTGTCTCACTAAAAAAATAGAGAAAGAAGCATTTTATTTTCTCTCTCCATATGCATATTAATATAATAACACTCTAATACATGAGTTTCCTTTTCTGTAGCTAGCTGTTGAATTTTCACATATATTGTTAATAGAGGTGGCAACACCACCTCAATTTGAAATTTCCAAACCTCCTAATAAATTTTTATTTCCAGTTGCTTAAAATTCTGTTAAAGTGTAACCACTCAGGCTAAAATTTTCCAGACCTGGTATCTGTCTTAGGCTGAAGTTTTAAAGACACTCTCAGTCAACATACCTCATCCGTTTCTCAGAAACACGTTCAGGTAAAACTCAGTGAGTGCCCATCTCAAGCAAATAAAAATAAAACCTTACAACAAATTGTTGCAATAAAATTACTATCTTGTGTGGTAGAGACTCAAAATGTAACAGGTGGAGAGTGAAATCTGGAATAAGGATGTGTTGCATGCTATTTCTGTCTCCTAGTTGTAGCCTTTCAAAAAGCCCCTGAGTTTGTCCATGCTCAGACGAGCTGAGGCAATTGACAGCTGCATGCTTATAAATTCCTTCTGCAGTGGTCGTGTTTTCCTGCCTGCTGTCAGTTCTCAAGGCCAGGAATTCTCTCTTTCTTTCTCTGTCTTTGCATGAACTCAGTGTTTCCCCTGCTGTTTGCTAAGACCAGGCTCTGTGAAAGAGGATACAGCCCAATATGAACTAGAGAAAATTCAGCTCAGTAAGGGCTTGGAAGCTAGATGTGGCATCATATGCTAAGACAGGTACCACTTAGAGAAAATGGAACAGATTTATTTGAGGCTTCACAGTTCCTAAACCTCACATTTGCCAGCAAGCATTTTGTGCAACTCCACTGGGAAAATGTGCATCTCTGTGTCTGTTAGTGTCACTCAGTAGAAAGTATGAAAGCATCACCCAGGAATCACAAAATTAACTCAAGAGACAAGAGGTCTGTGCAGTGGATATAAAGGCTGCAGTTCCTGAAAGGGTACATGTGCATGTCACTCAGTTGCTACCTGATGAAATTTCTGTTTTGTTTTTCTCTTTTTTTCTTTATTAGAAACCTAGGAAATTAGCCTCTTTCTCCTTCATGCACAGACACCCTTTTGAAAGAACCCTGACATTGCAAAATCATGCACTCAAAACTTAGAAAACAGCAAGTGAGAAATGCAATGCAGCTAAGTGCATATCATAAAACAGGGAGTTTAATGTCCAATTTTAACTACCTTGCTTCAAAATAAACAATGCTACAAGTCATGTGTGCATATGCAATGGACAAGGTTAGACTCTTAACTAAGCCTCCCTTAAGTTTATTTTAAATAGTGTCAGGCTCTTCTCTTCCATGCCCTGCTCAACACAAAATTTGGCAAAGTGTTTTTCTTCAAACCATGATTTATCTTGTAGACATGTTTGCAGTGAAAATCCTACCTTCTTGCAAAGTGAGCCCAAATGGCGGACAGAGTTACAACGGAGAATAAGCACAGAATAACTATGACTCAAGTCATTGAGATGAACTAGCTCAAAGAAGTAGGTGTGAGGTTTGGATCTTCTCCTGTCTTGAAAATAAACCCTTGGAAGTCAGCTCTATGCTGAGAAAATTGTTCAAGTCAGGACAAAGGCTTATGCAAGAGGCAGCCTTTCTAAAGGAGGGGAAGAAAAGGTTGCTTAAATGGAATCAGTGTTGGTCAGTGTAGACTTGAAGACTTTGAAATATTTTGTTTTCATGAAAACAATACTTTTGCCCAGACTTCTTTATACACTATAGTGCAGGAAAAGGCATCACATCCTCTCTCTAGAGTTATTTATTTCCATAAGTTTAGAGAGTGGACGCAGCAATCCAAAAATTTGTTATTTACATAAATAAAAAAACAACATAATCCTTTCAACATGTTGAAAGTGATCTGGTCCAAGTTTACACAGTGAACTGCCCATACTGTGTGTCTCCAGCCCAGAGAACATACTAAGACTTTGTGGTACTTCCAGCTGAACAATGTTGAGATATTGGGTATAAATATGCACATTATCTCTTGGATATGTTTTTCATGTGATGTCTAATGGGAGTATTCTGGCTTGAAATTCACAAATAAGGGAATGCAAGGACTGCATTCTTCTATATGAATTATCTTCATTTAATTTTCAAAATGAAATATGACAGTACTGTAGACAAGAGACTACTGCAGCTTGTTTGCATATGTTGCCCTAGAGAGTGATGCCACAGTTAGTAGATCAAGATTTCATGAAGAAACATAGGATAAAAAGCCACAAATGTCTATCTATTATAAGCAAAACACACTTAATTCCCAAGGAGCACAACAAAATGGCCAAAGAACACACACTTCTAATAAATTATATGGGCATTTTTTTCTTCTGGTTTAAAACTCTAATTGGTTCCTCCAAATCAACTCTTTTCTATCAGGATGCCACCTTCCCTTGGCAGATCTTCCAAATAAATTATATTATTCCGTTGTTGTACCAGGGCCTTTTCCACTGTTGCCTGCATGCATTGCAGTTTGTTACAGCATTCAAAACAACACTGCAACATTTCTACCACGAACTCTATTTTTTTCTCCTCACTTTTAATTCTTTCTTTATTGCATCTAATAGAGCTGTGGAGATCAGTCTTAAATAGGGTCAGGAATATTTTTAATGTTCTTTTAGCAAATAAAGCTACCCACCACTACCTCATAACATGTTTTTAACCACAGTTTGAAGCCTCATTAGAACCCATGTGACTTCAGTTCATGTGTTTGCATTTTGTTTATGCTGTATGCAGAGTGAATGCATTGGCATTTCAATACTAGAGATCCTTTCTGATCTTAAAGAATGTGTTTAACTACACCTGCATTTTTTTATTTTCCAATTAAAAATTATTAATCATCAATTGATCGGAAAATTGTTCACCTTAAAAAATAATTAAATAGATGTCTGTGTCATCTGAAGCTGGTTAGAAGTCAAGAGATAAACTGTGTATTTAGGTTACCCAAAACTTTACAGTTGCATCTAGTCTGCAGATGGTGACTACCTGGAACCTAGATCCACCCTCTCCAGGTATATATCCTCTTGTCTCTTACTAATGACTGGGTCACACAATAAGGGAACTGTGAGGGTACCCACCAGTGATGCATATCTAGTATTAAAGAAGTTCTTACTGGCTTGTGAGGTGGTTCGGCTTTTTTTTTTTTTAATATGTGTGTGTGTTTGTGTGTGTGTATTTTGTTTTGTTTTGTTTTAATCAAATGTTTCTTCCAAATATTTTTCCCCTAATCCATTTCATGGGGAAAAATAATAATGGTCTTTTCCTTGGCTAAGCATAGCTACTTAGCACTTCATTTGTCACCATGATATACACACATCCCAGCAGGAATGAGAACACAACTGACTTCTTGAAATTGGACTGTGGGATGTTCTGCACGGACTTTTTCACTGTGAGGGGAACATCTTTCTCAGTCTCATCCAAGTCTCTTGTTCTCACCCTTTTTTCTCTTAAGAGAAATGAAGGCACAACCAAATGACACTTAAAGTAAGAAAACCATTAGATCCTAACAAAATAAAGGAGTTGCTTTGCTTCTGGTTCTTAAACAGGTAAAGCTTCCGAACCTGCAAACACTTTAATGACTCCTGTCACTAATTGTGATGAAAACCCAAAGAGAAGTGTTACTTAAGATGTACATAGGAAAAATAGGGATTTTTAAAGTCTTTTATGAAAGGAGTGGTAACAAAAACTGTGAACAGATCACTGGAATACAGGAACTTTTATTTAACTTTTCATAGTAAGCATTAGACAACTTGAGAAAATATTTCCAACATGATCTACTTTTTGCCTTCAATTGTCTGGTCTGCAGCCTCTATACAGGGATATATAACTTTTTTTCCTGCCACATGGACATCTTCCTTCACCGCCATCATGGTTCCAATGTTCCTTTACTACTATTACCAACATTATTAGTAACTATGACTTTTTTTGTTGTCATTGTAAATGGTCCTAACCATGGAACAGAAAACTGGGAGGATTTTAGTTGCTTAAACATCAGTGTCTGCAATTCGGGTATCAACATCTGGTTAAACATGCTTTGGTCTGTGCCTTTGCTATGTTAGGTTTTCCAGTACAGGTGTGTCCATTGTGAACCTTGCAAAACCTTTCTGTTGTGATAAAGGTATAAATTCTGTTATTGTTTTCAGTAAACTTACTAAAATTCATATTCAAATGCTTTGTTACTGTAATGGCAAATGGCATAGAAAGAAGGAAAAATGGGACTAATGGGAAAAAACATGTTACAGGGTACTGCCTGAAATATATTCTGCCCTCACAACATTATCTCCCAGTAACAGTAATGGAAATTTTGCATACACATCAAGGTAGAATATATAGCCTAGCCTTTGACTGCTTTGATATATATTTATGAATGTAGCTATACATTTATTCCTTCAGCCAATTTAAAGACCTCTGATTCAGAGTTTAAATTTATTCATTAAAACCTGCAAATAGAGAAAACCAGCATGGAGACATTAATTTAAAGAAAAACAATCTGATTATATGATGAAATGTGTCAGGCAAAAGAAAAAAAATTAAGGCTACTATTTTTCTCTCTTGAGCTGAGATTAGAAACCTTGTCAGGATGATTATCCCACTGACATCAATTGTTTGGGGAAAAAATTTACATATTAAAAATTTATGGTACAATTATAGATCACATCATTTGTGTCAGAAAGGGTATCTACTGTTTTGCATAAACAATAATAGACCTAAATATCTTAGAATATGGAATTTTAGAACAGTATACCTGCAGATGTGAAGAGTTTTGATTGAGACACGTATAAACAAAACACAAGAAAATGTATGGAGATATGTGTTGATTTATGTGATTGAATTAACTTGAACTAGTTTTCTTAATTGATTTGATATCACATTGTGAAATACTCTAAAGTTAGTAAATTTGAACATTAGAATACTTAATTAGATTAATAGACTAAAGGCAGGCTGTAGTTCATGCACCAACCTACCTTCTCTTAAAATTGCAGGTAAAAATTGTTATATTTCAGACTACTTTGTAGTAACTATTACTTTGTCTTATATGAGTATTAAAAGACTTGTATCTAAAGGCACTAACTTAGAAATAAATAACGTTAAAATAAAAATTGCAGAGATATCCAAAAATCAGCAACATTCCACATTCAGATGTTAAGGACTTGTTTCAAGTCTTACATCTGTAACTCTGTGTTTGGATTTTTTTTGATTTAAGGAATTGTAGGATATGTTCTCTGCAGACATGACTTTAAAATGCAAATGTTAAGCCTTCATTTACAAACCTAATTTATTTTTTTTTTTTTTAGTGAAGAAGTAGAACTCTTTTCCTGGTACTAACAACCAATCCAGCCTCTAAAACACCTTGCTAGATAAAAAGGCAAGTACTAATATGTGGATAGTTTGCTTTTCAATCAGAGTGTCTGAGAGGTAAAATTTCATCAAGCCTGGTTCTTTTATTACAGTGTTAATGACATCTCCTCATGTTACGGGCATGCCATAATGCTGAAACACTGAAACTGAGCAACTCCGCTATCATCAAAGAACTCAAATGTGGTTTTTTAATATCAGGAAATGATATAATCTCTCTTAGAGCTCTTAGTGACAAACTGACCCAATCTGAATGTAAAAGTAATGTTCCTGAACTCTGGATGGTTTCTGTTGACAGGGAATTTCCAAATTTGATAGCTCTGGTGCTATTTATGCTGGGATCACCATCCCTGCCAAGTTCACAGTCCTCCAAACTGCAACAAATCAAAAATTGCCCAAGCCTGACATTTGAACTGTTGCAAAATATCAATCCCAACTTCCCCAATCATTAAATGAAATCATTATTAGATCACAAGATTGAATATGTTTATAATAAAGATCAATCTGATTTGAGAAGATTTGTGTTAAAGCTTTCTTCAGGTCCTCATTTATTTAAATTCAGTGTAATTTTATGCGTATGTCCACTGTTACTTTTCTTCCAGTCCAGTTCAAATCTGCTTTTTCCCTTCTTATTCTAGTTTGAGTGTTAATAAAAACTCAGGCTGCATCACTTAACTTCATCTGGTTTTGTAATGAAAGGAAAATTTTCATAGCAGTTAGCACAATTCTCCAAACATGTTGATTAACATAAAAATGAAACACAAGTCCATGGAAAAGGCTATGTGGAACAGAAGGCTGAACCTGCAAAGACAATTCAATTTTTCATAGGAAGATTGATTTTTTTTTCCCAGACAAAACATGCCCATCCCTAAAATATTTTAGATTAAAAGAGAGAAACTTATTTTTCAACCTGAAATATACAGTCTATGAGGGTTCTATTAATAAAATTAAGTCAATTTTATAAAGAAAAGTTTTACAATATAAATCAGTTTTGTCTTAAGAGTGAGAAACTTTTTTTCCAAATGAAAGTGATGGGTTCAGAAACAATTTGCAAATCTTGTACCTGATTGGTGTTCCTCTGTGAATGAATAAATAACTGAAGAATTTTGGTCTAGTACATGAGTGGCTTTGAAACACAAACAGGAGTAAACTAGCCAGTTTCAAAAACAAATTTAAAAACTGTAATGCAATTACTGGTATAATCATATATGTCACCTTCCCCTCATGATGTGGGAGGAATTCAGCTGTAATATTACAGATTAACTAAAATCCAGTCATCTAGTCCATTCTGTTTCAACCAGAGAAAGGAGCTTCTCACCAACAGAGTGTTGAAACATAGATTTTTGGTTTCATTGACCTATAGCAAAGATGATGGCTCCACTGTTACTCAATTTCTGTGAAGTTTAACTGCAAAAATCAAAGCACTAAAACATAGCGTTTAACAGTAGTGCTTTCTTACTGTGGCCACCACATAGAACAACAACTGCAGAATATGCCACTGCCAAAATTGATTAAGTACACACTGAACATTTAATTCTGCTTCAGGTAAAATCAACCAGAAAAATATGGGTCCTTTCCTCTGCTCCTGAGGTGATCAAAGTCAGCTGAGAAATCCCAGTTGGCCTCCAGGTCTTACTGTACAGATTAGAGCAGCCTGGACTGTGGAGATGAGCAACGAGGGTACAGAGCAGCAAAAAGTGGTAGTTGCTGGGAAAGCTGGTTTAGGGCTCTTTGCATACTAACATCTCCAAGGTTAGTTGTGTAATCTTCTAAGTACTGAAGTGACTGTCTCTACCCAATGTAAACCCAAATCAGAAGACGTTAAAAGACGTCATTTAAAACACTATTAAAATAAAACACTACTAAGATAAAACACCACTAAAACAAAGCACTACCTTCAAGAACAAGATTTCCCTCCTTGTGCCCTTCCATGGAAGAGCATGGAACTACACACACCAGAACAAAAGGATACTAAGCTAGGTACACATAAAAAAATCAGAATTTATACACATAAAAAAATCAGTTTTTTTCTCTGCTGAATGAGAGGGCTATTACCAGGAAAGATCTGTAGCATAGAGCATAGGGGCTTTACTCAAAAAACAAAGAGCGCATAGAGGTTTTAAACCAAACTGTGATTCATAATGTGATTAGTAATAAATTTCTCAATACATTTTCCTTGAAAGAAAAGATACAACGCAAATGGAAAATTAATCGGAGTCCACTACGTTTTCATCAGCAGGGTCTGACAACAGTTCATTTCATACAAACTACTACACTGTTTCCTTTCTAGGAAGTCCTAAGCAATCTTAATGTAAGACAGTAACTTCACTGCACAAGACTGAAGACTTCTACTTCTTCGGAAATGCAGATCCTTCCCTGAAAGTAATGAATTTGGTGAAAACTTTATAGCTTTCACCTGAACATTAATAAGAAAGAATGAAAAGTGACAATATTAGCATTCCTAACCTAAATTCAAGCCAGGTCCCCAGACAGTTTAACACTTGAAACTGTATTGTCTGAGGGGACTTAGTACATTCAGTGACAGTAAGAATCACTTTCTTTTCCTCTTAAAGGTTTAAATTATTTGTATTCCCTACTTTTCTTATTGTTTTCTTTGGTATTCACACTAATATAATTACTTCAACAGCTAACAGACTCAAATAGAAAAGATTTGAGTAGGTAATCTGTATAATTAGAAGACAAATGAGTTTGACCTTGCTGACAGAAAGAAAAAGCCAGGAGAGCTATGGGTAGATACATGTAAGAAACTAGATAGTCAGGTTGAATGTATTCTTTAGTAGAGTAGTAGTTGAAAAATGGAGCGGTTTGTTGATGAATGACCTGGCACAGGTCAAGAGCCAAATAACACGGAGTTCTGAAAGAAACAGGTATCAAAATATCAAGTCAAATTAGTCAGAGGAATCACTTCTGCATCATGTCTGGCTGTGACAACTGAGCAACTGAAAATGTAAATAAAAAAGAATGTGCTCCTCTGTAGGTCTTAAGGGCTAAAAATGCTTGTTCACCATGCTTACAACACATAAAAGACGGCTCATAGGCAAGCTTTAAAATAATTAATGAAGAATTAATCAGAGAATCAAGCTGCTTTTGTCCTAGAAATCAACACTTCTTATTCAAGAAATTTGCACTGAAAATCAGTCTTCTCAATTGCTAACTACCATGCTTCATTTGTTCTATTGCAAACTGTGAGGTCCTGGTTTGTATTCTCTCAAATATGTTTGCAGAAGTGCAAACATGTTATTGATACACACCAAATGGGCAGTTACAAGTACAATTGTTTGTTGGCACAAAATTGGTCACATTGAGCACAAAACAAATCACAGTTCTTGTGTAATTATTTAGAAGCACTCATGAGTACACATACGGCATCCAGAAATTAATTTTTAAAAAACTGCTTTGAATATTTTTTTCTCCACAGATGTATAAAAATCTATTAAGGTACGTGATACGTGTTGCCCATCAGTCTCCTGAATGGCTGCACAGGAAAGATGTGGTCACCTTAAGAAATTCACAGCTCCTGAGCAGATCTCTTCTGCTAGACTAGGAGCAATTGTATTGAGTTTCTGTGAGGAGCTGCCTGAAGTTTCCCTCGTGTCCAGCAGAGCCAGTGCCAGTCAGAGCCAAGAAGGATCTGCCACTGGCCAAGGTCAAGCCCAGCAGTGACAGTGGTAGCACCTCTGGGACAAGAGATTTAAGAAGAGGGGAAAAATCAGCTGCCCAATGGTAGCCAGAGTGAGAATACATGAGAGAAACAGCCTTGCAGACACCTAGGCCTGCGAGGAAGGAGAAGGAGGAGGTGCTTCAGACGGCAGAGCAGAGATTCACCTGCAGCCTGTGGTGCAGCCCGTGGTGAGGCAGCTGTGACCCTGCAGCCCATGAAGGTCCATGGTGGAGCAGAGATCCACCTGCAGCCCATGGGGGAGCCCATAAAGGAGCAGGTGCACGCCCAAAGGAGACTGAAACCCTATGGGAAGCCCATGATGGAGCAGGCTCCTGTCAGGACTTGTGATTCCATGGCAGACGTATGCTGGAGCAGTTCATGAATAACTGCAGCCCACGAGAAGGAGACTCACGCTGGAGAAGTTTGTGGTGGAAAGTCTCCTGTGGGAGGTGTCCCATGCTGAAGCAGGTGAAGAGTGTGAGTGTCCTATCCCTGAAGTGGAAGCAGTGGCAGAGACACCATGTGATGAACTGACCTCATCCCCCACTTCCCATCCCCCTGCCCCTCTAGAGAGGAGGTGGGAGAGAAAATGGGGAGTTGAGCCCAGGAAGAAGGGAGGGGTGGGGAGAAAAGTTTTAAGATTTGGGTTTTATTTCTCATTATCCTACTCTTGTAACAAATTCAAGTTGAGTCTATTTTACCCCTGTCAGTAATTGCTGAGTGTTCTCTCCTTGTTTGAACCATGAGCTTTCTGTTATATTTTCTCTCACCTGTGCAGCTGATGAGGAGAGTGACAGAGTGGCTTTGGTGGGCACCTGGTGTCCAGCCTGGGTCAACTCACCACACCAAAAGGTGTGGAAGAGTGAAGGTGTAAAAGACTTTGAGTTATAAATAAATCTTTTAGTAAATAGCCTGCAATAAACATGCAAATACAAATAGGGTGAAATGGTGTTCTCCAATAGAGAGGCTAGAAAATATACAACGCAATATCAAACAGTTTAGTTTTCAAGAAATCGATATGAATATTATCTTGATTTGAAGGTGCAGTGGTTCACACTTACTCAGTTCCACTTGAAGAACCTTTATTTAACAGAAGTTTCCAGTTGAAACTCAGTCAAAACTGATGAAGTTTATCTTGGTCGTCTCTCTTCAGGCTACTCTTATGAAAAAACCAACTGCACCACAAAAATTATATTTAAGGAATTATATTTAATTGTCTCAATTATATTTAAGTGTCTCAATTCTCAGTTACTCAAGGAAAGTGCTAATAGGGTCTTAACATCTATTGCAAATTATTGTCACTCTTACAATGACAAATGCGATCAAACATAAAAAGAAAACTGAAAATAAATGCACATCAAATAGGAAATTATTTATAAGGACAGGAAGGAAGCAGACCATTTTAGAGATTCAATCAACATCATAGACAGAATGTTTTTTACTGGAAAAGAGAGGGAGAAATGAAGAGCAATCTATCAGGGCTTCCTTACACAGCAATTTTTACTTGGCCAGCATCAGGAGCTGCATACTTAAGACTACATATGCAGCAAGCTACATTCAAAGCTGTTCCCCTGCATCCTCTCAAAAGATGTTGAAACACATGTTGTCATCCATGACCTAAGAGAGCAGTGGTCTGAAAAATAGAGCAATAAATGAGATGTGAGAAAGCAAATAATCTCATCCTGACTTTTCTGTATGAGTCAACTGACAACACAAGTCTCAGTAATGCTGAAGGTTGTGGAGCCTCATAGAAAATCTTAATAGAAAATCCTTTGTCCCCAGGCAAGCTTATTTGCAGACGTTACATTCGCATGGTCCCACAGAGAAGTGAATAATGTCATGAAAACCCAGATCTTTCTGCTTCTGATGCCACAAGATCATGCAAAGAATTGTCTCTGTAAAGGGTAGAAAGAGTCTATGTAAAAATGAGCATGTTGGCAACATTGGTAAAACTGTGTATGCAATTAAAGCATACCAGTCATTCAAACACCATTTTTACCATAGCCACAGGAACATGTGGATTTGAGAAAAACCAGCAACAGGACATCATGTGCTTTCATATAGGGGCCCTTCCTTGCTGTCTTCTTTTCCTGCTGGCTCGAGCAATTAAAACCAGCGTCAGTCTGACCTTGCTATGCTTGTTTTGAAGTTTCCACCTGGATTTGCTCTGATTCTTCTGCATTTTACATAGAGAAAGCCCGTAATTAAAACTCAGCACCTTTTCTTCATCAGTCTTTTAAACTTTTAGAGCTAGATAGTTTTTAGAGCTAGATTTTTGTATAAGGCATGTTTTTCTTTCCCCTAATAATCCCCTTAAGCCACAACCCCAGGAGCCTATTCATTGCCAACATCATGCAGGACAATGGGAAAAACAGGCTTTAGTTTTAACCAAGTGCTGGCCCATGGAACCAAATGGGAAGGGAAGCCAGTTCTGTGACCCCATGCAGGCTTCTATTGCTGGCTCTAACCCTTTCCAAGTTGTCCAGACCCTTCTTCAGTACATTACACTAACTATTAGTATAGGTGAAACCTAATCCAGTTATGATCATGGTCTCAGATAACTCGGGTATCAGTTGTGTGTCCTTATTCTCTGACTATCCCTGCATGTTTCATAAATTTCATAACTGTTGGTTATTCTTGAAATTTCTTTTGCAGAGTTTCCTTCAAAACAAAGCCTGGGTGTGCCTGTGGATCTAGACAGTTCGCGGGAGGGACTCTGCCTGAATGGTGCTGAACAAGTGTAGTTTTTTCTTCCTCATGCTGTCCTCCAAATTGTCCCAGAAAACTTTGCTTGTTCAGTCCTGTTCTTATGCAGCACCCCAGGGCATACAATGCCGTACAAAGACCGCTCTAGTGGACTCCAGAAGCCAGTTAAAATGTTCCTCAGAATCTGAATGGAAAAACATCTCAAAATATTATAAGTGAGATATTATAACAAAAGAAAATCCCTACTGGTCATAACAACCTAGTTTAGCATTTTCTGTCTTGCATATATGAGGAGCTGCAATATCAGGAACACACCTGGACTCTGTGGCCCACTCACCTCATGCTTCCTCAGTGTCTGCAGCACATTCTTGCTGTCTTGTGTCTTCTAATTGACCTGCTGTCCATGAATTTGCCTAACCTATTTTTAAAGTTGCCAGTGTTGTCTGTATCCAGAAGGTCACTACGCTATGTAAAGAAGTACTTTCTTCAATCTGTTTAAAATCAATCCTGTTTATTTTAATGAATGACACCATAGTCCTCGTATAGTGGAGGGTGGTGTAAAAGATTCTACAATTACCTGATCCAGCCTTTCATGATTCCCTCTCCACAGCTTTCTCCTTTCATACTAAACCATGCCAACCCTTCCAGTCTCACTTTGTAAGGCAGTTGCTCCATTCATGATTATTCCAGTTGCCAACATAACTTATCTATAACACTTAACCTGCTGACTGGGACTCAGTGTTGGAGCAGTGTTGAATTTAACCACTAATTCTACAGCTTTCCATTATCTCATTAAAAGCTCAGGTTTTGGCATTAATACAATCTATACAGTGAAGCATGGCACCTGAGCAGGTGTGGTTTGTGTCAGAGAACATGATGAGAAAATCCTCCTAGATAGCATGAATATGCAGAAATACTAAAGAAGTGCCTAGGATGAAATGTATTTGAATACCTCTGAATTCCTTGAAAGACAACTAGAAGCAGATCATCAAACTCTGATGTCATATCACTTTCATTGTTGTGAAACTGTTGACTTTGCTAGCTTGATCTTCAAATGTATGCCAGTGTGAATAAGAGAGGATTCTGGCCCAGGGCTTTTTGCTCCCTGTGGCTTGGCAAAATTAGTAGAGAGCTGCTGGAAATGGAGGCCCGAGGAGCACTATGCCCAGGTTGTATCCTTGCCTTTGTCAGATTCTGCAAGGGAAAGAAAAACTCTGAGATTTACAGAAGATATTATAAAAGAAATAGACCTCAAAAAACCCCCAACATTTTCACTGTAGTTTTCTCCTGCATCACCTATCAACAGAAAGGATTAGACAGAAACACTGCTGTGGTGGAGATTTTCAAGAAATCTTCCTGGAAAACTCCAAAGGAACTAATAAGGTGTAAGTGACAGGACCATGCCAACATTGCACATAGGTAAAATCATCTGACCCTAGGGGTTGAGACATCATTGAAAGCACAGACTTCTGTGGGGTGACAGAGTCACACCCAGAGAGTGTGATGAGCTATGATGGACCCAAGCAGAGGAGATGAATTCAGCAGGGGGTCAGGCACAGCTTTGAGAGAAACACAAAACTTTGGTTTTCAGGCTGGAAGCCTTTGGGTGTGATTGGATCTATCATCCTCTAAATCTGATTTCAATCCTACTTCCAAATATCGTTGTGTTCTTTATTCTGGAATAATAATTAGAAAATACACATAGCTATGTTTTAAAATGACACATGTAACCATTTTTAAAACTGTCAAAAAAGAAAAAAAGAAAATCTCACTCTTTCTTCAACTCCTAGAGAGAAGATCCAGGACTTTTGCTTCAAGTGCTACTCCGCTATCACGGAGTCAACCATTCAGAGAAGTCTTTTTGACTTTATAATTTTTTGTCTTGACACATCATAACAACAGTTATCATCGTCACCACCAGAACAGGAAGTTATGTCATTATCTGTAACCACAGCAGCAGCAGCAAGAGTAGGCAATTGAATTTTCTGGATGAAATGTATCCATCATCAGTTAGTTCTAAGTGCTAAAATGTTACTGTAGAGAAAAACTCGGTTAAGGAGGACAGATTTAGATTTTTTTATAGCTGCCATGTCTTTGCCTTCCAAAACATCAATAATGCAGAGAAACAATGTGCTACCTCAGTCACCTGAGCAGTAAGTAAAAATAAAGTTGCTAGGTATTTCACATCAAAAAGCATCAGGAGTGCTCAATTCTCAAAGTTTTTGTGGCTTTCATTTCAGAATCACATTTTACATGATTTTCCCTATCTTTCTGCTATTAAAAGACTGACTCTAAAACTTAGGTTTACCAAAGACTAAAAAAATTATTTTGCTATCACAGTGAAGCTCTCAGTGTCTGGCTGGAAGAATAGATTAATTCAACTGAAACATTGTTAAAAATAAGATATCAAATAGTAATGTTCAGGTCGTCACTAGCTCATTTTTTTAAATTTATTTTTATTTTCCAGCCAGTGTTTTAAGCAGTGACATAAACTAAAATGTATATACATTCAACATCTTCTCTCAGAAGACCAAAAATATTCAATAATTTTAAAAATTAATTTGTCCAGCATTCTTACCAGCAGCCTATCATCTTCCTCATGGAATGATTTATACAAGGCTTCTCTAAATAGGCAAAAAGGCTATAGTCAAATCAGTTCAGAAAAATGTTGTAGATAAGGGAGGTAACAGAAGATTAGCCATTTCAATTTAATCATTAACTAAGATCATAATTTATTAGTCACATATGTATTTATTAGTCACTCTTTTATTGCACTGATAGGCCTTCCTAGAGACACAGAAGGTGTACTCCTCTTCAGTCACACTACACTTGCACTAGCAGATCTACATGAGTAATCTTTTTTCTCATACCTTTATATACGCAATTTCTTCCCAGAGATACAGATGTGCAAATTTTGTTGAAAGCGATTCTTCATCATGATTTCCCAGAGCCTTTTCCCAGGGCCATGTAACTTGTGGCCAACTTGTTGCAAGAGACACTGCACTGGTGCAATCCATCAGTCCATCCAGACATTGTGTTTTTATGGGATGAGGAGGAAACTCTGAACTGGGAAAGCTTATAGCAACAATATCCACAGAGTTGGTGCTTAATAATAGCACCTATAGACATGTTCTGATTTGTCTTCCAGACTTTTCCTCCAGATCTGGCCTGCTGTGGATGATGTACTCAAATCAGAGGCACAGTTTTGTCTCTGCTTTGTTTATTATTAAATATATATGTAACTAGTTCACTTAAGAGCATTCACAATATAAAGTCATTAATTTTGGAAATTTTTCTGACCTTGTCATATTGTATGTCCAGCACCCACTTCATAGTGGAACGGAACCATCTTTTCCCAAAATGTCATTTTGTAGTTCTCGAAAGGAGAAGATTTTGACTTTCACCAACCTCGTTTGCATTTACAGCCTGTGTGGTCATGTTTCAAATTGAAAACGTATAACACAGCTATTCCATGGCTGAGAATACTTCATCTTCTGTCTGCATTATGTCTCATTCCTTGAAGTTCAAATATAAATTCGCAGCTAGTCTGCCAAACTTTCCGCTATACTAGAGGTAGTGTTTCATCAACACAGCTCTTCCTGTTTCAACTAGCAAAATATTGTTATTTACTTACATAAGGTCAAACTCCGGTGCTGTGGTTAAAGTTATCTCATAGGCATTCACAAATGAGTAGGACTTCATGTAACTGAAAACTGAATTTAGTCTCAAGAAACAGATATTCATCTCAGTCTGATTAAAGTGCTGACAATCTCCCACAGTAACTAGGTTAAACCCATGAAGGCAAAAGAATACAGAAAATGGAGGGAGGAGGTAGCATTAATCAGCAGATGGTTGGCATAGTGTACTTCTCTGGTTCTCTTCAAATCATGGTAGACTAAACTAAAAACCCAGCTGTCCTTTTAACAAAAGGCTCATCACACTGAGCAGGATGTTCTTTGGCTTCCTGTTGCCTCTGCTACTGCTGCACTTTGGAAAAGGAGCTGTCCAGCATGACCTCGGAATGGTTATAAAAATAATTTATAAAAAAATCAAAAGCAACTGGGAAAAGCTTTAAGCTACCTGCAGACACTATCAAGAGAAGACAAATGAACATAAGATTGCTTTTCCATGTGAGGTATCTGTATCATGAACATATTTGCTAAAATGAGCTGAAGCTATCTGCCTCCCATTCAGAAAACTCATATGAGTAATTTTTTTGCATTCACGACAAATATACAGGAACATTTTAAGACATATCCAGTATTGATTGTTGTCTGAATGATGATGAAAGCAGCTACAAGGTTAGTGACTCACTGTGATACATCAGCAGACATAGAACAACAGTTATGTTACCCGTAAGGTTCTAATTGTTTGTTCACTGTCTTAAAAAAAGAAATGGATGATCAAGAGCCCCAGTATATGTGTATATTAAGGGATTGATTGACATTGCAATAAAGTTAGGAGGGAGAGGATACATCTCACTACAGTGTGGACTTCTATATTGAAACTTCTGTCCACAAGCTCTCTTCACAGTCAATACAGGGAAGGTCAATAAATTCAGAAAACTTTAAGGTATAATTCTTCTCATTCTAGAGCAGGTAAAACCTTTTTTCAGATCAACCACACTCTCCACTCTTTTGACTCTATTGAAATTGATTACATTAGGATAACTATCTCACACACAAACTTACAGTCTGGGCCATCATCATCATCAAAAGCTAAATAAGGTAATTTCCATCAGGGGATTTCAGTCATCTACAGTGTGCAGAACCTTTGTTTACCAGAAACTTTGGGAAAGAGATGGTAAAGACAGATGAAGGAATGAGTCAAAGCAAAAGAAATATTGAGATAAGAAGCCAATATCTTTATCGTTATCTGCTGTTGAATTTATTGTCTTACTTCGATTGTCTCCTATTTTATTATCCCTTCTTTGACAAGGCTAAGACTGCATTCTAAGAGGTAAATCCATGTCAGGAAAACATTTCTAAGACATGGGGTGAAAGGCACAGTGATCCAAGTCATAGAAAGAGACCAGTCAACAAGACTTAAAACTTCCAGAGCATGAAACTATATATATATATATAAATAACTGAAAATAAGCATTAGTATAACCTCCTATTGCTGATAGATTTTTTTAATTTTTTTTTTGCATTGACACTAGAGTCATTCCCTTCTCTTCATTTGATTAATCACAAAGGACAATATTTTCATGCCTGGAAACAGGCCATATTTTTACTGTATGTTTTTATGATATTTACACAGCAATTGGAATTAGAGAAGATTGTCATTAGAGCTTCATTCCACCAGCATTCCAGCAGATAAACAACAAGTAATCTGAGTTGATTAAGTTCACCTTGACTAGGGTCAATGTCTGAGGCTTCATCTGAGAAATTCATATCCATAGACTTCAAGGGGAATATTTGTTAGCAATTAACTTCAACTGGCTTCTGCAATAGGAATTTAAGGGATTTACTTTGGTTTTATTTTTCAGATCAAACATCTAAATTTCACTGACTTCTGAAAGAGGCAAGCATGCAGAAGGCACAGTTACTGCAGTGCTTTCCTTGGAATAGGCACTGTGGGTTGTGACTGTTAAGCAACCAGCTTTATGAATTGCTTGAACCACTCACACAGTCAGTCTAAAATAACACTTACCCAGTTACTGGCAAAAAGATAAATAAACAGTCATGAAATTAAAAACATATATCCATCCATAACCGGAAATAAGTTGGATAATTCCCCTGAAATTTTTTACATTTCTTTAACAAAATAGTAACAGAATTTACTAATAGTTTACCAGACCTTAATATGTCAAAAAATGAGTTAGGTGTTCCACTTTCAGTGAAGAGGCTGAAAGAAAATTCACATGCATAAGCATTCATACACATATACACTCACTTTTACATACCTTTTTTCCCCCCCAGAAGATATTTTGTTTAGACTGAGAATGAGCATCTGAGCCATCCTACGAAAGCATTGTTAGTGATTTCCAAGTTCCTGTGAAGGGTCATAATATTTTATGATTGCCTGCACTAGAGGCAAGATCCATCCTTGACAGTGAAAGGAAACCAGGAAAGAGTTTTGGGCATGAATTAGTATTAAATTTCATGCTGCTAAAAAAATGCATTCATTATAAAATTGCATAAGCATGTATGTGTTCTGAGGGCAAGCAACCTGATTTCCTTTCTGTGCTGATTTCTCAGCCCACAAGCAGTTTCCTTAGTGAAACCAATATATCACAGAATGCTGTAAGTGTCTCTCAGAACAGACCGTGGGAGAACTTCACAGTTGGAGTCATCATGTTACTTGTATGTGGGCAGCTGGTGGCTCTTGCCTCCTGCATTCTGCACCTTCCCAGACTGGATTTAGTTTCTATGTGGGAATTTGCCAAGTGTTTGCAATAAGCAGAAAAAGTGAATATATTTCTATATTTTTTTTTTTTATTTAAACTGGTATCTGCAGCCTGGATGGATCTTAAGGTGTTCTTATACCTGCCTTCATTGCTGGCCTGAAATTGATTCAAGAAGCTCAAATGAAATGACCAAAATTGGAGGCACATTGGATCAGATAGGATTAAAAGGGTCTAAGGCCCGTTTGACTTCCATTATTGCCCAGTACTTTGACCCACATAGTGTGCCAAGAGAAGTGTTTCAAAGTTTTCTAAAAACCTGGCTCCTGTACCAATCCTGGATGGTTTCCAGCAACAAATATTAGCAGCTCACCATGATCTTTCCTCTTGGTAATATTCAGCTGAATGACTGTCTGCTCTCAGCTCCTCTGATGTAAATCCAAAGCAAAGCCACTAAACTTAGAGGGGAAAATTAATTTCTGTTCCTTCAACTTCATTGACTTCAGGGGACTTTTATCAGTAAGTCAGGGCATAGACCAGGCACTCCTCACTCTTTTCAGATTTATACTGGGATCACTGAATTTAAATTTGACCCATAGTCATGTCATCCCTTCAAAAGCATCCCAGACAGAAAAATTAGTTACCAAGTTGTTGGTATTGCTTCAAATAATTGTCTTTTCTTGATAAATCTTTTCTTCATACTAGTGACATACGTTTCCTTCTAATGTGTGGACTGCTGAAGGTAATAAATCAGATGTCAAAATAAAGAACAATTTTGGATAAAATATAAAAAATTGAAAAATATAAAATTCTGAGAACAAAAACTAAAAGAAGATGGTTTAATATAGTTGACATCTAAGTGAGTCCATAAGCAAATGCCTTTTTCAGTCATGGTCCCTGCATGGAAAACAGTGGCCATAATGATTTTATAATGTACAAAGAAGACACAAAGGGATGTTGGGCAAGGGAACCTGCAGGGAAAATCATTGTTGAATTATTTCTCTAATTCCACTGCCAAATTTCCCACAGACTTTAGGGCAAGCAAGACTTCTGTCACATCTCTGATGATCGCAGATTGTTGCAGATTTAATTGTTCATTATGTCATCCAACATGGCAATGACAACATCTAAAAGTTTTTAATGTTCTTTAAAGTTGGATAAGTAAATAATAACTTGCTGGGGTTTGGAAAGGTAGTAGTTAGAAAGATACCTCTTTCAGGTATCTTTTTCTGTTACACAGAGGAAGTGCTGCAAATCAGTTTCTGTATTAAAAGTGACCAAATATGTACAAATTTGCTACTGTAGTTCACCTGCCTTCTACTCTGTTTAATTTTCCTGTCCTGATCTTGCCAGAAATGTACTCACACTGCTCAGAAATTGTTTTTTCCTGGCCTTTTAGAAACATATGACTCATTTCCTTTACACAGTGACATCTCTTGTCAGAAGTGTAAGCAGAAATAAAGGAGTTATCTTGGATCATCAGTGATTTGCATATCTCTGTTAATCATTTAACCCTGAAAATCTATGCCAAATTTTTAAAAATATTAATCAGCTTTGGTGAGATTTTTTACCCTTTCAACATTTCTGAAAATCAAGCCAATTTGGGGAACTGAACTACTGACAGAGAGCCCAAGTTTGGGCTCCAGTTCTTCAAGTTCTGACCTTTATTAACTTTATCAGAAAAAACAAACCAGGAGAAAAACAATAAGAGTGCATTTTGCCCAAGAACCATCTGTAGCAGTATCAGTTCAGTAGTGAGAGACATTGTCAACAGACCACTAAGCTGACCTAGTATAATTTCAGCTTAGCTGTTTGGCATTTAATAGCTTTGATGATCATTTGCTGAAAGCTTGCACATTATCTGTGTTCCATGCTGTCCTGTACACAAGGTGCACAAGTATTTCTCAGGCTCACCTTCAAAGAGGAAAAAAAAAAGAAACCACAAATTTTCTGTGAGAAGCTAAGTGCAATAAATGTGATCTGGTCCCAAGTAATGGCTATAGGCCTACATCCCTGTCATGGACAAGGAGACAAAAGGAGGCTTTGGACAAGCTCTTTGCGTTAGAGAGAAGAGAGAAACTTCCTGTCTAGTGGATAAGGGAATGGCTGTGGATATAGTCTACCTGGACTTCAGCAAATTCTTCAATGCTGTCTCCCATGGCATTCTCCTGGAAAAGCTGTAAGCCCACAGCTCGGACAGGTTCACTCTTTGCTGGGTTAAAAACTGGATGGATGGATGGGCCCAGAGAGTGGTGCTGAATGGTGCCACATCATGATCACTAATGGTGTTCCCCAGGGCTCAGTATTGGGCCCAGCCCTGCTCAGTATCTTTACTGATGATCTGGACGAGGGGATCAAGTGTACCCTCAGTAAGTTTGAGGACGACATTAAGTTGTATTGGAATGTTGGACGGTAGGAAGGCTCTATAGAGGGATCTGGACATGCTGGATCACTGGGCTGAGACCAACACTATGAGGTTCAACAAGACCAAGTGCCAGGTCCCATACTTTCATCACAACAACCCATACAGTGCTACAAGCTTGGTGAAGAGTGGTTGGAAAGTTGCCCAGTGAAAAAGGACATGGGGGTGCTGATCAACAGTGGCTGAACATGAGCCAGTGTGTGACCAAGTGGCCAAGAAGGCCAATGGCATCCTGGCCTGTATCAGCAATAGTGTGGCCAGTAGGACCAGGGCAGTGATTGCCCCTCTGTACTTGGCACTGATGGGGCTGCACCTTGAATCCTGTGTCCAGTTCTGGCCCTCTCACTACAAGAAAGACGTTGAGGTGGTGGAGAGTGTCCAGAGAAGGGCAACAGAGCTGAAAGAAAGTTGTAGCCAGGTGGGGGTTGGCCTCTTCTCCCAGGCAACTAGCAAGAGGGTGAGAAGATGTAGATTCAGGTTGGGCATCAGGAGGAATTTCTTCATGGAAGGGGTTGTTAGGCAATGGAACGGACTGCCCAGGGAGGTGGTGGAGATGTTTGAGAAACAGCTGTACATGGCACTTAGTTTTCTGGTCTAGTTGACAAGGTGGTGATAGGTCAAAGGCTGGACTTGATAATCTTAGAGGTCTTTTCCAACCTAAATGTTTCTGTGATTCTACGATGTAGCAAGAATGCTGCTGTTAATATCCTGATCAAGAAGCCTTCATGAAGTCCTTTCCTATCCAACAATTCTGCTATGCTCATGATCATATTTCTATTTTCCCTTCCAAGCATGAGAGAATCTAGGGAGAAATAAAGTCATGCAAAAACTCCTTGGGCTAATTTTTTTCCTATGCACATGAAAGCAGAACTGAGTATGGTGTCATTGGAGCTGGAAGTTGCATGAGAAAAATGCACACCTAGGGATGCTCCATATCACATATTCCCATTAGGTAAGACTTTGATCAGAGTACTCTACATTTGTGTCTACATCACTCTCCACATGCAAAGGCAGCTCAGCTTACCTCTCTCACTGTGCTCCTGGTAGTTGACGCATGTGATCTGAGGCTTCCCCAAAGTAACAGAGAGGATAGAGTAAAGCTGATCAGAGCTGCGCTCCCCGACTTTGTTTTATTCACAGCTAATACATGAGGTAGCTTTGTGGGACTCCTCTTGTTCTCTCCATCTTTTCCCCTGGGGTTCTTTGGTCATGCCAATCATTTCAAGAGAGGATAAAGGCAGATACATAAAGGCACAATAAGGAAGGGTTAGTATACCCTCCAGCTACTTTGCCCAGACATAGATTTTCCCCACACAGTTTTGCTCCTCTAGGCATGGTGGAATATGCTTTGATTTCCCATCCCTTCTAAACTCATTATCATCTGAAATCAGTGACATTGGTACAAATTAACACCTGGTCTCCATTTGTAATGAAGAGAAAACATACCAGGTGGACATTTAAGAAACTAAATTCCCATGATGAAGCCACGGATATTAAAAAGAGAAAGAGAAAGAAACACAAAGATTACTGGGTGCAGCTCTCCCACAGCAGCAGACAGAGTGGCAGCCAGCCATTGTTCTGAAAGGCAGCATCAGCACCAAGAATCAGATGACTAAGCTCCTGATGAATGAAATATTTTTACTATGCTGAAAAAATTCTGGCACTGCAGGGTGACTTAGAATAAATGAAGCAATTTGAAGAGCCTTTCTGAAGGACACCATCAGATAACCTTCTGCTACAAGAAATGCCAGTACCCTGAAGAGGAGTGATGGTTCTGGATTTCAGAAGGGGTAAAAGGATACAGGCTTAAATTAGGTGGACTTGATGAGAACACATGTGAGTAGTATTCTCTGCTAAATGTCATCAACATTGTTGTGAAAGACGATGCAGTGTTGGTCACGGTTCAAGTTGGCTCTGAAAAGGCAAGAGAGCCTTGCAAGGGAAGAAATGGCTTCAGCATCTTAAAATGTTACTCCCTGCTCAGTTCCTCATTATTACCTCTCTGCTGAAGGGTGGGGAGCCTGTGCAGAGCTGGAAGGGAACAGTCTGGTAGCTCAGCACAAACCCCTTTCGTCACAGAGCTGGGGAGTGATAAAACCCCAAAAGCAGATTGACCAGCACTCCTCACTTGACTGGCTATCACAGCTGCCTTCTGAGACCCCATCCAGAGGTAATGTGGGTATCTGCATTGCACTGATGTGTCCTGGATGTACCCTTTATGGGCACCCAATGTTTCTCATTGCTGACAATGTGACCCTATGCTCGGCAAAAATAAGACAGGGACCAGAGGAAGATTGTTGAGAGGGGCCATTCATAAGCCAATGTCATTCATAAGTCTGATAGTGTCAGCACCATTTGATTAAACTGGAATTATAGAAAGATGCTTCAGTTCACCCTTACAAAAATGAAAGACAAAAACATAAGGAAATTAAAAGTTTTGGAGGCTTATATGTAGTCATAAATACGTGTATATATCTATGCTGAAAATTTAAGTCTATATATACATTATGATAAAAAAATACTAGCAAAAAAGAAGGTTTGCAGTGTAAACTGAGCTTTAAAATGTCTTGTGGGGTTTTTTTACTTCTGAAAATATCTTCTGAGCTTTCCCTTCATTGAAATATACAAAATTTTCGCCTTAATCTTACATATTTCAATTTGTGAGTTAAAGAGCTTGCAATGCTACTGCAACTGAATGGTTCTTTTAAAACTTACTGTACTGCATTCTCTGACAAGAGTTATCAGAAATATTTTACTAAACAAACCTTCACTTCAGTATAGCCCAGCATGTGGATGGGTTAGGTATCAACTTGGGTTTGGAGGAAACAGTACAATTAGGACTGAGCAACCCATATAATTCCAATATAGAAGCCTAAATCCATTTGAAAATCACACTTAGTTGGGACTGAGTCTCCAATCCAAGGTTTGCTCTTGTACCTAAAAACCAGAATATCTGTTCTACTGATTTAATGGAGTCATAGAATAATAGGATCACAGAACAGTTTGGATTGGAAGTGACATTAAAGTTCATCTAGTTCCAACCCCCTTGCTGTGGGCAAGAACACCCTCCACTAGATCATGCTACTCAGAGCTACATCCAGCCTAGCCTTGAACACTGCCTGGTATGGGGCATCCACAACTTCTCTGGGAAACCTATTCCAGTGTCTGACCTCCCTTACAGTAAAGAATGTCTTCCTAACATCTAATCTACACCTGCTCTCTTTCAGTTTGAAGCAATTGTAAATAGTGTAAACAAAGTTGGGATCAGGTCTGGAGGTCAAAATTTGTGCTCCTTTCCTTAGCAATTCTATTCCTTTTTCTTCTGAAAATGTCAAACCCAAAGTCCAAGGCTTTGTTAGGCACACGGCATCTACAAAGCCTTCATTAACGGTGCTGGGAAGCTTTGAAGCTCCGCCGTGCAACTATTAACTGATCTTGTTTAACAAACAGTGCTCCAGGCCTGTGTGTTTTCTGTGGCTGAACAGGTGATGATTTTCTCTTTGCTGCCACCAGTCAAGGACTTTCCACTACCAGGACCCAGGCTCCAGTTCTAGGGTCAGGAGTCCAATCTGAAGCAGGGTAAAAGGAAAATGTTATCTCCATTGATTCCTCGTGTAAAGAAAGCATTTCGCTTTTACACTTTGAAAAACACAGACTATCAGGTCATCTCACAGTGGGGTTAATAGTGGGGTTTGTTTTATTTCATGGCTAACATGATTGTTCTATTTTGTGCTTGTAGGAATAGAAACTGCTCAAATGGCAGTTCCCTCTCTGTATATTCAAATTCCTTTCCAAATCTGTAGCTTGCTTATACTGATGAGATTATTTTCACTGATTCAAGCCTTAAAAACAGACTTAGGTTCATTTTTTTCTTACAGATGAAAGCAATTGTGTGCATGAGGCTACTGTATAGTGAAGAAGGGTAGTAAGTTACTTGACTTACTTTCAAAGAAGATGTCATAGGTAAGCTCAGGAAGTGTGTGTTGGATGAGTGAGGTGGATGGGGAAGTGGGAGAATGGCAGGCCTCAGAGGGTTGTGATCAGTAATACAGAGTCCAGTTGGAGGCCTCTAGCTGGTGGTGTCCCCAAGGGTCAGTACTGGGTCCAGTCTTGTTCAACTTATTCATCAGTGACCTCGATGAAGGGACAGAGTTAACATCAGCAAATATTCTCTGCTGATGACATAAAACTGGGAGTAGTGACCTGGACTGAGACCTGGACAGACTGGAGAGTTGGGCAAATAGGAACTCTAAGAAGTTCAACAAAGGCAAGTGCAAAGTCCTGCACCTGGGCAAGAATAACCCCATGCTGGGGGCTGACATGCTGGAAAGTAACTCTGTAGAGAAGGACCTGGGGGTCCTGGTAGACAACAAGTTGTTCATGACCAGCAGTGTGCCCTTGTGGACAAGAAGGTCAGTGGTATCCTGGGGTTCATTAGGAAGAGCATTGCCAGCAGGTCGAGGGATGTGATCCTGCCTCTCTACTCTGCCCTGGTAAGACCTCACCAGGAATGTTGTGTCCAATTCTGAACTCTACAGTTAAAAGAAGACAAAGAATTGCTGGAGAGGGTCCAGTGGAGGGCTACAAAGACAAGTAGGGGACTGGAGTATCTATCTTACCAGAAGAGCTAGGCTACCAGAGAGGTCATGAAGTCTCCTTCTCTGGAGATATTCAAAACACACCTAAATGAGATCCTGTTGAACTTGCTCTAGCTTTATCAGGGGTGGTGGACTAGAAAATTTCCAGAGATCCCTTCCAACTCCAGTCATTCTGTGATTTTGTATGTCATATTTTAGAGACTAGCTCTAATGCACCAAATAACACATGTGCATCCTTGCTTGAGTCATGAAACTCCATCTTATGGTGATGGCCATTTGATGAGCAGATGGTAAGAAGTATGTATTTGTTCCTGTCCCAGGATGTATTAAGTATGACACTGGTACTGCAGCTACAACCAGTCTCAAGTATACTTGAAGGTGACTTCACAGAAAGGGGAGCAGGAAGACAAAAAGGATACAAACTAGGAAGGTTTAAGGAATTATTACTCTGATCATAAACACTAGATTATTTAAAACAAGTGAGACTGATAGTAAAATTCAGTAAACAGAGAGGGAGGATGAATGGTACAAGAAAGAGATGACAAAATTGATTCTATGTCACACTAGTTGCCTCTGAATTTTGCGGATTTCACTGTAAGCCTGATCTCAAAAGGAAATTAATAAATCCTATAGCTCTCATTGGAGATATTTCACATTTATCAGTGGGGATTTGCTCTTCTGTCCCTTGAAGACTGATCAACAGGAATGCTGTCACACTGTCCCTGTGGAGTACAGTGAAGGTAGGATGCAACTATTGCAGACTTATTACCAAAAGATTCCTGAAGTCTCAAAAGTCACCTAGTCCCAGTGAAATCCATCCAAATGTAACATATGATTTAACCTAAAAGAATCCCAAAAGGAACACAAATAATGACTTGAATACACAACCACATTGAGAAACTTTGCAAAGAGACACATTTTCTGATTGTTGTGCAAATGGTCCCAAGACTTGCATAAAAGCACTAACTAGCATGGCTTCACAAACCCTTTATGGGCAAAGGCAAAGAAGATAAGGATTTTCTGTTCTACTGCCATTGAATCTTTGAAGCAGTGGTGGTCTGGACAAACTAAGTTTTGTTTAACCTCCCATTACAGATTAATAAATATACTTAAAAGGAAAATACATAAAGGTACTATATTTTAACTGTGGGAGGAAAAACAGAGTAAGAGAAAAAGTCTGTCACATACAATTAAAAAGGGTTTGTATTTTTCAGTGTCTGTGCTCTGTCAGTTACTTCCAGAGATTACAATTATTGTGAGGAAACAATCAGTTTGTCTCAGAAAGGTAACAGAGTGTAAGAAGTAAAAGGCTAACATTTTAAAGTGAAGCCAGGCCTTTGACACTCACATCAGTAATTTACTAAGTGATTTACTTGCCTCTGCAACTATGCCAGCCTGCATTGTGGCTGCTTATCTAGCTGAAATAGAGCACTGTTATTGTGGTTTTTTTCTAATGAAAAGAATACCTTTTCATACCTAGATGGCACCTCCTAAATTGATCAGGTAGCAAATTTAACAAGACAAAGGAGATTTTTTTTTTTTTTTTTGCACAGAACATAACAGAATTGTGGATGTTGAGCACAATACACTAAATAGGTTGAGGTGGATTTGGCAGATGCACAGAGAAGAGACCCACTATGGGTCAATAAAGATGATTATCGGGAGAAAGATCCCTAGCTGCTGACTGCCAGGGAAGTTTCACCTTGCCTAGTAACCAGATTCCTTATATCCTTTCCTATAATGTTCTCCAGTGGTCAACATGAGAGCCATGTTGACTCTCACACTGGGCTATGTGAAGTCTTGTCTGTGCTTCAGCAGTTTTGCTGCTGCCTCATTCGCTGTTTCTCGTCTTGCAGTTCATTAAGATAATTTTGAAATGCCATGTCACAGTTTAGGGCCTCCTCTTTCTCTGCTCCAGTACTGATATAGGAACAAGAGAGATCCATTTCTCTGATCACTGTCTCCGGACCACAGGAATGGGACATTTTTGTATTGAAAAGTAGAGCTGGAAAATAAAAACTTGCCTACCTTCTTCCTCATCAGGGGCCACTGACCCCGGGGATGGTTCCATTTCTGATATGCAGCAGCTATCCTGTTCCCTTCAGATCTGGATAGCCACAGCAGGAACCACAGCACTGTTCTGCCAGCATGGTGCTCACATGTGTACTTAGGATTTCTTGTGTAGTTGTGTTTCTTCTCAAACTTAGAGATAAATGTGTCTATCCTCTTGGAAACATCAGGAAGTGTGGGACAGTTCTGAGGATACTCAGAGCTTAACTGACATAGCTGGTGTCCTCACAGCAAAGAAAACAGGTTGACAGACTGCTAAGAACTAAATCCAGACTCTGAGTTGCATCTCTTGCTATGCGGGGCTGAGGTGATTTTGGGGGATGGCTGAGAAGAAAGGGTCTAGATTAAGGGGTCAAGATACTGGAATGAGTATATTCCCTAAGGGAATATTCTGATCCTTTATATTCTGTAGGTTGCAAACTCCTGATGTCAGGGCAAACTTCATCACAGCAGTAGAGTTGCTGTGCTGATACTGGAAATTGATACATTGTCCGCAGTGCTAAGGCTGTTTTCTTGTATGATGTGAGACAATCTATGCTATTGTCAGAGCTCCTGAAACAGACTTATTGATGTTGAATCTCAGACTTCGACAGGCAAGTATTAATCCTTACCCCATCCCAGGTGAAATATTTTCTAGTTCTGTTTTTGTTGTTTTGGTTTTTTTTTTTATTTTGCTTAATGAAGACTGGTTATAACCTAGAACCACAAACTCAAACTCACTCAAACTGGCATTCAACCTATGCCTGGCAGTAAAGTAGACGAGAGATCGTTTTGATGTAGCTATGAGACCAAAGAAAAGAAATTACTGAACTCCCAGTTTATCTGTGATTGAATTTGATTCTATCATGATGGAAAACAAAACCTTATTTTAATAAATTTTATAAAACCAGTGAAATACCTGGGGCTGGAACTTGCAATTTCTAGTTAACATTTAAGCAGACCCATCTCCTTGGTTACATGGGAATAATAAAACTTGTGTTTTGCTGCCCTAAAATCAGGTGAAAGTTGGATTTCACTTCCACAGTGAAACTGCCTGCAGTAAGAGACCAATCCACATCACTTCACGGCTGTGACTTTCCCCCCCAGGATCCATCTCAAGTCACCAATTCCTACAAAGAGTTTTGTCCAGGTCCTCTCTAAGTGGAAAAGCCTGCCTCTTTTTTCTTATTCATCTGTTTAAAAAAAGATAATCCACTACCACTTCTGTATTTACACTTTTACAGTTTCAGAACAAGCCATGTTTTTTTATGAGTCAGAAGCTAATAAATATCCTGCTTTTTATGTTCTCATAAGCCTCCTCATGAGCTCTGCATGGTCAAGCTCACAACGTGCTGGTTCAGGATTGAACTGGGAAGAGAATTAAGCAAATTGGTACCTTCTCTCAAGAACCCATTGCATCAGAAAGGTGCAAATAAATAATTGTAATTTTATCTTTGCTACTAAATACAAAGGAAATTTTTGGTATTTTACATCCTTTTAATGAAGATAAGATTGTTATGGGAAATGCAAATCAGAGCTTTTAATTCAATATGCACAGGGTCCAAATTATACCATTTTTCCCCTGCTCCTTGATCCCAGATCAGACGTGGATGGTTAGTAAAACCCTTGCTTGATGCCTCAGTCTTGAACTCAGAGTAAAATTACATTGCTTTGCAGCAAAAGTGCTTGGTAGAAGGCAAAATCTGTCTCAGGACCAGAGACTTCATGGCTCTCCTTCATGCTTCCAGATGTGAAATCCCTTCAACTGAGTCCAAAAGGAACAGGGAAAAGGAAGAAAAGAGAAATTTCCTTTATCTTCCTTCTTGTTTTTCAGGGGAACAGCTCATCTTTTGCTTTTCTAACAGCCATTATTCGTCTGAAAGAATAGAAAAAGAGAGTAAAACCTTACCTTTCCCTCACTCTCAACCTACTGCAGTTTTCTTTTCTTCCTCATGCCCAAAGAATATGGAAATATTAATTCTGAAAGTAACACAACATATCTTCCACTCTTTTTCCTACCCATTTTTTTTCTACCCTATTGTTCACTGTTTCAGGACATAAGGTCAATCTCAGTAGCTGAATTATCTTGAGTCTGTGACATGCAAGCTTGAAAATTGTGATGCCATGCTGTATTTGACAAATATTTGTGTCACTGACTTTGTTATCTGCTCTATATGTTTATTTTTTTAGTGCTTTTGTGAAGTGGTAACAGTGATTTGGGCAACTTGACTCAAGTCTCATCTGCTCTACCTTTGTGCCATCGTCTCCCATATGTTTCCCCCATCCTGGTGGTCTAAAATCCTCTGTGAAACTGTCCAGCTGACAGTAGAGGAAGAATGTGCTGAGAAATAATGTACATGAATGGAATCGTAATCTCTTGGTCATATACCTCAGTCTTCCTTACTTAGTGCTTATCTTTTCTTTTTCCGAGTCACTTCTTTCATTTTTCTTACATTTCTAATTCCCATTGCTGAGTGGGCTTAAGTCTTTCAGCTTCTCTCCCTGAATAATCTGCCATTCTTATTTCCCTTATATTCTTCACTTGCCAATTCTTTCTGCAGGGGTCCTTGTGCAGAAGGTTGATACCCTCCTTTCAAATTAATTACCACACATGCATGCATACATGCTCACCGTGCTGTCTCTGATCCATGGCCAAAGCACCTCTTCATACTTCTCTACAGTCTGTCCTCTGCGTTATCTCCATTAATCTCTGTCTCTGCAAATTTTGATTCATAGTTACCATTCTATTTCTTTCTCCTCATCTCAGACATTTTCTGGAGGTAACTGTGTGGTAGAAATGAAGTGCTTTCACTTCACCCTGCATATTTCTTAGTAAGATAGATAGAATTTGTCTCTGCCTGAACAACTCCTATTCTTGTAGCTGGATGAGACACTGTGCCCTCTGCCTCATGAGAACTTCAGACCTGGGATGCAGGAGAGCTGTGAAGAGTCAATCAGGGCTTTCCTTATAGAATCCAAGTCTCCCAGTGTGGCTTTGGCAGCTGCTATAACCTACTTGCTGTTAGGAAGTTATTCCTGCTGGGGACTGGAAGCAGGTTAGGTAGGTAGTGAATTTTCTGTTGACATCAGAGCTCTGCTATCTTTACATAATTTCAGAGCTTTCCTTCAGTGAGGAGATTCTCCATGTGGGTCTTGCAATCAATTGACAGCTTTGCTTCCCAAAGAAGCAGCTCCAGGTGAGAATTTCCCTTTATAATTATTCTATCCCTGTTCATTTCCCAAATCTGAAATAATTAGGCTAGGTTATTAAAAATGCTTTATGCTGCACATGAGGAAATACCATGTCCCACTTCTCCTCCCCTGAAGGTATTTACCCCACTTCTGCACTCCTCTCTCACTTTTCCCTTTTCATTTCATCGAGTCCTGAGAGATAGGAGCCCACTGTTCATTGTGCAGCATCTTGATTTTCTGCCAAAATCCTTGTTTGTGTTTTAGTTTATCCTACTTTGCTATGGTAAGTTTTTCTTCAGCTGCAGCTTGTGAGCTATTGAATCCTTCTTTGCCAAGTGCAGAGTTCATACTTTCTCTTGATTTACTGGCAGTAAAATATTGTCTGATCAGATGTCTTAGCACAATGCTATTTTCATCTAAGGATGACATTTTTACCTTTCAAAGAAAAACAGAGCTTCAATTGAAGATAAAAAGGCAGAGAGTTGAAGAATGTAAACACAGTCTAGATTCTCTTATCACAGTTAAGGAAGAAAAAAGTACCCCAAACTATTTTAAACAGAGGCCCTATATAAGGAAGTCTGCAAAACCACTTCCCATTTCATAGGACAGGATATGCCAAAGAAATGATAGAGCTTGGCACAAATAACAAAGATAATTTCAACTTTATTTAAATACTACAAGGACATTTAAAGACATCTCAGATATAAATCCCATTTTGATTACATTCTTCAGCTTTGCTTTAATGTTCATCTTTTTTTTTCTGGGTAGAAGGAGAAACTAGAAGGATAGTCAAAACTTGCGGTTTGTAAAAATTATGAGCATCCTGTTAGCGAGTCTGGAAATTAAAACCTTAAATTTCTTCCCCCTGCAAGCCTGGAGAAGGAAGCCAGCATGTAATCTTCTCCCCTTTGCTTTACTGGAGTTCTTCTATTGCTCACGGCTGACCTGGAAGATGAGAGGTAATTTAAACTCTAATTGTCTCAAAAAGAGCCACGAAAAGAAAACAAAACTATATTAAAGCAAACAGTCTGCAGCCACTGAATCTATCCTCTGTCAGACTTATCACCCTGGGGACACTGAGGGATGGGTCAGAATTCAAATATTGTAGACAGGGATCGTTGATGAGAACAGCCCGTACTGGCTGTTGAACAGATGGGCACCCTCAAACCCTCATAGCCACACACATATCCTCAATTGATGGAGAGCAGCACTTCTCTGCAGGAGTCAATAAAGAAATATCAATGTTATACAGCTAGGAATCTGGCCTATATGATTTTCAATTTGGGTTAAGCTCAGGATTCACAAGTGTTGAACCCTGAACAACACAAGGCATGAGAGCTCCCTCAGGATTTTGCCAGTAAAGTGCTCGTAAAAACTACACAAGTATCAAGTAAACCTGCATCAATGCAAACCCTCATGTCTTTCATACATGCAAGGTTCACAAGAGAAAAGATAATTTGAGAAAGCTGTAAGAATTTAATTAGGAGTGCAATCCTACAGGCATCTCATTCTTCAAGCACTTACGTTAGGCGGATGAGTAATGATATTAAAAGCCAGTAGCTTGTGTCCCACAGGGAGAAGACTGGGAACTTTGTATTGTTGGAGGGGAAAAAAAATCTGTTTCCCGTTAGGGAACAGTTCTGCAATGTGCCACAAAGAACTGTTCTTGGTTTAGTTCATCCTTCTATACTGGTTTTAGTTCTACAGTAAAACTCCTTAAAAATCATAGTGTTGAGAGAGTAGGAAAGGAGCAACAGAAAACTCAAGGGATAAAGAATGCGTACACAAATCATAGGTTCTGCATAAATCTTATGTTCCTGGTCCACACAGTGGGAAGAATAACTCAAGTCAAGAGAAAACCCCAATTAGGTCTACAGCATACCTGATAAACTTTGTTTAAATAAACCAACCTTCCTCTTCATTTTTCTTCAATGCCAAAACACAGACTAAAAGTAAAGCAGAGAATCAATCTTCCATGCTCTAGAAGATGATAGCAGAAGTTTTCTCAAGCTTTGCTAGCTTCTGAAAGTCAGAGCAGGCAGCATCTATCAGATACCCAAATCAGGACAAGGGCCCTCATACACCATGCTGATCAATTAAGTCAATCTTGGAAGTAAGAGTTGGACATTTAAAGTATTATCTCTTGTTAATATACATAGAATATAAATACAATAAATCTCCCAAATGTCTCAAAATCTTCCAAAATAGTCCACAGAAATATTTGGAAGGCTCAGACTCAGTGGGAGGCCTTTACTCATGCATCCCTGAAATGGTCCAGTGGCTTTCTCCCAGATGTGCAATGCAATGACTAAAAGGCCCCACACATGCACCATGGCTCAAGCAGTACAGATTCTGGTGACATTTTCAAAGGTATCTAACACGTGAGTTGGAGTTGAGAATCCAGATCCTCTGGGTAAATTTGATCATCTCTCTCCAGGTGTGAGATTATTCTGGACCGTGCCCAAGGCCCCAAAGGCAGAAAGGTTCCTTGAAAAATATCTTCTCCAGCCTTGTGGGAGGCTGAGCACAATCCACTTCCAAATTATCTAAGGAAAGCAGTTCTGATCTGAGGAGAGAAAAGGGCATTAGCCAGAGAAATATTTTCAGGACATAGTTATACAATAACAACTAGAAAGGTCATCACAGGGCATCGTCTGGTGTTTGTTCCTGTGTCTTTCACTGAGCAAGCTTAAAATAAGGCTGGGTTTGTATAAATAATGACTCTACCAATTAAAAAAAAAAGGAAACTAAGAAGAGCCCTGTATACTGCCACCTTGTAATGTGAGAGAACTGATGCAGAGATCTTATTGCAGTTTGGTGATAGCATCTTTGCTCCTTATGAAGTGAGCCAGATAGTAGAAACAACTGCCAAAAATAAGTCCTGTCTCTCCAAGCAAGGACACAACAACCCTAAGTGGGACAATGAGGCAGGCTGGAGTGTCTGAAAAGTGAAAGGAAGAGAGAAATAATCAAAACAAGTTTGTTTTGTTCTCACTCTGGGTGTGTCCTCATTTTGGGTGAGGAAGTAACTTTGTTTAACATACAGATCAGCTGAAAAACCTCAACTTTACCGTAACTCAAGTTCAGTTTTTCACATCCCCTTGCTCTTCCCTTGCACTCTCTTACATTTTCATAACTGGCCAACAGTCTCACTTCAGTGCTGCTCACTCTGGTTCATTTGATGACCAAGGCCACCTTTCTTGTGAAAAAACTACCATAAAAAAGCTGTTTCTGCACATGTACGCACATGTGTTCTCTTCCCATTACTCCTCAAACACCAAATGTGGACAAACATGAGAAAGAAGCTCTCTGGGAATTCCGAGGGACAAAAGGGTCTTGTAAAGCAAGCCAGGAAAGTGTATTATTACAGAGGATAAGAAAATAAATGGCTGTAGAGTCTCCTCTCCTCATTCCTAGAGCTTTTATATCCAGTCCAAGCACCACTGCACAGGGGGCACCAGCATTTCCACAGGATGCTATTCTGACCTTTCTTCAAATACCCCTTACCTCACAGCCAGCCAACCATCTGCTTTGAATCTACCAAAGGAGAAAGAAGTTCAGCTCTAGATGCACAAGTCTTGATGGAGCCCATGATGGTGGTGATTCACCAGAGTCTCTCTGGAGTAATAGGAAGGCTGAAGTATCGTGTCTTTTACATAATTATTTCTTCTCAAGGATGTTTGGAAACTGAGTACCAGCAGGATAAAAAAAGAGAGAAAATGTCACCATGTAGTGGTAGTATGAAGTTTTGTTCTGTCAGTCTCAACTGAAGAACAGGAGGGGCAGACTGGAGGAAGATGTTACTGGGTTGCTATTGTAAAGAAATTATGAGAAATTATCTATGTGGAATTGATAGAGCCTATTCTTGCCAAATGTATTTGGCATGTGAGACCCTATAGAGCCCAGCCCTTTAATCTGCAGAAAATTTTAATTAACTTAAACTGTCCAAGGGAGACTTCTGGGCACTATTTGATTGTGGAGAGCTTTGTGACCAGTCAAAAAAAATCATTGTTTTCTTGGGGGCAATGGAATGTGTGTGGAAACTGCATCCTGCAGTCGTAGTTTTCCCCTTCTGCAGAGTCTCTTCAGCTTTCAGCTACTGACAGATGCTAGAAGGAAGGTGGTATATTATGAAGTTGTATGTAAAGCTACAAGGCTTTTCTTTCCCTCTGTTCTCCTAGAAGGAAAATAAGCCACTGTACGGAGATGTGATCTCTTGTGTGGTCCATGACCTGAACAGGGGATGTGGAAAATGCCACTCCTGAAAACAGGACAGCATCGTGCAACAGCTGTACGTGCCACACCAAGGGCTGTACCAAACCCAGAAAACCCACAGATCTGAAGCACCTGACACATAGTCACCCGAAGCTTTGCTCAGTGCTAGATGCTTTTTCAGGCAATCACCAAGGTACTGCAGGTGGCAGAAATAATGGCAGGAATAGGTTAATCAGAGCTAACTGGTTAAAAATAAAATCACTTATTTTGAGCAGGTGCTCTATCTTGAAACAGGATGTGGGGTAAGCTGCTATCATCATCAGAAAAGGCTCTTTTTTGGGTGGAGCCAAGAATATCAACACTTTAGCGACTTGTCTATTTAACCTGTGTGGTTTCCTGAAAACTGTGCTTTTCTGTGACTTCTGAGAATAGTGTGCAGGTCATAGTGTGCAGGATAGTTTTGTCGATGAACATGGGATTTTCTTCTGTTTGAACTGCACAGATAACAATCAGGGGCCAAACCACACCAAGGTAGAGTCCTTCTCTGACTGCTATTTCCAAGACTCAGTAGCTTATTTTACTTGACAGTGGTGCTGATCTGAACACTGGATATATTTCCAAATCTAGGCATCTCTTCTCTCTCAGTTAGGGTTTCAAAACTTTAGTTTCCTGTTTTTTCACTGTGAATTGTGTATTAAATATAATCCTCCCCCTCCCCACAACTCAGGTACTGCAAGATCTCTAATAAGATTGCAGTAATAACATAAACAAAAATCCATAACCCCCTTTATATTCATAGGATCATTTGCGTTTACCAGGAATGAGCAACTCCTAAATGATAAAGTTTATTATTTTAGTTAACCAGTGGTTTTTGTTTAAAATGATTTTACTGTTGTGCGGCAATCACTGCCATAAAAACACAAGCCACTGAGCTTTTCATGCTTTTTGAGAGAATGAAGCCAAACATATCACCCTTAAGCTGTCTACTTTTCTGTCCTTAAACTGAGCTCAGTGGAGCAATGAAGTCCCCTCTAGAATATCTGAGCTATTCTGTCTCTGACCTGAAAGGAATACTTAACAATGATAGCAACCATTATATTGTTTTTACTGAGAACAGATAGACGAGTGGGTACAAGAGGCCGTGAAAATTCATCCTTTGTCCCTTCATCCCCCCCACCTCCTTTTATATTTTCTCTAGAAGACAGAATGAACATAACTGATACCTTAAATGTTTATCAGAATATATCATGTGATCTTTTTCCCATTCATGTTGGCTAGACATCTCCGTTTCATTGCATGTACAGATACAGGAGATACCTATTAAAGATTGTACTATTATTTCTTATCTTGTCAATATTTTACTCTAATCCTTAGTGCGAATACAACACATAGCAAAATATGTATTTTTGGTAGCTGGATTCTCAGGTCTCTATAATTTCATAATTTTGAAGAACCGGATAACAACATGGGTTGCAAGACAAGCAGGTTTCTGCCCACGTGTGGAAAGGGTGTGGTGCTCAGGAGCTTCTAGGCCATCAATGCGGAAAAAATGCATGTCTCATTTTTGATCGCAACCCTGTAATAATACCCACACAAAAAAACAGGAGCTCGTAAACTACTTTATAAACAACCTGGTGTTTGTAACAGCCAAGTGGGTCCCAGAGAATTGTTTCTCTTCTTGTTTGCCCTCAAGGTAAACAGTATTGTTAATAACAATGCTATGAAAATTCGATACATTGACAGAACAATTTTCACTGTGAAGTACTTTATGACCTAGAAATTTGGCTGTGGAGAGTCTGATATGTCATTACTCAGGTTTCCACAAGGAGTGTGGGATGTGGCTGGTCAAAAGGGAAAAGTTTCTATTGGCAACTAATAAGGAGACTTCAGAGCAGCAAATTCCACATTTCTCCCAGAGGCTTTCCCAGACAGCAGAAATGCCATATTCTTCTTGTAAACATTGTTGAGGTACTATTAATGATCACAGCTGTGAAGGCCCTAGGGTTCTGTTTCACAGAAGTCATGACACCTTCAAACCATCCCCTCTCCGTGTCCAGATGAGGCCCTGGGTCTGAGGAAGGAAGAGATGTGTTTCACTACTGACATTGCTTCCAGCAACATTTGCACACCCTCAGCTCCCTGCTGTCACCCAGAAATGACCTCTGTCTTCTGAGTTCAAATGTAGAGCAACGTCCTGTAGCAGGGCACTAATTCAAGGAAGGGAGTGCATGATTTTCAGAATGTTTGCATGAGGAATACTTAAAGGCTGACTCACAACTCGCAGAAATTGTCTTGAAATGTTGCAAGAAATGTTATCTACTTTGACTTCAGCAAGGCTTTTGACACTGTCTCCCATAACAACCTTGCAGATAAGCTCAGGAAATGCAGGTTGTATGAAGGGACAGTGAGATGGATCAAGAACTGTCTGAATGGCAAGGCTTAGAGGGTCATGATCAGCAAAGTAGAATCCGGTTGGAGGCCCATAGTCAGTGACATTCTCCAGGGATCAATACTGGGTCCAACCTTATTCAACTTGTGTATCAGTGACCTGGACAAAGGGATAGAATGCACTCTCAGCAAGTTTGCTGATGATATGAAGCTGAGGGCGGTGGCTGATACACCTGAAGGCTGTGCTGCCATTCAGCAGGACCTTGATAGGCTGGAGAGCTGGGTAGAGAGAAATCTAACAAGGTTCAGCAAAGGCAAATGTAAGGTCCTGCACCTAGGGAGGAATAACCCCAAGTACCAGCACAGGCTGGTATCTCTGATCTACCAGAGAGTAAGTCTGCAGAGAAGGACCTGAGAGTCTTGGTGAATAAGTTGACCATGAGCTGGCGGTGTGTCCTTGCAGCCAGGAGAGCCAATGGTATCCTGGGGTGCATTGGGAAGAGTGTGGCCAGCAGGTCAAGGGGGTGATCCTCCCCCTCTACTTGGCCCCAGTGAGGCCACATCTGGAGTCCAATTCTTTGCTCTTCAGTACAAGAAAGACAAGGAGCTACTGGAGAGGATCCAAAGGAGGCCATAAAGGTGATGAGTGGTGTGGAGCGTCTCTCTTATGAGGAGAGACTGCAGGAGCTGAGCCTGTTTAGTCTGGAGAAGAGAAGACTGAGAGGGGATCTCATTAATGCATATAAATATCTCAAAAACAGAGGCCAAGAGGATGCTGCCAGATGGTGTTCAGTGGTGCCCAGCAACAGGACAAGGAGAAATGGCCATAGACTAAAACATAAAAAAGTTCCATCCCAGCATGAGGAAGAACCTCCTTACATTGAGGGTGGTAGAACATTTGAACAGGCTGCTCAGGGAGGGTGTGGAGTCTCACTGGAGACATTCTAAACTCACCTGGACACGTTCCTGTGTCACCTGCTCTAGGTGACCCTGCTTTGGCAGTGGGGTGGGATTGGAGGATCTCCAGAGGTCCCTTCCAACCCTAAAAATTCTGTGATTCTGTGAAATCAATGGAGATCTCTGTGGGACTGGCCTGAGCCATAAGCAAGGAGAGCCCCTTCGTATAGTAGACTTTTCTTGATTCTTATTGGGTAGCACTCATTAGTTTTTGAAAGGCAACACCTCTCAACACTTGACTATTTACACAGCTCTTGTATCAACAAATATTTTCCCCAAAGTGTTGCACTAATTAACATATAAATAAACTATGTCTTTTCAAAGCTGGTGACATATGTTAACAAGTGTTTGCCAACAAAAAGCTTAGCACAGCAAATACAGAGATTCCATTTCTTCATCTTTTCAGGCAGGCTGTTGCTAAGACAGGTCATTAAAAAGTTGTAGAACCTCCAATTGTGATCCATATGGCAGGAACTAACAGCTATCAGCCACATCTGTCTCACCAGCCTAACCAGGGCATTTGCAAGAATTTTCAGGAACACAACGCAGGTTACAAGGTACAGGAAAGCAGTACAGAGATACATCCACAGCTGATGTAATTTGTCATGGTTAGAATCATAAAATCACAGAATCATAGAATAATTTAGGCTGGAAAAGGCGTGTAGTATTGACAAGTCAAACTATTAATCCAGTACTGCCAAGCCCACCACTAAACCACATCCCTCAGTGCCACATCTACATGTCTTTTAAATATCTTCAGTGATGGTGAGTCCACCACTTCCCTGGGCAGCCTGTTCCAACACTTGACAACCCTTTCCACAAAGAATTTTTCTCTAATATCCAATAAAAACTTCCCCTGATGCAACTTGAGACCATTTCTTCTTGACCTATCACTTGTTCCTTGGGAGAAGAGACTGACCCCGATCTGGCTACACCATCCTTTCAGATGGTTGTAGAAAATGAAAAGGTCTCCCCTCAGCCTTCTTTCCAGATTTGGTTCTTGATATTGATTCTCTCATTCTTTCTGATTTTACTTCAGAGGATTTAATCCTCGCTGTTACCGTTGTGACTGTAAAGATCTACATCTGTGTCATGCTGGATTAATGCAAATCATGTCACTGAGTCGAGAGCTAGAGGTGTCCTGTATGTCAAACTCTAAATCATTCCTGTGAAGAACTGCTCCATTGTATAAAATATTACAGACTTCAGCCCTTTGCATGTGAAAATATTTGATAAGATAAGCTAAGATAATAGAGCAGCAGCTTACACCAGATGGACAGATCTCTGCTATCCTTCTATGGTAACAGACAAGGGCAAGGGTGCTTGATTTGCAGATTTTCCTCTGGAGCTGTGGACACATCTATAGCAGATTTAAATAATTAATTAGTTATTGGTGGATTCCATTTTCATTGGTAGATACCCACAAGGATCATCAAGTCCAACTCTTAGCCCTGCACAGGACCATCCTCAAGAGTAATAGCATGTGCCTCAGAGTATTGTCCAAACGTTTCTTGAACTGTCAGGCTTAGTGCTGTGACCACTTCCCTGGGGAAGTGGGTAGCAGTACCCAACCACCCTCTGGGTGAAGAACCTCTTTCTAATATCCAGCCTAAACCTTCCCTGACCCAATTTCAGGCCATTCTTTTGGGTTCTGTCACTGGTCACCACAGAGAAGAGATCAGTGCCTGCCTGTCCTCTCCCTCTCAAGAGAAAGTTGTAACTGCAGTGAGGTCTCCCCTCAGTCTCCTCTTTTTGCAGGCTGAACACCCCAAGTGACTTCAGACACTCCTAATACAGCTTATTACCCTCCTTTGGACACTCTCCAATGCCTTAACATCTCTTTTATATTGTGGTGCCCAAAACTGCCACAATATTCAAGGCAAGGCCACCCCAGTGCAGAGCAGAGAGGGACAATCTCCTCCGTCGCCTGGCTGGTGATATTTTTTCTGAAGCCCCCCAGGACACAGTTGGTCTTCCTGGTTGCCAGGGCACTGCTGATTCATATTCAACCTATTGTTGACCAGGACTCCCAGGTCCCTTTCCATGGCATTCCAGCATCTCATTCCCCACTCCCTACAAACGTCCAGTGTTGCCACATCCCAGGTTTAGAATCCAACACTTCCCCTTGTTGAACTTCATGAGGCTGGTGATTGCTCAGTCCTTGAATTTGTTGAGGTCTCTCTGCAGGGTCTCCCTGTCTTTGAGGGAGTCAACAGCTCCTCCCACTTTTGTGTCATCTACAAACTTGGTTAGTATCCCTTCCAGTCCTGCATCCAAGTCATTTATGAAGGTGTTGAAGAGTACAAATTGAAAACCTGGTGTGAGCAAAACACAAGCTTTGATTTTAGAACCATCTAATAAAACAAACAAAAATCCCAAACAAAAGTAAAACCAAAACAAAGAAACAAACATAACCACCTCCCCCCCAGAAATAATAATAAAAAACATATTTCATGCTTTATCAGTTAAAAGCCCTTTAAGGAAAGTGAAATAATTCAGCTCTGTTTATGAATTGTGTCTAATATCTCTTTCTACACACCATTTGAGTTGTTTTGGCAACACAGTCCGATTTTTGCCCAAGAAACACTCATGTCTAAGTCACAGGGCCATCCTCTGTCATTCTCTCTTTTCTTCTGGCCTTTTGAATGTTGCCCTTTTTTTTCTACACTCTGGTACTGCCACAAGTATACTGAGTAGGAATATCCTGGTGCTTAGGACCTGACCCTAAAAATGTCAGGCTGAAGCGAGCTGAATGCAGATCTCCCCGTGCCTGAGCACTGAACAATGAAAGAGGCAGCCATGACCTCCTCCTCCCCCCTACAGAGCAGCTGCTTTTCAAAAGGGGAAAGTGAATCATTTCCTTGGTACTCAGCCTGATAACTTAGTAGTATATGCTTAGGAAACAGCTTTGGACTGTGAATCACTAAGTATCAGAGGTGGAAAGTCTGAGCTGCAGAGGTAACATTTCAGACTCAAGTGTCCTATAGAAACAATTCATTTAGGTGCCCCTCTGCCCTGTGATGGGATTTCTGCCTTTACAAACACGGATAACTCAGACTGCTGCACACAGGATGCAGACTGGAACCATCTCAGGACCTTCTGGTCATTTTTAAAGTGAAACTGTAATGTCAGTACCAGGCACTGCAGAGGATATACATCTGTTTAGGATTCAGAAAAATGGACTCAGAAGAGCATTGTGGTATAGCCAGCTGTGAGGAGAAATAAGTACTACTGACTGACAGACTTGTCAGACCGCCAGGTATAATAAGGTTCTAGCTCCATGTGGAAATAATGGTTCGAGAGTGTTTATTTACTTTCCATTACTTTCAATTTTGATATTCTAGGGAATATTTTGGATGACAAAATGCTTTAGAGTACAGTCTTCCCTGAATAATAGAATGGATTCAATTGACAGAACAAATAAACTTGAATACTGAGAGTGAAAGAAAACATAAATAGGCAAGACAGAAAAGTGGTGGGAGGAAGAACAGAGAGACAAGGGAGGGAAATTGCATGCCAAGGTCACAGAGCAAGACAGTAGCTAAGACAGAAATAGAATTCAAAAGACTGGCTTGCTTAGGTATTTTTTGGGGGGCTTAACAAGTTACATCCTGTTTATTAAGCTTAAAAAGATTTTTTTTTAATTTGTTCAGCTGACTGCAACAGCAATTGTAAATATGAGTCAGGTTTCTCTTCAGATCTTAAATATTTCTCTGTGCCAGCTTATATCCTAAATTATCCAGTGGAAGCAATGTTTTTACAATCAGAAAGCAGACAGCAAGTAGTCCCATTCAGCTGCCTCTGAGCCTCCAAAATCCCCTAGTTGCATGTGTGGATCTACTGGCTCCATTGTCTATACCATACAGCTTGCTGTGGGAGATGGAGCCATTGAGTCTTCCCAAACTAAGTGGGCAAAACCTGTGAAACCTTGGGCTGGGAGCAAGAGCTGCTTCACTCTCTGTTGACCCAATTCCCTCGGAAGGCCCCAGGTTGAGCCAGGGTTCCAGGAGAATTCTGAAGTGCCCTGTTCTGGGATGCTGTAGGCCCAAGGCAGCAATGCTGGACCCCAATGAGAAAGCAAAAGACAAACTAGCAATTAACTCAAATATAGTTAATTTCAAACTTTTTGTTTTCAAATGGTCTGTGAAACACTTTGATTCAGCAGTCAGGTATCACTTTCACTTGAGCAGGGAACCAGAAAAAAAGGAGGAAGCTGCATTCGTGCCTACATCTGCTGAAGAGGAAGATGGAGCTCCTAAAGCCTGTTTCTTCAAAGAACAGGATTAAATCTGCCTTTGAGAAAGTTATGTCTTACACATTTAAGAAAATTTATGCAAAAATAAATAGACAAAAACTGGTCAGCAATTTTCACTGAAGCTTTCAAAAATACTTCTTAGGTATTACAGATGAAGTGAGACCAGGATCTACCCAGTAAACTTCTTCCGTTATAAAATAGGACTAAAATATATGACTCAGTTTACTTTTTGTAAACACTTTTTACTCAGTGTAATTTTTGATTCTTCTTATAGTAGCTGGTTTGGGTTCATGCTTTGCCTGACAATATCTTCTGGTTCACAGGTTCAGCTTTGCCTCTATTGCTTTGGGTGTTGTATTGCTTTAGGTGTTGTGTTTCTTTTTTAAGTAGCTTCAACTGAAAAAAATAAATCCAAATAGCCATGAATCATGAGCATATTTGGGTTTAGACCTGAACTTGATGCCACAGAGGCATCTGCTGAAGATGGGTATGCAGACTAGCTTTCCTTCATCTAAAAAATCTTTGCAGTTTTCCGAGTATTGTGACACCAAGGTCTCAAAGAACATTTTTTTATGTTGTTCCAGTGGAACATAGAGGTTTCTCAGTATATATGAAAAATATCATATTGCTTCCCTTTAATTGCTGAACCATGAATTTTGTGGGTCTGATTTCACATACTCCCACATTAGAAAATGCACCGTATAATCTCTCTTCATCTCAGCTTCTCCATCAATCAACTGGGAATAATAGCAACTGATTTAGGAGTACTATGGACTTTAATTAATGTGTGTACAGCATGTTGAGATCTCTGAAGAATAAGACGCTTTAGAACATCAAAGAATAAACAATGACATTCTTTGTCTTATGTCCTGGAGTCAAGATACTTTAACATTAAGTTTCAGACCTATAAGGGATACAGAGGGAATCCCTTTGCAACACTAACTAAAATCAAAATGTGCCGCTGCCAACAATTCAGTATAAAATAAATTCACAAGCACATATTTTCTATATTCTTAGTCTGAGAAAAAATTTCTGCATGTTTTCCCACTCCTTGTCCTATCTGTAATCCTACTGTTGCTGAAATGTTTAGCTCTGGACTACAAGGGGTGATCCTTATTAGCTCTGTGATGTTAAGGAGTGATGTTTGTGGTTCTCACATTAACATCACCAGCACAGGCAATACCCATCTGATAAATCTCAGCTGTTCTGTGGATGACCATGAGGCCTGCCCATAGTCCCTACAGAATATACCCTGACAGCATAGCCAGTGCAACCAGCTTTGGAGCTGAGTAGTCACACTGCAGTGCCCTCCCGAATTGCAAGGCAGTTTCTAGTGTTCACCTCCATTCTCACTCTGCTGGTCCTTCATCCTGCAGTGGGTTCTTTACTAGTGAAGACAAAGTTTGGCTTCTGACCCTGATGAAGGTTTGAGAAGGTATTGGAAGACCCTACAAACTTCTGATGACCGCATCCTTACTACAAAGTGAGGGAGTAACCCTCTTGAAATGACAGGTAACCTGAACTCACTACTTCCTTCTTCCACCCACCCATTCCCAACTCCCTAAATAGAAATGTAAGATGAAATGTCATTTAACTCTGAAGAATACTTTTTCTTTGAGAAATTGGAGGTAGGAAGAAAGCCCAATTGAGAACCCCTATGATTTCTACAATTAAAGTAAACCCATAGATGGGGTATCATACATACACACAGAGAAACAACAACGGAGTGTGTATATGTAGTTACCACTGCATCCATAGATACAAAGTGCCAGAGCGTTCAAGAGCCGTGCATGTTTCCTGTACAAATTCTCAATTATAAGCAGTTAGTGATCTTTTAAGTTGAATTAAGTTAATTTTATTCAGGTGCTGAAGTCTCAGAACCTCAAAAATTTCCCTTGCATCTGCATCATTTATGAACACCATATAATGATAAATATTGTTTCTTATTCATAAACAAACCTAAGATGCTTTATAATTTTCAATGCTTCCAGAACTTAATTCAGACCTCTTTACAACTTTTCAAATGCTTAATAGAAATCACATGTTTTATGATCACTAAAAGTGTCATTACCCTTTGAAAACTAAAGCTGAGACAGCAAGTTTCTGACTTTTTTTTTTCTTACAAGCATAGGCTTGTTTAGATTTCCCATTTTTCTGCCTCCTGTATTAAGTATCTGCAGAGGAAGGGAAAGGCATCCACAAAGCCAAAGAGAACACTGGTGGTCACACAGGATTAGCACAGAGAATTTTTCAGATTCAATCTAGATTCTGGGTTGGTGCAAATCAGAAAAGTTCGACTAGCTAAGGATATGCAGTTGGAGTTTGCAAGGCAGTAAAAGTCTCCAAATAGTGTACAAAAAATACACCTGGCACTTACATGATGGTATTCTTCCAGGGAATAAATCTTGCCTGTCTGGAGCTGGAATTTCTGAAGAGGGAGGGAAATGCTTTCAGGAGCAAGGCTGTGTTGCACTGGGAGGTTCAGTCACACACAAGAGATTAAAATAATGCGGAAAAACATACAGCAGGTTTGTGTTTTCCAATTTTTCACCCAAAGGAGGAATAATAAGTCTGTACCTTTCCCTTCCTTCCCTTTTTTCACTATACCATTTCCAATTCCAAGCTCCAAAGTGAGTCATCACTTTCCCCTGCCTAGGTTGCTGCAGTAAGACGTGGCTCTGCTTCTCCATCCCTGAACTCTCTCTCTTATGGTCTCCATCAGATTTACCTTGATTCTACTGAAACATAGGAAAACATTAGAGGGAGAGGACACCTTCTCTCTTTTTCCTGTCTATAACAATTTGGAGCGTACTGATTTCTAACACCAAGATTGCAACTAGCCGTGATCTGCACTCTGGTTGTGCTTCTGTGGGGTAAAATCTGTCTCCTGGTGACTATAGCAGAGGCCAAGGACAGAGTTTGACCTTGTGGTGAAGATGGAGGTCACTGGAGCCTGAGGGGGCCTGAGAAAAGTTTGTGGATGAAAACAGTAGTCAAATGTCTTGACCGAGGGGAAGAAGGAAGGAGCAACACTCTTCTCTGGGCCATCATATACACATGACACCAAAAATAAGTCTAGATCAATCTGTGGCTTTTACTAGCTTTAGTTCGTATTGTTGTTCAAAACCTCTGAGTGCAACCAATAAGTAATAGAGGGAGCACTTGAAGATACATCCATTGCAGATAATTCTCTTTGCTTTGCTTTGTGTAGAAAAGGTTGTCTCATGTTTGAGTTATTTTGCTGAATGTGAAGCTGAGGGATAGTCTGATATTGAAGCTTTGCTGGAATAATTTTTGAGACAATTGAATAAAATAGAAGAAACCAGGCTTTGGATCTTGACAGCATTCATTCACTCATTCATTCATGAGGCTTCAGGAATTCAGTTGTGAAATTGCTGAGCTGAGTTGCAATATGCCTCCTTTTGCATAAATAAGCTTTTTTGTCAAATTTATGAAAAATAGGAAATGTGACAGTCACCTTTAAAAAGGGTTCAGGGATAAATTTTGACATAATTCATAGGTAAATGGCTAGAAACTAGCTGAATTAGTAGATGTGGCTAGGACAGAGACATCAAGCAAAGGGGGAAAGATGCTTCAGTTAAAATAATGAAGTTTATTTCAGAAAAGCTTTTCATGAGGCCCTTCAGTACACTCTTAGAAAAAAATTGTCACAGGACAGAGGAACAAATTAGTCCTGGGCCCCTCAGTTCAGGAAGGATATTGAGGTGCTGGAGCAGGTCCAGAGAAGAGCAACGAGGCTGGTGAAGGGACTTGAGCACAAGTCCTATGAAGAGAGGCTGAGGGAGCTGGGGTTGTTTAGTCTGGAGAAGAGGAGGCTCAGGGGAGACCTCATCACTCTCTACAACTCCCTGAAAGGAGGCTGTGGCCAGGTGAGGGTTGATCTCTTCTCCCAGGCAACTATCAGCAAGACAAGAGGGCATGGTCTTAAACCAGGGGAGGTTTAGGTTGGATACTAGGAAGAATTCTTTACAGAGAGAGTAATCAGGCATTGAAATGGGCTGCCCAGGGAGATGGTGGATTCTCCATCCCTGGAGGTTTTTATGAGACTGGATGTGGCACTTAGTGCCATGGTCTAGTAACCAGGGTGGTAGTGGATCAAGGGTTGGACTTGATGATCTCAAAGGTCCTTTCCAACCTGGCTGTTTCTATGATTCTATGATCACAGTCTGAATCAATTTAAAAGACGGAAAGGAAAAGTTAGCAATAAATATTAAATTTATACAACTGAAGGAAGCTCACAGTGGAAATCCATAGAGATCTATGCTCTTAAAGCCCATTTAAAAGACAGTAGAAAAAGGTTTAAGAGCTATGTGGTAAAGACTGCAAATGAAGGAATGTAATGAAATCTGAGAAGTTATAGGAAGATATCATAAGACTGAATGATGGGGGAAAAAATGGCAGTTCCAATATACATGCCAAATAGTACAGATAGAAGTCATATCTGCATGGTAATGTATTCTACTTTAGGTTTACTCATCATGGTAAAGATCCGGGAATCGCTGAGTGCAATTCCAATAAAGCGTCCCTCCAGTGCTCAAGGGCAGTCCGAATTTAAGCAGAGAGCTACCAAAAGGATACAAGCAAACATAAAGCATCTATATGCTCTATATAAATTCACAAGATATAAATTGATGAAAAGCCTTTGAACCTAGTGTCTAATCCCACTGACCCCATTCTTTTCTTATTTACAGTCATTGTGAGTAGTGGGTTATTAAGGTAAATGGACTTTTGCTTTGACCCTGAAAGGTGGCTCTTGTGTTAAGTAATATGTCTAACAGCTGTTACATGTTTGTTCCACGTCCATATCCCAAGAAAAATTATGGTTAAGAATAAGACAACAATTGGATATTGACAGGCATGTGTGATGACATAAGTTTTGCAGAATGAATGATTTTTGAGTATTCACAGTAACCTGGTGTTCAAAGGGTAGATTTTTCACTGGTATTGTAAATTAGACCCCCTATCAGGTCCCTCAGGCTGGATGAGCACAGACACTGATTATTTCTGAGCACTTCAGCCTCTAGATACATTATTACTGACAATACAATCTTTTAAATTGTTTTCCAGACCCCTTAATTTTAGGATATTCTGTTTTCTTCCCTATTGCTAAAATACATTTCTAATCAATATCCAGGTTTGTTGAATTCTTTTTTCCCTCTCCCATGCTGATTTACTGGCAGCATTTAGAAAATGCAGCTCTGTTCCTCCAATGATTTACAGGTATATGGACCATTCTTAACATTTTAAAAGAGGCTTACTGGCATTTCTAAAGATGTAAGTAATTTAGTTTCCATTTTATAATAAAGAAAAGATGGTCCCAGACTCAGAGTAAACATGTTCTTGAAGGGATGCTGGATCCCAAGCATCCTGGGCACTTGGAGAGAAGCACTGCTTGACCACAGGCTGTCCGGGTGGGGAAATCAGGAGTGAGGAGGAGCATGGCATGGTTACATGGGCTCTGAAATCCTCTTATCTTCCCTGTGGAGAGGCCACAGGATCCCATACAGACTGAGCTCTGCCTATTCTTAAATCTCTTCCCTCTCTCTGGCAGAAAGGCACCTAGATATAGTGAAATAATTGGTCATGGCTGAGGGCCATGAGAGATGTGATGAAGCCATGTACAGCACAGAGTGGAGCCCATATCTCCAGGGTTTAGGTGACATGAAGGACAACCGACGGCAGAGGCAGTGCACACGCAGGGCAACAGGCTCATGTCAGAGGCAGAAGGTGCTCAGAGGCACAGACCTGCTCATGTTGTCATGGCTGCTGAACCCAGGGCTGCTCTGCTCACCTTTGGCCAGCACCAGCATAGACTCCTCAGAGGAATCTGCAGGTCTCTTCAGTCAGGGAAGCATGTGTGGATGGACAGCAAGCTGAGCCTCTGGGAATCTCCCTTCCTGTTTTTCTCCAGGGGAAACATGGCCATTGAATGCCTGTTTCGTGGGAGGCAGACTAAACTCTTTAAGCTCTACCCTCAGTTTTTTGAGAATGAAATAGTGCTGCTATTATGGTGAGAAGAGGAGAGACAGCTTGGCTTCTGTTTTTACACAGACTGCAAATAGCAATTCTGCTGTGCAGAGCACTCAGCTCAGCGCATCTTCCACTGAACACCTTTCCCCCGGGTCTCATCAGCAGGCGTCAGCTCCCTGCCTCCCCGACTGATACTTAAGACTCCCTGGCACTGTCTGGAGTGCTTAAACTGAAAGGGCAGCTCCTCTTGGCGAGGGTGATTGTGTCAGCCCCAGCCCCCTCACCTCTGGAGCTGAAATTATTTGATAAAAACGCCACTGCAGCAGCTACAGACAGACAGCTCTGCCCCTCCCTTGTCAGTCAAAGCTATCTGCAGGCTGCCTCTGTGCTTTTCATCTCCCTTGCAAGTTGGAGGAAAAGAAATAATACATAGCTCAGCTGTTTCTGTCTGTAGGCATTTAAGCTGGTAAGGCTCAGCTGTATAAATCTTCCCAGCTGTGAGAACCTCAGTGCTTTTATTCCCATGATAAAGCCTTTGGCTCTAAATGTGTTTCAGAGATATTCAAAGTGGAAATCTTTCTCTCCATCTGGGGAATTGCTTGGTGTCGACTGACAAGGAAATGGAAGGTCAGTAGCATTAAAAAAAAAAAAAAAAGGAAAGAACCCTGGGTTATAGAATTAACTTTATACTAAACCTCAGTGTGTGTTTTAGGAAGAGAGGAGCAGAAAGGAGGCAGGGGGGATGGGAGATTTGACTTGCGCAGAGCCTTTCATTGGAAAACTAATGCAGCCATCCCCAAGGCACTGTGCTGCTAAGATCTGGCATTTTCCTGCTCCAATGGAAAAGTAAGACCGATACTTTCCCTTATAGTAACCTTTGCTGATTAATCAGTGTAGTGACATTGAAGTCAGTTCCAGTGGGAAATAATTGCTGTCACTCTCAGACACGATATGGAAATAAGATGCCGTGGTGACAGCAACTGTTTTGAAGGGCTGGCAAGGAAATACAGATCAAAGATCAATGTCTGGCAGGCAAAGTGTTCACTTAAAGTCGAAGAGAGAATAGTTTAGGCATAGAGGTTTCTCTTGAAACTGACAAGGTTTGGACAGAGAATGGACAAACTCTAACAAAAACCTGAATGTGAGGAAATTTTCATGCTGAAGATTGGCTTGAAACCCAGGCTCAGACTTGCAGCTGAGTATGAGCATCTCCTAACCTGAAGGATATTCCAAAGGTCAGCTGCTCAGATGGGTAAGACAGAATCTTGGATTCCACTCTGGGTTCTGCTGAACCTTTCCTGTTTGTGGCCATGAACATGGTTCCAGTTACTTTTTTGGCCTCAGTTTTTCACATGTAAAAAGAGCAATGGGCTCTTTCCTTTCTTCAAGGCTGTTGTAATGATATCAAAATTCCCAGTGCTCAGACACTAAAGTAATGAGTTGAGATGGACTTGAGATGTTTTTTCTGCTTAAACGTAGGTGATTAAATAAATATGTTTCATCGGTATATAAATCTCATTTTTAAAATTTTTTAAATAAGTCCCAAATGAACTCTATTTGTAGAGCCAGTGTATGTCAGTTTATACCTGGAAGTAATTCTGGTCCATCCAGCTAGGTTTTATTCTTGGGTTCGTGGAAACACAGTTGGAATTTCTACTTCTTCACCACCCCAGTAAGATCACCACTAAACAGATTGAATATCCTGCTGTGATCCATGTCCTCAGCAGACAGCTTATGGGAAAGCTAAAGGACTCTGTTTCAGAGACAAAAAGTGCTTAATGATATTAACCTACTGACAAATTTGATTTTAAACATGTAAGTAAGAATTTCCCAAGCATATGATATTCCAAAGGACCGGCTTCTTGAATAATAATAAATAAATAAAAAATCGTCTAACTCTAAAGAGTGATAGATTGTCAGCATTAACAGTACCTTAATGATATTTCTCATCTGGGAATAAATACATGGATTTGAATAATACACAGGGCTATCAACAATGAAGAAGCATATACAGCACCTACCATTTCCCCTGACTCCCATATTTCTAGGAGGTAAATAAAAGCAAACCAAAGTAAATCACTGTGATCATGAAAACATATGACATCAAAAGCAAGGAGCTGCTCCATGTGGCTTACATGGGAAACAGAATCTGACTTCCATCAGCATAATGAGAATTTGTTTCCTTGCTGTTCTGATAAAGCAGACCTCAGCCAGAAAGATAAACATGCTGGTGTCTGGGGATAAATTCAATTTTACATTTTCACTGAACTTATATAACCAAGGAATGCAACATCTTGCCTGCCATTAGCAGGACTTAGATGGCTCATTGCTGCCTGCAGTAAATTAGTCTAGATAAGCAAAATCCCACAGGAATCAGCCATCCCACAGGAATCAGCTGAAAGAAGGCAAAGCAAGGGTAACCTGTGGGAATCAGCATACAGTGTGTTGGCAATAACAGCCTGCAACGGTACCCTTGGTACTTACAAGCCCACAGCTGCACAGATACAGGAAGGATAAACTGTGAAGGGGGATGGATTTGTCTGGGTAGGAAATGGTAATTGATATCTTGACTCAGAGCCTATGCTTCACCACATTTCTAAGACATTTAGAAAGAAAATAGTCTCATGAACTTGAGAAACCACAATGTTGGTTTCATGTCACGTGCAGTGCATGGACCTTAAGTCTTGGTGTAAAGTCCAGCCAGGAAGATCAATTGGGAATCCTAAGAGGGAATTTTACTCACCATAGGGATGACTCAAGAGTTCAGTATAGACAAGAGTGTTTCCCTCTCTCCAAAGGAAAAATTAAAAAAATATGTAATTCTTTATTATTCTGTAACTCCTGTCTTGGTGAGCTACTGTGTTTGGACAACCTCTGCAACTCCTGTAGTAGGACTTGAAAAGCTCTTGACTCTAGTCCATGAGTTGCCTCTATGAGAGACAAATCAGTCCACTCATCAGTGCTACCCACCCAGATATTTGCCTGCCTCGATCTTTGAGACTGGATGACCCAAAATGTCGAAGTTATTAGTACACATTGAACCTACTGATGTGATTTTTGAAAACTGATTTTAGTGGGAAATGGCAGCTAAATTCTGATGATGACGGGAAGCCAAGCTCTTTGAGACAAAATATGGCGGTATAGAACATCTGCCACCATGAGGCTTTGTTGAGAGTGCTGTAATACTGAACCATAATCTTTTCATTATATTTCAAATGCATAATGTCTTTTACTCAACAATTCCTGTAGCATTTCCTATGTCCACCTCTTTTTTCTCACCTGCTATGTCAGATGGAAGATGACCATCAATCACTATGAATCATGTGCCAGAGCATGTTTTTGCCAGTGCTGAGAAGGCTGTGCATTAAAATAGGTAGGAATAAAATTATTTACCTACCAGGTACAAATCGCAATTGTAGCATTTCAGAAGTTGTACAGGGAAAAACTAATTAAACTGACTGCCACGCACCCAGGATAAGAAGCTGGGAAATATGCCAAAACAGTTCCCAAAATAGCTCCTTTTGAAAATGCAAACCACTTTTTTCTTTTCTTTCCTCACTTCCTTTCCCTTTGTAACCACCCCGACACTTATTTCTGTATAGAATATCCAGGCAGTACCTTTCCTCCAACAACTCTGCAAGAAATTCTGCAAATTACAGTTAGTGTTCTGTACACAGAACATTTCTTTCTCTGTGAAATCCATCTCATCTCACAGAAGAGCAGAGTACATCTGATCCTATTGAAGAGACACTCCTCTACCAGCATTCTGGTTGGATGGATGTCAGCTTTGTCCCACTATGGCTATCCTTATGCTCGTTAGAGGAATAGGCAGCAAGATGGAGTGTTGTCTGAGTCAGATGAAGAAAAAGGTGAAAGAGTAAAAATACATCTAGTGAAAACTGGCTAGAGAGAAATGACACACAAAAGAAATTGCCAAGAAGAAGGCACCTTGAGGTCAGGTGCCAGTGTTAGACAGAAGATCTGTGTGCAGTGCCTATCTCTGTCCCACATTACCTTTTTGTGGTACTGGAAGACTCACATGTGCTGTACGCCACTTCGCCATTTAGAAAATGATGTTTTCTTTTCCAGTTAGGCCCTATAGCTCTTCAGTATAAGAAATCTCTCTTATTACCCATATGTCTAACATCAATCTGTATAGAATATTTAGCAATATAAATTGTACAGTGTCCCTTTCTGGCTATTATTTACTGTTTCTTTATTTGCAATTAGAACTGAAGTACCATGGAAAGAACTATCTTTGAAGCACACTAGACAAACAGATGCATAAACCCTTCTAAATAAACCATAAGTGCTTTTGGTTAATTACAACTCAGAACTGGAACATGGTTATGCAGTGAATGGGAAATTCGAAAGTTATTCCTATATCCCAGCTGTCAGAGTGTACGTCGTTTCCAAGCTCATGTAGATAAGAATTCTATCTCTAAGAACATTTTAGTCCTCCAATGTGTTTATTTGTTATTCTCTGAGATTAATATGAAGTGGTAGGAAGCTGCATCCCTTTGTCTTCAGCAGCCTTATGCTGATTTATGCTTAAAAACCCTACAGAGAGGGAGAGATATAAAATGCATGTCAAACTGAAATCAAGATTAAAAGGAATAAAGAGACTGATGATCCTGACACTGGGGAGAAACTTCATTCACCAAAGTACACCTTTCTCATAATGACACGGCAGAATTCCCCCATGCAGGGCAAGAAGTTCCCCAACTATCATCAAACTAAGCTGAAAGTGCCAGCTTGGAAGAGAGCAGCAAAGACATATTGATCACAGAGACAAATTTTCCAGTAGTAATTTTAAACCAGTTTTGCCGGAAGGCAGCTGAATTCCAGAAACTGTGACACCAGTTACTCCATCCTTCTGTTTCTTCATAGTCAGTACAAGGCAAAGAAGTACCTGGGTTCTCTGATCCCTCCCTTTTTGTAGTGGCCATGTAACTTGTGCTAGCAGAGTTGGGGGTCTTTTGCTTGATGCAAGTCTCTTTATTTACCACCCAGAAGAGATGCAGCTGTTTTTTCTCTTGTTGAATCTATTTGTCAGTTCTTTTGGTTTTTATAGGGGAAAAAAACTAGTTTAAATCTGAAACTCAACCATATCAGGATGTATGTGCAGACTGACAATTAAGGTTAAACTCTGATGTTGTTCATCAGTTCTCAGATAAAATTTTCAGGAGAAACTAAGACCCTAGTTCTCAGTCATAATTAAAATATTTAAGAATTTACGTCTAAGTGGGAGTCTCAGCCAGCCATGAGCCTAGATGACCATTGGGAAGTAATTTGATTTAGATCTAGGGTCACCTAGGCACTTTTGAAGATACTCCACTTATTTTTTAATTGGATAAGGTCCTGAAAATAGGCTGAGGGAGGATTGAATAGTACTCCATATATCTATTGTCTGTGCTAAATATTGTATGGTCGGGTCATTTCTCGAAAAACTTACAAATTTGTTAGACCAAGATAAACTCATCAACCACAAAAAAGTTTGCTTATGGGTGAAGAGCAGTAGCAGTTGTGAGGATAAAATCCCTAATCCTTTATGCAATAGATCCAGGGCACAGTGAACTAAACGCCATTTCTTCAGGCTTTAAACATATATGCACTTAAATCAGCCTTCTGGGATAGAGGAGTGTCTGCGCTGGAAGTTCGCCTGAAGTTTAATGCACTAAAATAGCATTTCAGACATAGCAGAAGTCAACTGATTTTAGAGAAATTGTGACCATAGGATTAACAATTGCTCTCCCAAATTTCCAGCAGCACAGTATTCTCCTCTCTTTGTCAGAGAGGGGAGTGCTGTCAGGGCCCAGGAGTGGTCAGAACTTTCTGTTCAACACAAAAATGAATCTGAGCTCCGCCCTTTTGCATCCTAGTTTTCCACATTAAGGAATAACTGCATCAGCAGTTGGTATCAGTAGGAGCCAGGGATGAAAAGGTACACCTAGTACACACTATGGCCTGCATGTTTAGAGATCTGGCATATACTTGCACTCTTGCCTGCTAAGCTGACCTCTACTTCCTTATCCTGTCCTCCTCATATGTGCTGGCTGAGGTGGCACTGGGGGAAGCCTCCTTAAGTACAGATCACCAGGAAGACACTGGGCTGTTGCTGACTGTGGGCTGCTAATAGCATGAGCCTAGGAAACAGTAATTATTCTGGCATACTTGCTTGCTTTAATTTTTCCTCTGTTCCTGGATTGACCCAAAATCAATAGAGCTGCAAAACTGCTTATAGATCAGGTCCATGTCTCTCTTGGCTGCATGTTGCTCTATGCACGTACTTACCTTCTGCAGTGGGGAGAAACAGTTTTCCCCCTGCAGTTATAAAATGGTAAAACCCCAGGGCGTGATGACCCTTGAAGTTTTGAAATTTTATCCAGTGAGTGCTTCTGCAAAATATAAACATATCACAACCAGAACAGAAGAGAAGGTAGTTGTAAGTTGTTGTTGAAGTAGTAGCCATGTTGTAGGAGCCACGAGGAGAAACAGCAGCAGCCCCACTGGGGACAGGGGCCCCCCCAGCCCCCAGCGGGGGGGGCTACAGAGACTTGGAACAGTGTTAGAATGGACTATGTGTCTGTAGCTATGAGCTAGGAGATGTTTCTCCACTATGAGCCGCAGAAGAGATGCTGAAAGCAGTGGCAGACCAGCACTGACCAGAGAAACGGTGGCAGAGAGCCAGGACAGATAAGAACTGAACCAAGCAGCAAACGGCATGCAGCAAGAGAGAGAACTCCTGGAAGGAGAACCAAGAAAGAGAGCCAGCAGCAGAGAGACAGAGTTTGGGATAAGAACTGAAGAAAAACTCCAAACTCCTTTGAGACCCCTCCTAGAAAGGAGGAAGATGATGGACTCTTACTTGAAAGAACCTTGGAGTGCTACAGCACTGGAGAGAGGAGCTGAAAAGCTCAAAGTGTCCTGGAAAGCTGGACCGGGACAGAGGCAGAGCACAGGAGCTCTGCAAAGGGGCTCGGATCCCCTGAGGATACAGACCGTCACGAAGACCCCTGAACTTCGTGGTATGACCGTGGTGAAACGACCGTTGTCTGGGAAATGCAGCCCACGGAAGAAGACTCTCGCTTGAAAGACGAGTGGCCGAGGGGCTTGGATACCCCTCGTGTGTGCTGGTAGAAATCCAGCTATCAGCTGCTGCATGAGAAGAGGATAGATGACTGCTGCCCTAGAGAAACTGTTGCTCTGAGACTGGAAAGGATCTTTCCTTCTTCCCTCCTGGACTTTTATTTGGAGGAGAGAAGAGATTTGATCAATTGTAAATATTTATATGTCATGGTAGAAATAGCTAAGATTGTATATAATGTATTGTAGTATTTATTTGTACAGTCATTGTAATATATTCCCTTTCCCCCATTTTGAGTCTTGTGTAGTGCCTGGAAAACACATCTTACACTGGGTTGAGATGTGGGAGGGGGTTTAGACTAGGGAATTGGATTCTGAGGTTCTCAAACCATGACATCTTCTAACTGATTAATCTTGTCAACAAGAAATTAGCAAGTATTTAGCCTCTCATTTCTCTAGATAAAATAATAGATTTGTAAACATTAAGTGACTGGGCTAAGGTACTTACAGCTACCTCACATTAGTCCTAAACTGTGGCTAAAGCATCAAATTCTGATTGTGGGACACAGGATTCAACCTCGTGATTCCAACTGCCGTGTCCAACTCAGATATGTACCTCAAGGGATAAAGAAAATTAAAACAAATTCTAGTCCTAATACTGTGAAATCTAATTAGTGCAGAAAGGGTAACTCTGAGCCGATATTTGATAGTGGTGATGATCACATTTAACCCCATTAGTCATTCCTGATTTGCTTAGCATGTGCACCATACTGGACAGAAAATATTCAAAGAGACCTAATCAATATGTTTCTTTTAACACTGGGTGTGCCCTTGGTTCTTTCAGATCACAATGACCTCAAATGCTGACATCCATATTTGTTCCAAGTTTTTATTCTACTTTACAGAGATAAGCAGAATGGAGAACTCCTGATTCCAGCACTAAGGTAGGCACACAGTCATCCTGGCAATATAATAAAAGTTATTTTGTGCATCACAGTGTATCCAGTGGCACCATTAATTGTTCATTGATCCTTTGTACCTAAAAGGTTGCAGCAGGGTTGTTTACCAGCATCAGTTAAGCAGAACAATGGTTGTGATTGGAAAAATATTGAACACTTTTTATGCTGATGTTATGCCTTGTCACATCTCTTTTTCAACTGGGTTACTCTACTCTGACCTGTCATGAAACATCTGTTCTTCAAACAATGTCTTCGCATGTTTTCTCTGTTAGTATCTTTTTCTCTCTCTTTCCTCCTAGTGAAATTATAGTTGTGACAGTGACTTTGGAAAGCCTCACAACTGTTTTTCTTATTCTGAAGAAAAGTCACCCCACAGCTCACAAAGGAACCCACTTAGCTTTTCTTTACGACTCTACCATTGTGCAGGTCCGTAAAACACCCTGCTTCTCAAAGGCTGCGCAACCAGCCACTGTTGTGTTATTTTATATGGCTCTTTGTAATTTTGGTTTTGGTAAAACTGGATTTTTTTCTCTGGGACAATGATGCAGAGGGAGGAAGGGAGCAAAATTTAAGAAAGAGAAAAACCTTATGGTCAGTAAATAATGAAAAACATCAATGCTACCACTGATGCAGCCGAAAAGACATCATGAATCAATGAGTCATCTGGACAAAGGCACGTTGTAGAGCTGGGAGTCAGGGAAACATTTAGATAGTTGGCAACTCTAATGAGCTCAAATAAGAGATATATTTAGCAGTACTATGCGACATGAAGGATGAATCTCACAGTCAGGTTAACCCTTCAACCTTGGCAGGCATAATGCCAGTCATCGAATCACTGACAGATACTAGGCAGGAAAAGTCCTGTCTTCTCATGGGGGGAGATTGATGCAGATAGGTGGGTAAATAGTCACTTTTCTATTCCATCCCTGTATTTGTGAGAGCGACATCCACATGAAAAGATGTAGTAAGCTACTCAGTACAAGGCTATCCAAGCAGGCTCAGGGAAAAAAAGTATTTGTTCTAAGGATGATGATGTTTTTATGCCTCTCAGCAGAGCAAATGAAAGGGGCTCCTTTTCTACTGTCAAATGGAAAGCTGAATCCCAGACACACAAGTGTCAGTTTCATGGAAGCAGGCCAGGATCAGTAACTTTCTGTGCCCCTCAAAGGCGTAGAAGGGAAAAGCAGAATTGTCAAAAACAGGCTTTATCATCTCCACAAATTGCCAAGACAGTACACTCCCAGGACAAATCTGTCTAGGAGAGTCTCACAGCGCAGACGGAAGAGTGAACTACACTGAGCCAGGAGTAAAGAGATTGAAATTAAACCTCCTTATAACACCATAGAGAGGTGGAATATTAAAATCAAGTATTTTATCTGCTTTAAGAGTCTCATCTGTGCATCTTCCACAGTGAGGAAACCTGCTCTCTGGGGTTAGCTGTCAACAGGGCAGGTTCTACCCACTGACGGTGTTTTTCAGGTTGGCACCTGGTAACTAGCAGTGTCTGGGTTACAACAAGGGGCTTTTTTCAGAATTTAATTTCAGGGAATAGCTTTGGTTTCCATACAGTTTCAGAAAGAATTAAGAAAATTAAACATGAGAAATTCCCTCTTTGCTTCTATCTGAAAACATTGCTCTGTTTCACCTCTGAATGATATGGCCAGAATGCCTCAAAGGTCCTCAGGGGGTCACTGAGAAAATATCTACTAAACGCTGGCTCCAGACACTCTGAGGGAGATGGCTCTCTTTTAGAGAGATTAGCACAATGCCATTTTATCACAGAAAAGAGGTTAACTCTGATATTGATACTTCTGCTAACTGCTCAATTATTTTCACCCCAGGATAGGAAAAGTCTATGACAGACACTACAGAAAGGAGAAAATAGAAAGTTTAGGAAATATACAACCGAATGGCAGCAAAAGCTTGCTTAGTTTCACCAGTATTAATTGAAAGGATATTTCCAATAACCTTTGTTTTAGTTAAAGGAGAACACAGTTTTCCAATATTGAATGAGAATTTAGGATTAAGTCCAGCCCTTATCATGACCTTGTTGTAGTCTTGACCACTCAATCATTGTGCGGTTTGGGTCTTCTTCAGAAAAATGGGGTTCATGCTTTCTTATTGGTAGTATAGTTTCCCACAAGGCAGAAGCTCAATGGAGTTCCCTCTCTCCCCAGAAAGCCCCAAGGTGAAATCATGAAATGTTGCCACCATGTCATCTCTACTCATGTGTAGTCTGTCATCCTCATGACCAGGATCTTAGGGTTGGTCCAAGAAACTCTGACAGTAACGTTAGTATTGCATTTGAAATATAGATTTGTTTTTGACCACTGCATTTAGCCATCCTATAGCAATCAGAAAAACACCCCACACGTAGGTTAGTAACAAGCCCACCCAAAATTTCAAACTTTTGCAGTGAGCACTCTCCAGACTGAGAATGATGTATTTCATTAGAAAATGCATTTGCAGAGAAATTTACACAGCACAAAGAATTGATACCTCCTGAAAGAATCATTGCAAATGATTTATGCAGTTTAAGTCAAAATTGACTCTGAAAGGTTGTTCGTCCCACAGCTTGTGGAGAAATTTATAGCTGATAAAAATGGTAGCATTCAGGCAGCCAATCTCTATCAAAACCAAACAAATTTATTACAGTGTCTCAAAGCTTAATACTTCCTTCACAGAGCAAAACCACAAAATATGTGTAAGTTATGTTAGTGGCATGTGTCAATGGCCGAAAAAGAGAGGTTTTGAGATGGAAGGAATGCCATACAACACACCTTCTGTGCATTTAGTGAACATCAAAAATCAGCATATTCTAACTGCAATGTTTCTTATTACAGTCTTCTGGAAAGACAGTATATCCTGAAATGTCAGCACACAGAAAGAAGGAGGTAGGAGTACAGGAGTATCCAACCAGCCTCTTTTCATCCCTGTTTTATGATCCAAACAGTAAAGTAAAGCAGATTTGTGAAAAGAAACAGAAACCTTACTGTTAGTATTTGGAAATGTCATGCTTTTAAAAGAAATGAAAATACAAGTCACAGTTGAGTTATCATTCCCTAGCTTTGCCCTGGTGATCTATCTATCTGTTTTATTAAAAATCTATGAACACAAAAGTGCAAATCTTAAAGGCTTGCAAAGTCTCCAGCAGATGGGGTTTTATTTGTGCTTCACTACTGGGCCACAGTTGCTCAACCTGACATCTATTTACTCCTCGGCCCCAAAATATTATTATGATAATTTGTATACTTAAGTGCCAGATTTTCTGATTTGTCTGAGCTGCTCTCATCACTAGAACAGGCAAAACTGGCTTTAAGCCACTTATATCTTCCCCTGGAGTCTCGAGACAGCCAGATGTCAGCCCAGTATCTTGCATAAATTAGAGCAGCCTCAGGAATGCTCAACCTGGTTATCCACACACACAAAGGGCTACTTTGGTGCCCGAGAACAACCAAGACAACAGAGTGTTCCAGTTAAGTTTCTTTTACCCCTGATACCTACTTTCCATTAGAGGAACACAAAAAACAATGTAGTTCTTAAAAAGTCATGAAGAGATCTAATTTTTAGTAGGAGGCCAGAGGTACCAACTTAATGACATTGTAGGGCTGGGACACAGAGACTGTAGCATGGCTGAAATTTTATTGCCAAGAATGAGATTTGTCTTTCTTCTTGGTATCAAAAAATACAGGGGAGGAAGTTCTGCTTTCTAAAATATATGGAATACTTTCTATGACATCAGTGAGATATTTTTTCACCTAATGTATCTTATATCTCAGTAATTTAGGGTGCAGTCTTGCTACCTGTTCCAGGGACCTAATTTACACCAAGAAAGTGCAGATGCAAAATTATATCCATAATTCTACAGGTTTAAAAATTAGATTTTTGTGTTAAAGGCAGTCTGAAAAATTGAATATAATATGTGTATATACATGCAGATAGAAGATGTAAATTCTGACTAGTTTTCAAGGGAGCATCAGTAAAATATTGCCAAAGGGAGAGAACTGTGTGATATAATCCATCTCAAACATTATTTCACGATCAAGGTAATTTTTCTGTCCCTATGGCAATATTTTACAGAAATAATGCTAAAGAAAAGTGTCCTTATTTGTTTCAGCAGTTTCTGAGCGTAAATCTGCATTTGAAGAGCCTTTGAAACAGAAAGTGAATGCTGAATTGAAGGGGCTGTGTCTGTGGTTCAGGAAAGCCAATGCCTGAGTCACCAGGAAACAGCAATTACATCTGCTGTATAATCACCTCCCATGTAGAGAGAATCAAGAGGTGGAAGAAACAGGTATGTGTATGTCTGTGGACAGTGATATGTGTCTTTAGAATGGAATGTGTATTTTTCTTCTATCTTTTTCCATTTCTTGAAACATCTTCACCTCTCAGGTGGCTAATATTTTGTATGTCTCCTCCTTATTCCATGTCCCAATACTTTGGCCTGTATTTATTCTAGGGGTTCTTCTTTTTGCTCTGTAGTCCTGAGCACACATATATTATATAATGAATATGACACAATTTTTGGCATGAAAAAAATGATGTGTAAAGACTTCTTTAATTATTGTATCAAAATGCATTACAGGGTTGAATTAAGATCACTAAGACAGGCTTAAATGTGAATTTTTATTACATGCCTTGAAATTGCACCCTCTCTTCATGTGTTTCCTGAGAATGCAATTTTCCAACTTTTTAAATCGTTAAATGGGGTAAAAGGGTAGACTTTCTGTTGCACAGAGTAACGCTGACACCCACACAAATCACTGGGGAGTTGGAAACCTGAGATCTGTCCCTCCCACTAGGTGTAAAGGAGAAACTGATAGTGGTGGCAAATTGTCATCCTCTCTCTGAAGAGTTCTGAAGGAGAACCAGACTTTTTTTCAGAGGGTTCAGCAGAAATTTGCTTTCTGGCAGATTGTCACATAAACAAGTGCATTGAAAGAAAATATAGGCTGCTCTTGTGGGCACAGCCAAAGACTGAGCATGAAACAAGTATTAAGTGCTTCTAAAATTCAAAACCTTACTCTGAACCATGAAGGGTTAGATATTTCAAGCAACAGCTTCTCTACCTTTTTCCTTTCTTTTTTTTTTTTTTCTTTTTTTTTTTTTAACTTCAACAAAACCAAACCACCTTGTTTGGTTGGGATTTTTTCCTGGCTTCATTCATGAGACTAGCTTCTCTTTAGTAAAAAAAAACCCAAACACTTGAAACAGGCACATAACAGGGAATATTAAACACCAGATCATTAAAGATTACAAAAATTATTGGCAGCTGAAAAACAAACCTCTCTAATGGGATGTATCAGACTGATGTTACCAGCTGGCTTACAACCTCTGCCTAGTGGTTGCAGGAGTTGAAATGGTTGGAAGATAAGACTTCAGTACGGAACTGGAAGCATAGTAACCTATTGTTTCCCTTGAAACTCAAGCACATTGTCTGAAATATGAAAAAAAAAACCAGGACCAATATTAATAAATAGTGAGATAAATGTTTATCAAATGTTGCTCTTGTTCAATATACTTTCATCAGAAGCTTGAGATAAATTCATAACAGAGTATAATAGGATCCTTCACCCTCTACAGGTGTAGTTTTTCAATTGATGGGATTCTTTGATTATTTTATTTCATGGATTTTTCTGAAAGAAGACTCATTTGGATTTATTTTTGCATTTTTTGCCACTTAGGATTTATTAGAGCTTTCTTATTCTCATTTTAATTAGGTTTTGCGAAATTTTAAGCTTTATATTTTTTTTTAATGGGAGTAATTTTGTATTTGTAACAGTGCATTTAGAGCTCCTCTCTGCAATCAGCTTGTCAGACTTCTTTCACTCTTTTTGTGGGTGTCTGAGACCAGAAAAGAAAGACGTATTAATTAGACATGTTAGTTTTCTAATTGGGGAACAGATGGCAAGATGCTCTAGCATTTTAGTGGTGACTGAGGCAGGTTTTAGTGTAATACTTTTGTTTAAACACATGGAAATTGTATAAGCAAAGCTCAGTTGCTTCTGTTTCATAACTGTCTGAGACTGATTGGCTTTCTCAGGATGTAGTCACACATCCTCTTCCAGCTCCAGCTGTTCCAGCTGAGACATTTGCTCCCCACAGCTGTTCATCACTGCATCCGAACTGGAAATTACTACCCAACTGATCTGTTGGTGGAGATGCTCCCATAAGTAGTCCCTAGCTTGCTCCAACCAGGTTACCTAACGTGGCACAAGTGCTGGGCCTGTTTGTCTACAGTGCCAGGGAGCAATGGAGCCTGTGGATGGGAGGGTAAGAACATTCATTGCTCAGGTTGGGAAGAGTGAATGAGGAGGGAGAAATAAAGTGACCTCTTTGGGCAGCACTGTTGGACCCAGGAGGAAAGTCCTTTGGGAATGAAAGCCCACTGCCACTGCAGTGTGCATGCAGAATATCCAGATGCTTCTGTTTCATTCTTACCTTGGAAAACATCCAGAATCTACCAGCTAGTCTCCAGGCTCTTGCTTTGAATGAGTTTGGAGCTGTCTGTACCTCCAGCAAGTTCATCACATCTCCAGAGCACTGCGGGGCAAGATCTTTAGAATATTTTTCTTGTTGAAGTAGTCTTTTATTGCAACCACTGTGAGTGTAGAAATAATGAAAAGGTGACATTGGCAAAGAAGACTCATTCTCACTAGATGATTTGACCAGCTCCACCAAGAAAACACAGGGAGAGAGAAATTTCAAGAAAAAATATATCTCACACTAAGATGTGAGTCTTTTATGCTCTCCTCACTTTGTCCCTACCAATTTTCCCCATATAAATTGTATTCCACTTCTGTTAATTTTAGAAATTGTGAAAAGTTTCCAACACAGAGGCTTGTCCTTATTTCTTGGACATGGAAGGGTCCACATATTGTAAATGGCAACTGAGCCCAGAAACCATAGCTATGCCCTTGGTTATCCATGAAAGAGTCAGGGATCATACAGTAGAGAAAAAAATAAAAAATAAAAAAAAGGTAGAAAAAAAATCCTATAACAGATCTTAATTTTGCAGAGTGAATTTTCAACAAACAAACAAACAAACAAACAAACAAACAACAAAACATATCTACTGCTCCCAGCTGTAGTTGGCTGGTACAGACAAACATATACAGCATAGTATTGCTATCTGCCCATCTTGTTTCCTGCCATCTTCTTGCTTTCTCCTCCCCTAAGGCACAGGGATGATTTGATGGCTCCTAATTTCTATGATTCTATCATAGTATCTTGCAACTTTCTGGCTAAAGTGCTTCTCAGGGTGAAATGAAAGATTTAGAAGAAGAAATGTACTGCACAGAAGTGAAAGTACCAGGATGAGATCTAATCTGCCTAAGCTGAAAGTATATTTCACAGAAATTTTTTTCCTCAGCTATCAAACTACAGAATAAAGGATGAAAAATGTGAAGAACTGAAGGTAATGAGCAGCAGCAGAACTATCCGTAGTGACAGTTCTGTGCACAGAATTATCATTGTCATTGTTAGATTTGGAGGGATCATGGAAAAGTCTGTCATTTCTGTGGTTCTCAGAGCACGTTATTTAACTTTCCTTATCTCCTTGGACCTCTCAGGGTGATCTGAGCCATGAGAGTGTAGGAAAATGTGAATTTTTCTTCTTCTTGCAAGCAATCAAACTGGATACTACCCGAGTGGGCAGGAAAACATCTTGTCCTCAAACATTTTCACAACCTCTTTAGTAGTAGGAGACTTAAAAGCAGATTTGTTTGTACCAACTATTGCACAATATTTTCCTTCTCCTTTACAACACTCTGAAAACAATGTCAGTAGAAGGTTCACAAGTTAATACAAATCATATGCCCTTCAAGCTTATCAACACGTACTTGGATCTGTTTTATTAAGGCTTCACAATCTTTGTAGTTTTCATGATAGTCAATAACGTGTATTTGAATCAGGGACTGATACAGGTGTTGTTCACATAACTTCTGACACAGTTGGATCAGTGTAACAATATACCTGCAGCAGTGATAAAAGTGTCAGTAGATGAATATACTCTTCTGAAACTGCCCAAACAACAGCAATTCTTTTATGGCTTTTAATATCTTTTTGACTGTGTTAGATTCATGTTTCACTCCTCTTCCCAAAAATTCTCATCCACATTTTTGCAGATTTGTTTCCCAAGGGAATTTACTCAGTTTCTGTGGAGCAAACTGGCTGTGAAAGCTAAATCTGGTCATAACCCAGAGGACCTCTTCCCAGCCCAAGCCTGTTTAGGAAGGGAACAGTAATTTGTTCTCAATGACTTCACTCACTCTTTTTGCAACGATTCCAGTAAATGCAGGCGTTGTTCTTCTCATGTGAGCTCAGCATGTCATTCCTAATGTGTTCCTGACTGAAATTTTACATTAGTTACTGAAATAAGTACTTTTCTTTATATGTTCTTTATCTCTCATATGATTATGCTGAATCATTGTAAAATGAAAAAAATCTGATGAGCTATCCTTATAAATACCGAGCGACATTAGATCATCACAACTGGTGCTGTTAAATGTAAATACCCAATTATTAGCCAGCAGATCCAAAACACTGCCAAATAGTTTTTGGTCACTGTGTTTACACAGTGACAGATTCTCATGTTAGTCATATCCTTCTGAACAAATGTTTTGGATGGACTCTTAAATCAGTGTCCACAAGGAAATAGAATGAGGCAGCCAAACTCTCTTGAACGTCTGCCATTGACAAAGGTTAAGCATTTACAGTCACTCTCCGCCTAAGTATTCTAAGGAAACATTAAGGAGTGAAAAACAGAAGGCAAGGATGTTCTGTACTCTTGGCAACAATGCAGTAGGGGTGACAGAAGCAACTCCAAAATAGCGGGTTACTGGGCCAGGTCCCTTTCCCGTTAACGTCAATGGTAAAACTCCCTTTTGGTGTAAAGGGACTAGGATGGGCAACTGGGCCTTCAAGTGACTAAGGAAAAAATAGTGAGGTCTTGACTCTTCTCTTTTTGTTTCCACTTCTTGTTCATGAAGAAACCCTATTGGACTGAATAAAACTCAATCAGGATGTAAGAATGTGCCTTAACCAGCCTGTCAGGAAGGCTAATATGATACATCCACTTAATTTCCCTGAAAAACTATACCCATTTCTCCCATTTCTTTTTTAACCATTTATAATATTTAAGACTATTCTGTACCAATTAGTTTCACTCTCAAAAATCAGCTGGACTACAGCAATGGAAAAATTTATTTTGGGTGAAAACAATAATAGAGCCAGGATAAAATTTAAACTAAGATGAATTTTGCTATTGCGGTCCTCTCATCACCCAATCATTAGGCCAGGTGTTTGGAGATGACTTCATGCTCACTGCCCTGGCATTTAAACATTACCCCTCACATAAACCTTACACGGGGCAGATGGATGTACATGTTTCACTGACACAGTGGCTCTGCTCTGGTATCTCAGTAGCATATTAAATGTACCTGCAGGTATGCCAAGCAATGCACAGTAATGGACAACTGCTGCAGGAACACAGGAGGTAGGTCATATGTCCTTCCTCACCAAGGACAATATAATGTTGAATTTTCTTTGTTTTTCAGGTTAAAAATAAATCTGAAAGGCTGCAATACTTCTGTAGATATTAAAAAAATAAATGCAAAGTAGGGGAGGCATATATATAAAAAATTTAGACCCTCATCTTCTTTCAAAGTGTTCTACTTTTGTTATCTCTTAATAAACAAGGGATGAAGATTTGTGCATAAACTGAAAATACAGATCTTAGTCCTGAAGTCAGACTGAGTCTGAATAATGAAAAATTCCTTTCCCAGACCTTTGATTTGTTGTTCTTAAAGAAAGTGTCACTGAGAAAGAAAGCTACTAAGCAGATCCAAAGATGATTTTACATTACTTTAGCCTTTTTGGGTTTGTAAAAATCATTTATCTTCTATAAATTAGGAGATGCTCCAGCACACACTGTAGTCAATGGCAAGACCTGTGAACATCAGTGGAAGATAGATTGGACTTTTACTCTGCATACAACAAAGCACAGGGCAGCAGAGAGCATATCTGTGATGTGCTGCACTGTGGAAGAAGTGTGGGCAAGAACAGCCCTGAAACCTACAGTGAGACAAGGATCAACTGGCATCACAGAACCAGACATCTTCTGCTCCTTCATTTCATTCTGGTCTATCAGTGGTGGCACCTTCTTTAGGAAAGAGATGGTGGGATGGAGTGAATTAAACATTTCATGTCCAGGCCCTGTATTGACCCAGACGTCAATTAAATCTCATTTCATGAATGTCTATATAAAAACTGGCTGATAGGAAACTGTGTGAGACCCTCTGAGACAGAGGTCTCTTGCAGCCAGCCAGACCTCCCAAAATTCATGTCTTGCACCATGAACTGGGGTCCACTTTTTCCGATTTCTGCCATGATTCTGCTCTACCAAGAAGGAGCTGCAGATGATTCCTCTCCTTCTCACAACATAAAAACTCATCCAAAAAGGAGTGGAAATATTTGCCTGTCCTTGGCCTTTAGTCCTTACAAAGAATTTTAAAGGTTTTCAGTGAAGCTCTGAGCAACCTGGTGTAGTGGAAGGTGTCCCTGCCCGTGGTAGGGGGCTGAAACCAAATGATCTTGAAAGTCCATTCCAACCCAAGTTGTTCTATGAATCTGGGTCACAATAGGAAACTCTCCTTCACCAAGACTGACATGTGGCACCTAGGACTTTTGCTCATGTCCTGCTATAACTGTATAAAAGGATTACTCTCCTTTTTACCACATTTCTTCACCCTCCTTTTTACCACATTTCTAAGTCCTCTTGAATCAGTAGCAACATTCATGAACAGTAGGTTGCACTGATGGGAGGCCAATTTGTCATATTTTGTTTAAAGTGTTATCCACAGTAAAGGATATGCCCATTCAGGTATGTTGATGTAACCACAAAAACTTTATTCAGTTAAGGACTACTAACCAAATCCGCAGCTAGCCCAAATGAGGCTGGTTTTCACTGTAAACAGCTGAGTTGCAGGAATTTGTATCTCAGCCATACAAGCTATCCTGAAAACTAAACTCAAGATAATCTTCTCCTGGCACTACATCATAGGTGAAATAAATATATATTTTTAACGACAATACATTTATCAGGTTACTGCTTAAAAAATTTTAGAACAAAGGAACAAAGAACTGGAAATCTTCTAGAGGAAGAGATAAGTCGATGATTCCCTATATAAATCTAACATTTCTTCATCTTTTATAAATGGAATTTTGCAGGTCATTAGTCCCTTAATGTAGTATTGCTATCAGTTGTAAGGGTTTTTTGTGTCTGTGTGTGTGTGTGTAAAAAAAAGAAAAAAAAGCATTAAAATGGTTGAGATATAGAGAAAATTGACTGCTGCATAGTCACCACTTTTCATAAAGATTTTTACTACACCCTTGGTATTATGGATCTATAATATGCAAATGTGTAGCATCATTAATATGCATTTGCTGCGTACACCCTCCTTAACAGAGTATGTTATGGGAATACAAATTAAAAACAGTATACTCGACTCAGCTAAATTTTAATGGCCCATTGTATGAGTGATGCCCGATTGGGAGGTATTTAAGTCCTTTGTCTTCAAGACTTCCCTTCCTTCCTCCCATCTATTCTCTTTATTTTTTCTTGTTTTCACTGACACCTCCATAGCTGAATTAGTTAAATCTCGTCATAAAAACTAAAGTAGTATGCAGGTTCCTTGTTACCTTCAGTGAAGGTAGCTGGCACAAGAACAGAAAACTGAGATCTAGAAATTAGTTTTGCCAAGAGTGCACATGGTGGAATAAGCTGTGCAGTCCAATCTGCTGGGTGAATGTATCCTGAGATTACTTTGGCTTGTATTTGCAGTTGATGGAAGTTTAGGCATTACCTAATGGAGGTGAGTCATCTAAGCATATCCTCTGACACACTTCTCTCTTCGTCTTCCCTTCCTGGCTGTTTGTCCAGGGAAAAGAGCTTTCTGATACCTTCCCTTTATCCAACAAAACCTCTCTGGAGGAATAAGATCACTTCATCCAGCAAACCAGACCAAGAGCTGTCTCTGGGAACCTGAAGATATTGACTCAGGTATACCAGTGGCTTTAATTTTGACCATGGATGCAATTTTTACCTTCTGATTCTCCACCAAGTTTTACCTTCTGATTCTCTACCAGAGCTGGCACTTGTGCAACAGGGATGTAACCATGAAACACCTGTAAAACACTGCAAATTACGGCCTATCATTTTAAAGTTGGCCTTGATCTAAGCTGAGCCCCAAAGTGAAGCCTTTCAGGAGACAGGCTTTCAGTGCACAGGCAACTCAGACAGGGACACTGCTGGCATTAGAGAAAGCAGATGCCACCCAAAATGAAGTTACCCATTCTCATTAGCCAGTGCATGCAGTCAAACCTAATAATGAGCTTACTGTTCTCATCAGTGCTCTTTGCCTGCAGGCTCTAAACTTTGTAGATCAAATGTACCTCCAAACCACACTGTGGGGACAATGTCATCTGACAGCAGTTGTGACAAGGATTGGTAGGGAAGGTAATTCTTTGCACTGCCCTAGTTAAATCTACCAAGGAATTAGGTTAAAGTCCTTAGTGGACACTAAGTGTTTAACATACTGCCAGTTTATTCTCAAGTGTTTAAGGCAAACTTTACATAAACTGAAAAATTTAAAAAAACAAACAAACAAAAAACCCAAAAAACACAAACAAAACCCAAACAAACCCCAAACAAACAAAACCAAAACAATCAAACAAACAAACAAAAAAACACATGCACCTCTACAATTTCCTTAGTATTATTTTAGTGGATGCCAATGTTATTTTCCTTTACTTGGCAATGATTGTCCCAGAGCTTAATCCTTTCAAAATGCAATGAGGAGAAAAATAACACAGCAAGATGCACTCTGCTGTGCTAATTGGGCTTCCCAATATGGTGTGAGGACATTTGTCGCTCAGCCTGCTTATTCAGTGCTGCATATTCAAGCTGTTTCAGCAAGTCCAGCTACTCTTATGGGAAATTAAGCTGCAATCCGATTCTGCAGTCATCCAGGTCTAGACTGTGATATTGATCACAGAACAGACAAACTGAAGGAACAAGGTTGAAGTGGACACTTTGTATAGGGGCACAGTTACTTGGCAGAAAATGATCTTTTGCGGATGCAAATCTGGTATGTGAGGCATAACGAGGTTGATTCCAAAAGCTATGGAACAGCTGGGAAGCCACTGCATAGGAAATATTCTGTTTATTTTAATTACATCTTTCTCATGTCAGCTTTTCTCAGTCAACCTTGACCATGAATTTGAGTCACACCAAACTGTGGAGTTTGGTGCAACTCAGGATCTATTCCAGGTTTACAACCATTAATTATGGTGTCTGTCATGGAAATGTCATCACAGATGTGAATGAAACAAAAAACATGCTGCCCTCATGCAAAGATTGCGTAATCTTTGATGGTGTTGCTTCATTCCCAGATTCTTTGATAAATCCCATTTGATAAATCCCTTTGATAAATTCCTGCCTACAACAGGAATCTCGAAGTTGAAAACCCCAGGAGGCCAATACAAGTTCCCATCGTGTGCCAGATTTTCATCTGAAACTTTGTCAGTTTTAATTCTTTTATCAATATTTGATAACTACTAAACATGGGTTGTTGAAGTTCTTCATGATTTGAACTAATTTTATCACAACTATACCTGAGATGTTGACTGGTAAAGCAGGAATGGGATGACATGATGGAAACAAATCTTTTCTTCTCCCAGTTTCAACTAGCTGATGATTAGATGAGAAATGTAATATTGATAATGTTCTAGGTGTTCCAGTCCAGAGTGGAAGTGGGTATGTAATGTGAACTGATCTCTATTTGTGTACAAATAATACTGGCTAGGATGGGTAAAAATCTGTATAAAAATAAAGATCTTGAACATTGAGGAATAAAACACAGATTTAAATTCTAAAGGGCAAATGATGACATAGATAAAGATGATAGTTGTGAACTTGTTTATTATTAGCTCACAACCATAAGTTACTGACAAAAATCAATTAAGAAGTTTTTTATTCTCAACTAATATTTAGAGTGTGCATTATACAAGTAACAGAGAACACTGACATAACCACAGAATTGACACAGTTAGTAAACCTAGACTGTAAAAAGACTATAGTGAGCACTACTACAAATGAAAAGGAAAGGACTCTTAGTGAGGATAATCGTAATTGTGGATTTTAAGAAACCTCAGAAAACATAACTGTCCAAATAACTTCTGGTGTTCTCTTAAAAACTCTTCTGAGATCACAACATTCTTCACATAATGTTTACTTTTGTGAAAAGAATGACCAAATTTCACATACATGTATCAAATAAGCTCTGTTTGAAACTATGATTTCTTTTGATTTCTTATTTTTGATAAACCTAAGCGAGTTAACAGAATTATTGATTAATTTCAAAGAGATTCAAAGGGATTTTAAGTGCATTTAACTACTACTTCACCTAGTCTTAGAAATATCTGATTCGTTACTGCCTTCTCTATGAATAAACACCTGTGAAGAAAATCCTTGGTTAACTCTTCAATAAAAACTGGAAACTGCTGAGAAGATATTCCCCTTTTCACATCTCCACAGTGGCTGGCAGCAATGAGCACTCTGTTTTCTTCATAGCAGGAGCTGCTAAAGGAGAGTCCCAGGATGACAGAGACCTTCTTCACAGAACCCTCACTCTGGTGGGCTACAACAAGGGTTACTGACAGCAACCTCTAATGTTTGAATGACTTTCTAGCTTACAACAAAAAGACTTTGTGCCAAAATTCTTTCTAGGGCCTATCTGATGCCAAAATTTTTTCCCTCAAAATTTAATTCCCTCCAGCAATTAGTGAACGCTCTAGCACAGCCTGTGAGAGGTAAAATGGCTTGCATGTATGAGAACCATCATTTTCTACCCTGAGCAATAGTTTAAAAGTTCACATGAACATCAGCACACTTATAAGAATAAAAGAAGGAAAATGAGCAGTATCGAATAGAAAACCTAAGAGAATAAGAAATTCACTGCAATAACCACCAGAATGCCAGTGCAACCCCTACAACTTACAGTAATGTAGACCTTCAGGAGAGAGATATTTCCCTTAGAGAGCTAAAAAAACACCAAGTCCAAGCTGAAGGAGACTGGTTCACAGCAAATAATTGAAAATCCCCATGCTCCAATCTGGAGTCAATTCACCTTATTCCTGTAAAATAAAATAAACCAGCAGTTGATAAGATTAATCATTCAGTCTTCCATCCATAAGAGGAAGATGGCAGGTCACAGTGCTCCTGGCTGAAGGCAGAAATAACTTCTTCAGTGAAATTTCTGTGTTTCTGTGTAGACTTTTTGTTCAAAAGATATAAAAGATCATGTGAAAACAGTGCACAGTGAGACTCAGTCTGGTCTGGTTGAATTGGCTTTGAAGCACTGGTTTCTGAACACTTGCTACAATTAACACATCCCTTTCCTCATTAATTTTGGACCCAGCTGGTTCAAGTCCTGTAAGGATAGCTCATCTGGCACCCTGATGAGATCAGTGAAGGAATATTAATACAACAGAAGCCGCTGCCATCAAACTAAGCTGCTTCTTCAGCATAAGAAAATAACTAATTTACATCAAAAAAGTGATATTTCCGTTTCTTATTCTATGTCCATTAAAATCAGCTGGGTATTTTCTCAATATTCAGAAAAAAAAAAAAAGCCAGTCAATAGGGCATAGCATTAGTGGGGATCAAAACAGGACAGGAGGAAAGCTAGTTCAAGCTCAAACTCAATTTTATTTTTTTTTCAACTGGTGTGTTCTTGATTTTATTTCTTGATGTTAAGATGCAAATATATTGAGCCAGAAAATATACAGACCCAAAATTTCATAAATTATAGACTCAGTATGTACAGACACTCTTTTCCATCCAAAGATCCTTAGATGTTTTAGAAAAATTGATTAGATTCCAGTGCATCTGAGAATGTTAACCTACTCATCTGACAGAAAAAATAAAATTATATCAATTGTTACTGGCAGAAAACAAGTCTGTATCATAGCCTGGCCCAAAACCCAGAAGTCCTGGCTTCTACTTGTAAGGGGGTGTTACCTCCACTCCAACGACTCTGGAAGTTGTAAGCACCTTGTTTTCATATCCTAAGCCATATACACACATATCTATTAAAAAAAGAAAAAAAAAATCAGCTCTTATCTTTTTCAGGAAGCAAACGTTTTGACCACTTTAAACAATTCCTTATTAAAAGACTTGAAATAGGTTTGTTTTATCAACTTACTTCTTTTTGAAACAGAAACAGAGACTAGAACGACACTTTTTCATTAAGCTGACAGCCACTGCAACCCTTGTGCCTTGAAAACAGCCAAGTCTTCCATTTCTATAAATTATTTCACACAGACCTGTTAAGTAGTGACTATATTGACGAGTTTATAATACTTGTACTTCCCGTGGATATTGATGTCTCTCCTCGACAAGCATCCCTGCATAGAGCTTCTCTGTCAGCAGCTGGAGCCCAGGGAGAATGGCACACTGCTGCAATCGTGAGAACGACTTCCAAAACTGTTCAAAAAGTTTGTTATGGGAAGAAAAATTGTTATACTGAGTGAAATCTTACATGTTGAAAAAGTCCAAATCTTGAGAAGCCTGTGTTCAGCCAACCTGACAGGCTGTGAGGGTATTTGTCCTGCGGCAAATGATCACGCTGTCAGCCCAAGGGAGCCTTGCTCTCCTGAAATTTATCTGGAATACCACAGCAGATGAATCACTCTTCTGGTAAAAATGTCCCTGTGTGTACTATTAAGAAAGAAAACGGGACTCTGAGTGAATTTAGCAGATCTGTAACTGGAGTTGAGTAATGTGGCCAAACCCCAGATTTCAGCAACACAGACTACTCTGCCCTCACACTACTCGTAAACAACTTCTTTCCTTGCTGCTTTCCAGCCAGTTCACTTCCCTTTCTAATCCCAGGAAGTCACTGCCCACCCTTAAATGCTGAAAGATACATTTTGATCAAGTGGAGGACTGAACAGTAGCATAATTTTACCTAAAGCACATAGCAAGTCACACTTTAGAGCTATTTGGGGAAGAAACTAACCGCAGCCAGGCAGCCCCCCTTGCAGAGTTCAGGCTGGGTGGTCATTTGAGCCGGGGACAACACAGTCAATTCAGACAGATGGCCACTAAGTCAGCCCAGCGTGTTTGGGGAATATCCAGGGTGTCAAAACAGAGATGTACACCTTCAACTCCCTGCAGCCTGAGTAGCCTAGACATGCAGGAAGAAATTAACCTTTTTTTCCTCTTCAGTAGCTCATCTGAGGAAAAAGTGCATCAGGAAAAATGCAGTTCAGGCTGAATAGACTTTTTTTCTGCCAAAACACGTGTATGTGTTAAGACCATCAAAGCAAAATATTTTAAATTTAAAAATTCTCTCTGTTTTTTTTTTTTGACCCAATATCATTTAGTGAATGCAATGTATATTTCTAAGCAGCTTAAGAACTCCTTTCTATTGTGACTTTACCTTTCTTCATTACCCCCTCTACTTCCTTTGCTCCTTAGTCCATGTTTTTTCAGATTTCACACATTCTCTAGGTTCTGTGTGCCATGGTCCTTGGTATATTAATTGCTGCCTGATCGGAAGGAGCTGGGACACACTCCTCCTATGCTCCTCAACAGCCATTTCAGAACACAGAAAACGGGGAAAATTGTCTTTGATCCATTTAAGGCATAGTGAGACACTAAGAATATTTGGTGAAGAGGGCAATCACTATACGCTGATGAAGACCCATAATTGAATGAAAGATGGACTCCCACACTCTCAGAAGGCAAGGAGTAAATAAGGGACAGGACGCTTTAGTGAATGGTGAGAGCTAACATTTACCATTAATACTACATTTAGCTTTAATACTGTGCTCTCAAGTAGTTTAAGAATTGCAAGTAAACCTTTCACCCTGATTCAGGAGAACATGAAGACATCAGAAAGAACATTGCTTGCTTCTTTTCATTTCATCTTCTTTCTTTCTTCTTCCTCTTTTTCTTCATCTTGTGTAAGTTACCGGGTATGTTATCCTCTACTGCATCAGTGTCCTCCAGGTGATGTCCATCCTCAGAGTAGGGGAAGGAAATGACACATCTAAAAGTCTCAGATGTACATCACAGCTACTGTCCAACCAAGACACAGAGAGATGTGACAAAGTCCCCATCATACTTTGTCCTTTCATTCATGTCATCTCAAGGTCAGTAACTCCCACTACTTGCTAGCTGCAGCCACTGAAATTAAAATTAGTAGGCTTTGGGTCCCTTTAAATATCACTGAGGGAGGCCCAAACCTCTTTAACCATAAAGATAACATCTGCCTCAAAAATGAAAAGCCAGAGAAAAAAACCCCAGACAAAACCAGTTGCCTGAAACACGTAAACATTGGGCTACTCATTAAATACAAAAGACATTTATGTAAGAGAAAAACCTGTAAGAGAAATTTTAAAAGATCTTAAAATACAGTATTTTCTTATATCTACGTTCTCTATATCTTATATTTTTACAAATATGTTAAAAAATAGTTATCTGTAACATATCTAGAAATGTCACAGATTTATCAGGGTCAGTTGGAAAGTTAGCAAAAAGAGGTCACACTTCCAATCACATTAATATACTAACGTGCCCAGCAGTAGATTATGCTAATTTTTACAGTAATTTTTAAGATTTGTAATGCAACACATTACTCTATAGGATTTCTAAGCCTTCTCAGAGCTTATTAGTCTGCCTTTATAAACCAAATGTCAGCTTTATCAAAGTCAGACATTAATTATTGGCGATGGGCAAACCTCAAAAGGTTCAGAGGTTTGGTCTAGTTTGACTAGACATGCATAAGACCAGCTGCTTGTGCAGATCATTTCGATGCCAGATTGGACTCCTGATTCTGTAAATGTTACACACTTATTGAAATGTGAGCTTGCAGACAGAGCCTGCTGCGCTCAAGGAGAATACTGAGGTGCATTGAGCTCAGCAAACACAGGTCTTCCTGACTCATCAGTGTCAGACTGCGACATCCCAAATTTCCCACATTGCATGCTACAGTGCAGGTGACAGAGTAGTGCAGTGCAATGAAGCATCCACAGGGAGCTGGGAATATAACTGTAAAAAGGAGAGGAGAGGGAGAGGGGGAGGGAAAGGGAGAAGGAAGAGAAAGAGATATCTATTATATGCTGGGGTATTACACTAATCAGGAGACAGAGAAGCCATACAAATATTCCAGGACAGACTTGTATAGATTTGTATAACTAAATGACACATTAGGAGCTATAAACCCAGGAGCGTGAACACAAATCAATATATTTGCAAGTGCTGTGCTTGAGCTGAGGAGCTCAGCCTCTTCTCAGGGCTTATTGGCTCAACCAGAGTGACTTACTACTCCTGCAGAGCACGCCAACATAGCTATATGGCTTTTGGGTTGGAGCCTGCAATAAAGAATACTGGGTGTGCCAGTATAAGTCAGTGAAGACAGGCGTGAGGGGCACGTGCAAGGGGCTGACCTTTTGGCCTGGAGGTATGATTACTTACAAGAAAATGAGAACATTCTATTTGTTTCTGTACTTCTCTGAGTAAACAGGGGAGTTTTACTACATGGCAGAGATTTACTGGGAAAACCTGTGAACACATTGAATAACCAGAAATAGGAATTCATCAGATAATTCTCTTCCATGTCTTGCAACAATAGTCTTTCTACAGAGCAGAGTTACAGTGCTAGTTCTTTTTCTGTCTCTATTTTTTAATTTTTTTTTAACCTCAAGATGTTGTTCTGCTTAAATATCTCCATTGCTACTTGTGGGAGCCTTAGCAGATGATAAACACCTCAGCTCAGATTTCTTCTTCACTGCTTATGAGTGGTCCATCTCTCTTTTCTCTCCTCTGTATTGAATTTTTGAGCACCCTATGCAGAGCTTGTAGAAGAGAACGTTCCCCACATACAGCCACCTCTTTAATGATTTTGTGGTAACCTTCTGGTGGAGGGGGTATTATTTCAAACTCACAGCCCAAACCCACTGAATCCTCATCCTTCTGTTACTTGTTTTCAGTGCTGCCATTGCACACAGGGGGGAACATGAGAACTTGCTACTACACGTCAGCTGTGGTTTAGGAAAGAAGGACTGGGCCCACTTTCATTTTGAAAAGAAACAAGCACACCCCTCTAGGGGATGGTTTCAGACTATGAATTTTACACTGACGGAGGTGCCCATGTCATTTCCATTTCCTGTGAAGCCTTTTCTCAGTGGTGTAACTTTTGAGAAAATTCCTGTAAAATTCCTGAAAATTCTTGTAACTTTCCTCATCCATTGCATGGGGAACTTTAAGACAAGGACACTTAAGTTTTTTTCATGGTGAAAACCAACCGCTGGAAAACTGGCAACTGTAACTTGAAGTGTAAAACTCCACAACAGATCTATGCTTAAATAATCTTTCTGAACTTAGTTGGTGAATTGGTTGTGAAGCAGAAATCTGAACCCCGTTCTCCCAAATCCCAGCTAACACTATAATTGCTGCACCAACTGCAGGAGCAGGCAAAGATCATCAGCAATCTTCCCACATCTGCCTATCGTAGAGTGCCTACGATAGGCTCCCTCTTAGTGTGTGGAGATGGCCAGTGGTAGAGAAAACAGGTTTAGGTGAATCTTAAGTTCACATCAGCCCAGCTACACCTGTGTCCTCAAGTACAGGGGCAGATGTTTTAAGCAACTGTGTCAAAATTCAAGTCAGATGTTAGTGTCATTACAGCAGAAACAACAGCAGAACGTGAGAGGGTGGATGACATTACAGCCATAATGAAAGCAGCAGTCAGTGGTGGAGCAGATGTGATTTCAATCATATCAGAAACAGAGACAGGCAGTGCAGAGGCATATGGGCCTCTGAGCAAGGGCAGCAAGCTGCAAGACGGAAGATGCTGCTACAAAGCTGGTGAGGCAGATGGTACTGTGATGGGAGAGGTCTGCAGCAAGACCTGCAGTAGCAACAGATGCTGCAGCTACCTCAGAGCAGGTGGGTGGCCAGTGTTTAAGATGTAGCTGCTGGTGTTCTTTACTTCTAAACTCCTAGTGGTCACCACTTGCTGAACAGGGGCAAGTACTTTTACCTTTACACAATAATTTCCACAAATTACTGGGTACAGAGCAATGTCATGGCACTGACACCAGGATTACATTTCTCAGTGATGGCCAGCCATTTCTCCCTTTCATGACAACCTTAACAGGCTGTTCAATGAGGGGGAAAAGACAACAAAGAGTTTCTGTGAAAAATCCTACCTATACCACTTATACTATTCTGTGACTGAGAGTATTTTACACCCCAGACATCTCTGTGAATGTAGGCTCTTCTCAGCTAAAGGGGAAAGTCACTGTGACTCTTGCTGAAACCATCTCCACAGACTGGGTTGCTCCAAGGTTTTCACCCACTGAATGTCTCTGTCCCCATCCTGGGTCCTCTTGAAGCCTTGTGACAATCCTCTGCTGTGTTCAGAGAAAGATTATTTCATCAGGTAAGTAGTAGAAATTACTTAAATCTTTCCCAAGCATGGCACCACATTCTGATAGTTTGGGACATATCGAGCAAAAAAAAAGACAATATTCAAAGCACAAAATTTTATCATGCAGTAGTCTGTGTTGTTCAATGTCCTTACTCAGAAGCCATGGATTCGATATGAGCATCTGGACTTGCCCAGTTAAAATGGATGGAAGACAAGCTTGAACATTGAAATCCAAAGATTTGTGAAATTGGAAGGTAAACAGAAAAATAATACTTTCCTTGAGATCTTGGAGAAGGAAGAGTGGATACTACAATCATGGCCAATTACAAAGACAGGTTTGTGAGTTTAGGGCTTGTTCATTTATGAATGACAGTCTCAGATCTCTTTGAAGAAAAGTGATATTTCTGTTCACTATCTATTAGAAATATTTGAACATTTCTTAAAATCATTTATAAGTCATTCTAGACAAACATTTCCAAACTGTGTGTACACATGATGAAGACTGGATAGTAGCACTTGAGAAGTAACTTGAGTCCTCTTGGTTACACTGTAATAATTGATATGACAAGCTCCAAATTTCTTCTTTTCCCTTTTCCTCCCCCCCTTCATTTCTAACTGTAATTTCTATTCAAATGAAATCTTAAATATTCTGCCCTGACCTTTACTGGAAGGAATTTAATTACCTGTGGAGTTTACATAAATTATATGGCCTGTTTTTTTAAGATTAATACTACACAGAGATCAATAGAACTTCTTCCAAATGCCACCAAAGGTCACAAAAATCTTTCCGGAAAAAGAGGGCAAGAGACACGGTGTGACACATTCCTGTCATCAGCCCAGAGTATGTCACTGCCACTACCTCTGCAGCCACTCAGGGATGATTTATCAGCTGTTAGAGGACACTTGGTACAAACACACTATAAAAACCAGCTGTGTAAAATTAATTGAATGCTGTGATGACTACAATTCATCATTCTCAAAAAATGGTTCAAAAATGTGAGAAGGATGATACATTGATCATAGCACAGATAAACTGGCTTTTCATGTTACTCTTTGGAAACAACCTCTTGCTGCCACAAATGAAATACCAGTTTCCCTAAGGAAAAGTCAACTCTCACTCTTGGACTGTGAAATGGAGAGGACACACAGAGTATGCATAGTCAGAAGACTCATTAGAAATTACATGCCTGTAACTTGGTATAGCTGTTTTATGTGTGCCCTAGGTATGTTTACCAGCAAATTTGATTTAATTCTCATATTAAATTGACAGAATTAATGCAGTGAAAATGTAATGCAGTCAACTCTTCCTGACTTATGAAGGCTAGGTGGAATGCCAAGAAAAGTTTTCCCTGTGTTAAAAAGAAACTGGTTTGAGACAATGGAGAAAAGAAGTAGTATCCTACCTGCTAGAGCAGTGATGTCAAAAACCTCCAAAGACTGTACTACACCTGACTCAAACCTTAGATTTCAATACCAGTTTTCCACTGAGAAAACCTCTGATTTTGACAGTAAACAGCCATATTCAGACCCTCACCAGAGTTAAGCACCATATGCAAAACCTTTTGATAATATTGTTGATGTGAGGGCAGATTTTCACAAGTACTCACAAACTAGCATCTCCCACTGTGACAGATTTTCAAAGAGACTGGTAGTCAGTGTAGACAGTTCTTATAACTTCTAACCAATTAGCTCTGTGCCAAAATAGGAACTGAGCTTTTATAAAAGTCAGATCATCAGTGTGGTAATTAGCAGATTTTTATTTTTTTTTTAATCTGCAAGAGGTGGGCAAAATGATTTTAAATTGATTTTGAGAGCTGCAGATTGTCTTTCCTGAAAGAGGGAGAAAGCAAAGTGGTACCCTAGTTTGTAGAATGTGATGCAGTTCTCTGTTGAGAACCATATGCTGGGTCACAGACTGACTGTCTTGCTCAGCACTAGTTGGGATAAACTTCTATTGGGAAGTGGGATTTACCAGTTTTGTCTCCAGGGTATGAATTGTTGGGGCTGTAATAAACACAGATTATAAACTAATTAGAAAAGTTGTTTTTATTGCATTTCTGCATGATATAGCACAAAAGCACTTGACCAAGGACTTCTGTTCTACAAAGAAGTACAGCATACAATTTCGCACATAGGAAGATGACTTGAAGCTATACAATCTGGAGCTTCATTCAGAGTATGGTTGGATTTAGGACTTTGGTTTGATCCGTTGTAGAGGGGAGGCTCAGAAGCTGAATTTGAAGTGGGATAAAACTTGGATGTTTAAATGGCCTCAAAAGCCCAGCAGAGTTTTGGTGTGGAATTATGCTTTGAACAGCATTAGTAATATTAGCAATCTTTTAATTACTGTGTGAGCCTCTTTCAGCAAGCCTGGAGTCAGAACATCATGCTGAGGGAGCATTCAAACAAAAATGATACATTCAGGGTAATAAAGCTCCCATTGTTTCTATGTCCTATAATAAAGCCTGGAAACCACAGTTGTGATCAAGACCATATTTTACAAGGCAGTGTACATACAAGCAGGGTGAGACAGGATTTCCTCTGCTCACAGACCAAGAGAGGGAGGGAGAAGAGTGAGGATGAGGAAAAGGGGCTTCTCTCAATGGCCCAACTTGGCAGGAGTAGAGCCCAACTCTGCCTTCTTGCTCACAGCCCCACAGAGTGGGCAGTACTGCCCACAAGTACCAACCTCACCTCAGATGGATGCTTCAGGATCCAGTTATAACAGGAAGCCTTAATGGCCTTCTTTGCTGGCTTGGAGCCTAGAGGTGCCAGAAGTCTACCCAGCCCCATGAGCAGATTTGCACACTTGGAATGTGGTTTTGATTGTACCAACCAGTATGGGGCTGCAGCTGGTACCTTGTACAGGGACAACTGGAAATGGTCTAATAAGTGTCTGTCAAGCAACAGGGGACACTGATTGCTGGTGTACAACTGCAGATCATATAATTAACTAATGAGAGCCTCCTTGAGTTTTTCACCTATTTCCCATTTTGTGGTGTTGATGGTGTAGGTTAAGCTGAACATGAAAATATCTATGTACCTTCTGTGCTGCTGCCAAGCTTTTACTGGTATCACCAACTCTGAGGCAGGCTGCTAACAGCTGGACTTCACAACAGATCTCTGTGGATGTCTACTATTTTTGTTCTATACTGAGAAATGACAACTGTACTAATACCAGCACATTTGAACACAGCTGGAGGCAAAATATCCTAGAAGTCTGAAGTACCATTTAGTGAGTGATTTGTGTTAGAGCATCCCTCTCACTGGCCAGGGGACCTCAGGCATGTCTATACCTTCAGTCTCATTTCTGAAGGCCTCATGGTCACCTTGGAAGTGCTTTTTTCCACTGAATCTTTAGAGAGTCTTTGGCTGGTTTTGTTCTTTTAGGGGATGGGGGGTATAGGATAAGAAATATCATCTTGGCTGAAACAGCAGAGTGTTGTTAACTCAGTCCTGAGCTTCTGCTTTTTTTTTTTTTTTTTTTTTTTTTTTGGTACCTAAGACAAGGCCACACAGGGTAACAAAATGTCCTATCAATAGATTGTAGTGGTCCTGACACAGGATTTTAATTTAATAGTGTGTATCTACATCCCTTTGGCCCCCTTAGGGATTAAGTTGTGGGTTTCATAATGGGAAAGACCCAGAAAAGGCCCACAGAACTATTTTAAACACTGTTTTCAGTACAACTTTAAATTAAAAAGTTTGATTATGAAGTTACATGATGTTCTATAAGAAAGGGGTAAGAGGGAGTTATTGCTTCATTTTTCACCACCACCAGAGATCTTAAAGCAGTTTATAAGTTGTAAGATTTATTCTACAGAGGAAGGAACACACTTGAAAAGAAGATTAAAATAATAATAATGCAAACAGGGTTACAGCAGGTTTTTATCTGTGCGTGTTACACCAGTGCAAAAAAACCCCAGCTCAGCTTGACCCCTTAGGCGTTTCTAAATATCCTTGATTAATAAATAATAATTACAAATCTTAAATACTTGAAAAAGTATTACAGACTTTATCATTCTTGGCACAATAAAAATTAAAACTGGCATTGAACATAAAATATATTTTACCACATCTAACCTTAGTTATGATTACAAATTCTCATCATTCCTTCACCAACAATTTTAAGTATTAACCGAAGGCAAAACCTTTTTGGCATTCTCTTTATATTAACCATCCCAGTATATGTAAGTTTTAGTACCTAGGTCCTTTCATGTGCCCTTTCTTGAGGTAAAATCCTGAGCTATGAAGGAGGTGTAGCACTTCACCCTGCTTTCCAATGTTCTTCATGCAATCCCAGCCTGTAACCAAGCAGAGCAAATGTTTATACACAGAGCTGAAACAAATCAGCACTGGTGCCACCACTGAGAACTGAGTGACCTTTGGCAGAGGAACCCAGCTTCCAAGGTCCAGCAGGCAATGAGGATTAATTTTATGGTCTGGACAGAGTCCTGAATTCCAAGGATAGAAATTGGATGTTTGTAATAAGCTATTTACAGTTGCAGTTCTATTATTTTTATTGGTCCTCAAGGACCCACAGACAATGCTCCACATTTTGGTCACCATCTCCTAACTCATTGTGTATTCACTGCCTCTATAAATAGATGTTGCTTGTTGGACAGCATCCTCCATATCTCTCTCTCAAAGCAAGGAGCCATTGGGCTAAGGATTGCAAAGGCTGAGAGTGAAAGAAGAGACACAGTTTTCTCAGTTCCCACAATGGTATGGATATAACTGTGTCACCAGATGAAAAAGGAAACCTAGGAACTGCAGGAACAGCACACAGCATTTTTAGTGAGACTTAACATATTTGCAGAATGTCCAAAAGGGGAAAGTCCCGTCAGAACTTAGAGGATAAAACATCCTGATGAAATCTCATGCTGTTGCTATCAAAGCCTTTCCTCACTGCTTTCTGGTACCTGAATACCACAGGCAGGATGTTCAGCACATTTTATCTTTGCTTGCAATTTTCATCTCATGTAGAGACCCAGTCAAAGCTCTATGGACAAATCATTCTAGATATATAAGGTATGTTGGTGTATGAGGTATGAGTCATTTTTCCTGCATGTCCAGCCTAAGAGCTGCAGAGTAAGGGCCTACAGAGGCACAAACTCTTCTGGAGTCTTGGCTGAAGTTGTAAACCTGAACAGGCACCACTTTCTGATCATTCAATTTTTCTTTGTCCATGAATCTGTAGAATCTTGCAAGTGCTCAGTACAGGCAGAACAGATTTATCAAGCATGAAGCTGGGAAACTTCATATACAAAGAATGTCTTGGGTCCACTGCAGTTCGAGCAGCAAATTTGGTCCGTATTCTGCTCTTTGACACCTTTTTATGAACCAGCCTCACAAAGTGAATGATAGATATATTTTACTGTAATAAATGTTAACTAGGGGTCAAAGCAAAAATGGACAGGGGCTACAGCAAACGCCAGCACAGAAATCACAGATTAAATTACAAAGTTGATTCAAGATATTTTTTTTCACACTTTCCAATTAAATCCCTGGGGACACCAAGGGAACTGAGAGGGGTAGAGGAGTTGTTACATACTTCAGTCCAAATTTGTTTCATTGTTATACTGATAGTATCAGTATTTTATCTTCTCAAAACCTTACAGGAATGAAAGGAAAGAAACAAGATGAGAAGAGCCCAGACCCTCAGTCAGTAGTGTTTGAGGGGAACAGACACAGAATCCCATAGTCAATTATTAACCAAGGTCAATATTTATGGCACAGAGAATCATTTTAAGTGTACATTATTTATGTAGTGACTTGTAATGAGCACTTCATGCTCGAATAGAGATTGTATATACTGGGATAATTTTAATAAGAAAGCTGCCTGTCATAGGAAATAGGATACATCTCCTCGGAAGTGGTCTATGTGTCTGTCTGTCTCTGACTCTTACTGTCATTGAATCAGTCAATATTTTCCACCATTATAATTCATTATCAGAAATATCCTTCAACTGGAAGTTGGGAAGAATGGAACGAGATGTTTGAGACTTTGGTTTTGAAGCTCTTATTTACGTAAACTGAATCCAGACTGTGGATTTTCTTGAAAAATGGTAATGTAACCTAAATTATGTGAGGAACTCCAGCTATCCGTTCCACATACCCAAACAGAGGCCACTACTGGGAGCATTTTTATTCCTCAACTTGATGAAGTTTCTGAATCACACTTCCACTTGATTCATGAATCCTTCCTCCTCCCAGAGTGCACATCAAGGATAAGGACATGATAAAAACTCTTGAACCAGGAAATGACAAGCTTTGCTGTGACAACTGCTGAAGAAGCAAGTGGCTGGGTTATATGACTGTAACATATGAACCCCTGCATTTGGGATTTGGCTTGTGTTCCACACATTCACGTAGCATCAGTCATTCACTTGAGAGCCTGCTCTTTATGCCATTGCTCTCACACACACGGAAGAGTATCACAGTATGCTGAGTCAGGCTTTAAAGGAATTTAGGCATATAAAGATGCTGAATGGCTTCTAATAGGATTTCCAAATATACCTAAGCACAAAGCTTCTGAAAGGCACCTCTGAAACCCCCATAAAGCAGCTATGTGCACCTTAGAGTGCTTGAAAATCTTATAATTGAAAGCAAGCAAATTTCTTGCACTCTTTAGCTGTGAGTTTCAACAGGGTCTGGAGAGCTTTAAGTGTTCTGGACTCTTCAGTTGTTGTGTCCTTTGAAAATTTCAGCCTAAGACCTTATCCATTGCCAACAACATCAAAGAGAGGAAGCTCAGCAAAGTGATTTAGAAGTTGGTACTAACAAGCACTCTAAATCAATCCAAAACATGTCTCATGCTATTGATCAAAAGGACAGGACAAGTCAAGTCCAGGAAACATGATTGGGAAAATAATATAACAGCACCAATGAATGTTTCAAGGTTTTTCTTAGCTTGAACGACAGCACTAAAGTGCACTGCTGGCTGAGAGGTGATCATCTGTGGGATACTCCCTAGACAAAGAGGAGACGTTGTACATTAGAGAGACAGTAAAAATGAATTTCCCTCCTCATGACCTTCTGTTTATTTATGTTCTTAACATTAAGACCATACACAACTAACTCCTTTCTGACAAATAATACTCTTATTGCTTACCTAGTACAGTAGATTGGTACTTTTTAAGGACCTGGCAAAGCAGTCAGTGTGTCTGTGAAAAAGCTGTGGGAGATACCGTCAGCTCACAGACCTGCTAATGGAATTAGATAGCCTGGGAAATGTAGAGAAGTTGGGAGACATACTTCCTGGACAGGGTTCTAACCTATCCATCTATAGGGTATTTATCTTATCCAGAGGAAGCTTTTACCCTTGGGTTACTGAAGACACTTCTGTCCCAAAAGAAGGTAAACTATTGGTTTTTGCATGCTGGGTAGAGTTGGGCTGTTTCTTCTTTTTCTGTCAGAACTGAAAATCTGGTTGAGAAGCGCCTTTCTGGCACGATTTCCAAAGGCCACCCACACATCCCTGTAACTTAAATCTCTGTACTTAATGTAGGGGTAACATGTCTCCCCAGGGAAGAGGAGGGAGGGATTATGTTGCAGAGTTACAAACATCTGCAGGGAGGGAAGCACATCAAGCATGTATGTTTCACAGAAGGAACTCAGGAGAGGGGGAGAGAAAAGCTCTTTGTTGTCTGATAGGAAGGATGTTCATGCTTCAGGGACAGATGAGGAAGGGAATGTGAGGTCGTGACTAAAAGAGGTGAGGTGTAAAAGGGCTGAAAGTCACCTGATATGAACTGGAAAAGGAAGGGAGGGGGCCCTGTGATAGTAGGGTTGCTTATTCAAAATGTGACCTGACTGCAGGCTGTCCTGGAGATACCACCACTCATATATGGGCTGTGGGCTGAACCACACTATCATGCATCAAAAACTGGACTGGGAGACACCACGAACCAGCAGCCCCCCTTCCTCATGTCAGTGTCTTCTCCTTAGATGTAGATTTTAGCCAAACAGATCAGTTTACACACTTGCTTTTTTTTTTTTTTTTGACATAATGTAGTTAATGAATTTTAAAATAACAACCTTAAAGCTGATCCAAGCTACTCCATTGCAGCTGTACGAAAAACTACACTGGTCCAGCTGGGCTGCTGCAGAATAACTCAAGACAGCTGGAAACATGGTTAAAGAAACCTAGTCCTCCACAGCTGGGATCCCTTATGAAAAAGTATAGTGTGACGATCTCAGAGAATTGCTACTACAGAGGAGAGAAACCCTGGAGACAAGGGAAAGATGGTCTTTGAGAGGTGCAAAATTCTTATTGTCAGCCAGAGAAAGTAGTTGTGTGTGTAGAAGAGCCAGCTCAGACTGGCTTCCTATGGATTTGTGCCTGTGGTGGGATTCGTGGCTGTCGGATCTGAAAGAGATGCCAAGTGAAGCTTTTATCAAAGCCAGGGAATTAAAAATATCTCTCTCTCAGAAGGATTCTCTTCTGAGTCCTTCCCCCAGTGAATGGATTAATAGTCTCCATCTCTCTCCTACCTGCTTACCTGAGACTTGTGGGAATTTGCTACTGCTTGTGTGACTGAAATAAAAAGAGCCAGTGGGTTAAAAATGCATCAGATTGAGGAAGAATATACACACAGACGGAATGTGATCCACTTGTTTAGGAAAATCACTGAAAATATAGCTGACATGAAACATGCTAATGCCACAACATATAACTTCTTTAGCCCCTGAACTGTCTTCCTGGTTTGGAAGTTTTTTTGTTATATAAGGAGTGGGAGAGGAATGACAGATCTGTGCAATAAGGGCACTGAGGGCTTAAAGCTGGCAAAAACAAACCTGTTATTTTCAGCTATTCTAAAGAGCTCTGGATAAGTGCAATCCTGCAAGCTGCCTGCCTACCCTAAGTAATAGGAGTTTCACTGGCTTGCATCAGTCAGCCTCTGGCTCTTATGCTAACCAGGCCAGCATTATTGTATTACATTTAATGGAGCTCCTTATGTCATTTCAGCCTTACTTCCTTTTTCTGATCCATGTACTTTCCCTCCCTCCCATCACCTCTCCCTCACGTCAGCTGGAGTATGCATACGTGCTCCTCTTTCCCCTGTACCAGACATCACTGCAGTGCAATGCTTATGATTACAAATCATCTCATTAAAGCCAGACAGCCACTCAGCTGGATGCAAATTACTGACCTCCTCAATTTATGAATGTCAGATTTTTCAGGGTGGGAAGGGAGGGGGGAGCAGGGTGGAAAACGTTCCATTAAATGGTATCCATCAACCCTATCACATTTATAAGCTAATAAAAAGGCTAAAATGAAGTTCATTGTGACTGTCTGGGTCTAGTAGTACCAGCTGGTTCTATGAAATATTAATAGAAACAAGGCATGTTTCTGTGTTGGAGTCTGCTAGGTGAAAGGATGATGCTATTATTGATAAGTTACTCTCCTGTCCATTCTTCTCAGTGACATGTTCAATTTGCCTTCTAGTAGTGTTAATCCTCTTCTGCATGTGACAAGACAAGGCTAAAACATTGGAGATCCTACTACTGAAGAATAAAGACACATATTGTACAGGAGATCAAAAAGGTAGGCTAAACTTGCAGGTGATATTATTTTGACTCTTTTCCATCATCTGTGAACTTTGCTGTCCACATGTAATTCAAACACAGACCTTTGGTTTAACTGGGAGAGGGAGATGTGTCAGGAAAGGTCTTGAACCTGAACCTTGAGAAAAAAAATGCAAACTGTAATGCAGAGTTCAGACCATGGAAACGCTGCTTAGCAGCATGGCAGAAGAGCTTGATTCAGGCAGTCTAGACAATGAAGGTTTTCCCATTTTGGTGGCTGCTCAGTTCAGTAGGTTCTTAGACTTACTTTGAATTAGGAATAAATGCATGCTACAAAATCTGCTGCCTGATGAGAAACCTAGGCAACCCTGACATTCATATATCAAGGTAATTAGCTCAGCAGATCTAGACAGATAGGAAACCAACAGAAAAGCCAAATAATAAACAGACCTGCACTAATCTCAAAGATCTACAGATGGTCCTTTCAGGTTGCATGAGCACTATAGCATTAGAGGGAAGGAAAATGTACCAAACGACGTCTGTCCTATGACTGAGCAGACCATTTCCATCCATGTTAATATCAATTAAGCATTTCTCACCAACACTGAGAAACATCCTCCTCTAGCCTGGGCCAACCAGCTGGGCTGCTGGGTGTCTGCAATTACTGGGAAGTACAGACTGTAAAAGAGAATGAAAAAAACTAATGGAGAAGGTCTCTTTGAGACACTGCAGACAAGAGTTTTACAAAGACAGAAATACACACCATAACATTTTTGTTCTTCTACGAGTTTGTCCTCCCAAGATAATGGCCAGTCACAAGCTTCTAGAGACAGAATAAATGCACTAGAACATATCCCTTGGCAGAGCCAGGCAGATGCAGTGATAAATTAGCTGGCGGGTAGAAGACTACCTACTGTGCAAAGAACAGGTTGTCAAACAGATTCATTTATGGCTGTAAGAGTGATCAGTTGGGTTCTGAACGGTTAGTGGAAATAATTATATCACATATAAACAGCTTGTTTCTTACAAAGAACAGATATGCCATTGACTAGATAGCAGAAGCACAACTTGTCATTGAGCAAACATAGGAACAATAAATTTGAAGCTTAAAATCAAATCCTTTAGAATTTCCCAAAAGAGTTCAGTTCAGAGGAAAGCCCAAGCATAAGCAATGTCAGTCAAAAAGGTAGCAGCAGCAATGAAAGGCTGGAGAGCAGTTTATAGCAATATATTTATATTTTTATTTCACCCAGAGGGGACAAGAGCCAAATGAGTCTTCAAAAAAACAGTAGTTATTGCACATGCAGACATCTATTCGCCAAGTGTCATGCTGCATAACTGCTTACAGCCAAAAAATATCCATTACTACAGTGAACAGATGTGAGCAAGAATAACAGGAAAGGAGAGCTGCTAAGAGAAGTTCTGCAGTGATATTCAGGATAATTCAAAGTACAGTAATACAGTCAGGGAATCTCTCTAGGCAACAGTAAACCAGCCATATCCTCACAAAGCATTTATATTAGTCCCACTTTTTTTTGTGAACTGCTGGTATTTTAGACCATGTTTCAGGAGCAGATTGATGGAGTTGGTACCCTTGCAAAGATGAACACAGGCAGATCAGGAGATAAACATCCTTCGAGCTGTATGAAGGGCAGACAGCAGATAACATGGCAATCTGCACTGCCTTATGGTTCTGGCCTGGCTTGGTGTGCTGGCCTCAAGGTAAACAGCTGGTTGCAATGTTTTTTTCTGTCAGAAGTCAACTAGATTTGTTAAAGGTGATTGGGGAATACTTGAGTGAAATACTTGTCCTCCATGGATCAGCATCTTCTCCTGTTTCAAAGAGGTGAACTACCGCAGAAAAGAAATGGGTGGAGCAAGAAAGTCAACAAGCACCAGGGCTCATCATCTTCACTTTAGCTCTGTGGCAGCAGTCTGCTCAGGGGCAGTAGACTTTCAGAGTGCCACAATCAGGTTTCTTTGCCAAAATTCATGTGCAGGATGGACATCCCAATTTGGCAAGAAGCAACAAATGAATAAGGAAACACAAAACTGGAAGATCATAAACATTCCAGTATTTGCTACTGATGGGGCACCTGACTTTGAGGTTTTGGAGAAGAGAGAGGATCTATTTGTCTGGGTTGAGCACAGGAATCCTACAACTTCAAAATCTCTTACCTAAGAAAAAATGGCTATGAAATACTGTGAAAATTAAACACGCGCAACAAAATTTATGTGAAGAACTGCTGGCTTGAGACAGTCTGTGGAAGGGGTTGAAGAGTTTTTCTCTTCTTCAGATTTAGCAAGTTAATTTCCAGAACAGAAAATTAAGGCTAAAAAGTAATGCTGATAGTCAAAAGAATAAAAGCCTGCAGTTTAGCAAGTGTTCATTCTCTGTTTTATTTGCTCTCCAAGGACAGCCAAAAGAAGTCAGACTCTACCTACACTGCTATCTGGCCCCATCAGCAGAGTATGTGTGCTATATCTAGTGACTGTGTCAAGGAAAATCTATTAAACTGACAGTGACAAATACCCAACTCTCCCCCTTCCAAAGAGACTATAGTCAGCCTTGCTTGTGTTCTCTTTTGTCCCAGGAATTCTTGAGTCCTCTGCTACAGCTGCACAGCTTCAGCTAGAGCTCTGGAGGATAGCCCAAATCCATCTTGGCAACTGGATAATTAACAGCATTTCCCCAGTCAGAGGAGGGACTTCGAACCTGGACCACTGACAACCTGGGTGAATGCTTCAGCCACTCACTACTGTGCAAAATGTGATTGGGAAAGAAGGTTGTGGACTGAGAATAAGAAATTGGTCACCGTTTCAGAGGAAATAAGTGAGACTTTTTGGGTTCCCATAAAAGCAGATTGTAAGCATGTACCTTAGGGAGTACATTTACATGCATGTAAGTGTCTCAAGCGACGTGTTCTTCACATAAATTTTGTTATTAGACATGTAAGCCATGTACACTTTGGGGTAGTGTCTCAGCTCTGAATTGGGAGTGAGGATCCTGTAGACACGCATCTTGCCCCCACCCACCCAGGCCCTGCAGTTCTCTTTCTCCTGGCTATCTCAGCTACATCCTGCAGTTCCCTGCTTAGCCTACAACCTGCCTTGAATCCCACTCTAAGCACGTAGTCTCCCTGTAAGCTGTGTACTGAGCTGCAGTATTTGCTTAATAGTACAACACTGGGCAGATAAAATATGTAACTTGTCCTGGTAACTGGACCTTACCAGGCTAATAAAAGTGGTCTCCAACGTGAAAACAAATTAAGCTGTCCCACATAGGTCAAGAACTCGAACCACTGGACTACATGTGCACATGCATGCATACTTTTTATGAGACAAAAACTTTCTGAATCCAGTGAATTAGAAAAGAACATGCTCTCCCTAAGCATCTAGACTATATTTAGACAAGGATAGAAAAAATAAAAGAGAGGAAAATCTACATTTTTTTCCAAATTATTTGAGTGAACATACCCCTCAAAAGGCTGGGATAGATGCACTTATGTGGATACTGATCCACCAGGCCTATCCAGACTGTATTGATTGCCAGCATTTTGAGCCAGCACAGGAGAAACATATTGATCTGCTGAACAGTGGCTGGAGCCAGTGTATCATGCTGAATATCTGCACATGGAATTGCAGTCTAATTTGGGTCTGAGTCCAGATCCAGGATGCTTTTCAAGTGCATTTTACCCAAGAAGGACTTTTGAAAACACTCACCTGCTAGGGTACTCTATTTTTGTCTCTGCCTTTGCTTAGTTGAACAGGACGTGCTTGGCTGATGCAAAAACTCTGCCCAGAGTAATGTTCCTGCAGCAGACTTTTCCCTTTCTATCTTTGATTTATGTATCCTTTCTGCTTTTTATTTGGATGTGACTATTCCCCCCTTTCTCCTCAGTGAGGTAATGTTTACCTGAATTTGTTTATACTTTGGTATCAGATGCTGACCCTCTCCCCTTCACACCATCAGCTGACTCTGCCCATGATGCCAAGTGACACAATGGGTGATGGCAGAGCAGTTACCAGCAGTTGCATCAGAAAAGGCATGTGACACCTGCTCTCAGTAATGAAAAAGAAGAGTGAGCTCACACCGAAGGTGACTCAGCAGTGCTTCTTTGCTGCTTGTTACAAAACAGGCAGGCACACTTTTATCAGTCCTACAGCCCTTTACTGTAAGAGGATTTAAAGAATCTTTACATGAGCCAAATACCAGGAGCAACCTCAGCTTATATAGACTCGGGGTATTTCTGTCTGCACATGTTTTTATTACCCTGTGCTTGATGAGTCTTGCAGTTTCACTCCAAGATGAGAAAGAATCTGAAAGTGCCTGAAACAGCTGAATCATTATTCGTCTTCCCGGCTAAACAATATCCAGAACAGGGGGGAAGGAGGAGACTACTGAAGGCCAGCTACACTTTCCAACTCCAAACAGCACATTATTATACATTTTTTTGAAATTTGAGATTTGAGATTTAAACACAGGCAGCAGATAATTTATTTTTCTTTTTTTATCTTGATACAACAAAATGAAGAAATCACTTCAGTGATTGCTCCATAAACAGCATATACATTTCTGCAATTCACAAAGTATGCATAAATGAAAATATGAGCTGACACTGTCCTTTATCCTATCTAGACCCTTATATTATATACATTGAACCTTGAAGAGAAGAACTCAGGGATACTGGTGGATGAAAAATTGGACAGGAGCCAGCAATGTGCACTTGCAGCCCAGAAAGACAACCCTATCCTGCATCCCCACCAACATGGGCTGCAGGTGGAGGGTGGTGATTCTGCCCCTCTACTCTGCTCTGGTGAGACTCTGCAGTACCACATCCAGCTCTAGGGCCTCCGGGATGAGAAGGGCATGGACCTGCTGGAACGAGTCCAGAGAAGGATCATGAATATGATCAGGGTGCTGGAGCACCTCTGAGATGTAGACAGGCTGAGAGGGTTGGGAGTTGTTCAGCTCAGAGGAGATTGCGGGGAGACCTTATAGCACATTCCAGTACTTAAAGGGGGCTTACAGGCTTACAAGAAAGATGAGGGTAGATTTTTTAGTGGGCCCTGTAGTGCATCAGTTTTAAACTGAGAGAGTATTTTGAGATTGTACATAAGGAAGAAATTTTTTACAATATGGGTGGTCAGGCACTAGAACAGGTTGCCAAGAGAAGCAGTGGATGCCCCATCCCTGAAAATGTGCAAGGCCAGGTTGGACAGGGCTTTGAGCAGCCTTGTATAGCAGAAGGTGTCCCTGTCCACGGCAAGAGAATCAGACTAGATGATCTTTCAAGATCTGTTCCAACACAAGGCATTTTATGATTCAATGATTCTACGATTATGTTATTCTTTGTACTAATCCTTTATCTGAGCTCGCTGGGGACTGTTCTACCATTGGTGCAACAGCGTCCAGACTAAAGTATCTTCTGATCACAGTGCTTGTTTCCTTCACTCCCAGCTTTCACTGGATGGGGAAGGCCACGACATGTTGTTTAATCACGATACCCCTAATCGGGTGAGATGTCAGAAGTCACATCTGCCTCATACACTGTCTCCAAGTCCTATCTACCTTCATATGGATGAGATAGCACTAATATTGCCTCATCTTAGTATTCATGCACAAGAAATGTTACCCTCCTAGCTTATTCTTTACTATGACTCGCTGCTTTCTGCTTCATTGTCTGAATTAGTAAAACAAGGATGAATTAGAGCTAATTGAAGTCTCAACTTCTGCAACTGTTACTTAGTGCTACAGGTTAATAACAGCTGATCTCTCAGAAAAGCTCGGCTTCTAGGATACCCACACCCTTACACAAAACTGGACTGACAAGCCAAGACAAAAAATTTCCAAGCTTCCTGATGTCTCCATGACTAATGTTACTGCTGTTGTTGAAAGATCAGGGGGAAAGTGAGTAAAAAATATAAATTATATTTATGCTTTTTATCCACATCTTGTTTGTTTTCTCTTTAATGTGCATTGTATTAATGAGGAGGATAATCGTTATTTAATGTCCTCTTCCAAAAAGGCACTCAAGTAAGGTACACGAAGGCTTGAAATAATTAGGACGATATAATTGGGTACATTACAGAGGGCATGAAATTAACTGTAGTTAAATTAACTCTTCTTTCTCATATGAGCATAAAGGAGAAATTACCGAGAACACATCTTTTTCATACTAATTAGAAGCAGAGTCACGCAGTATTTTATCTGTCTGAGTTTTAACTGAACCACAGTTGGGCTTGTACATTTTTTCGTTGTGCACCACCTCTAATTGTGGTCAGCCTTTGTTTCAATCTGCTGGGCTCTCTTCTGCCTTTAGGCAGTACTGAAATTAAAGCTTGCTGTGTGGTACTATAATCCCATTTAGGTCAACAACTGGATAGAAGTCTTCCAAGAACATTTAAATATGTCACTGATTCATTAGACCAGGACTAGATCAATGTCCCTGGTTCATGAGAGGGAATGTCAGCGACCTTTATTCACAGTAGCAACACTGGTCTTTGATCTTCTGTTAGTTCACTGCTTTCCCACCACAGACCTGCCCAGCCATCCTGGGATGTGTCTGACCCTGGTTCCCCTCAATGGACCTGATTCTGACCCCAACATCAGGTTGATGTTCTGGTGTGACCTCAGCCTATCTCCATTCCCATGGAGATGCCCAATGCCTGGGGCTGCCTCTGGCTGCCCCCTGCTCCCTGGTCAAGGGCAGTGGGGTGGGCCCTGGCTTTGAGACCCTTGTGCTGCCAGTCCATGCCAGGAGCCCCATGGCTCCCAAGGAGGACTCAACCCTTACTGCACCTTGACAGCTTCTGTCTACCTAAGCAGGAGTTTTCGCTGAAGGGTAAATACAAGCACACTCACAACAGTTCTGCTCCTTCCAGAAGCCACAGTTCAGTGTTGTTGAGGCTTGTTCCATCCAAAAAATGTAGATGCAGCTGATGGAAAAAATCACAAATTTGAACTGTTTTCAGCCACAAAAGAAAATGGAAAAACACTGAAAATAGTCAAAGGCTTCTGTCAAATTTTCAGAATGAAATTTACTTCTTTATTTCAGAGACATTTCTTACTAAAAAATTTTCTTATTTCTATGATTATTTTTTATTTTTAAAACTTTTCCGTTCAAACTTTGACTTATGGATGTCTCTTCCCCCTAAAAGTAACAGTGATAGATCTCACAAATGCCTGTGCCCAGATGCATGTGGAGTTGGAGCGCTACAATTTCTTTTCTGGACAGGAAAACAAAGCTATACTGAGCCCAAAACAGTCCCTCAGAGGCCTGAAAGGTTTCTAGGAGTTTGGGAAAGCCCCTCTTGTGGAACTAATACTCACAAGATGACGACTGCAACCAGTATTTTGCACTTTTCTACCCTGTGGAATTTCAAACCAGGGAAACATTATTTTTATTAATGTAAAGTAATACTGATGGTCTAAACACAGGGTTACATCAAAAGTAACAATTTAAAATTTAAAAGTGAAGGCTAATTTGCTGTGCAGATAGGGAGCTGGAAGCAGCTGTTTTGTAGGAAAGCACTTATTGCCTCATTTGTAATTAGTCTCATTGAGAACAACAGGCTGTGGTTGTCCAGGAAGGCTCAAAACATAAGCCAGAGCAAACTCCTGAAATCTAGTCATGCTAGACTTGTCCCTAACCCAAGAGGAATTTAACATTAAGAGATGTGGTGGTTTGAAAATAGGCAGAACTGTCTTCAGTGAGGAAACAATCAACATGGTGGAAGTCCAGAATGTTCTACCCTGTTGTGATGCATGTGAGGATATGAAAATGGGAACCTAGTCTTGTACTCTAGGTCTACCACAAACCTGCTTCATCATCCCAGATGTTTTCCCACAGTTCAGAAAAGAAGAGTAAAGATGCTGTTGACTCTTTCCACCCCTGTACATCCTGGGAAGCATTCACATCCTACAAGATATGGGGATGTGCAGATTTTCTCCCTCTCCCTTTCTCATTTAAAGTTGAACTGTTTTCTCATTCTCTGAACTTTTCTTCCTCATATTTCTTCTTATTGGACATCCTCAAAAACAGCTGTACTGAATGGAGGAAGAAGGGAGAAAGAAGGAAAGGAAACAAGCAATTTGTTTGCTTCAGTTTGCTTTTCAAAATTGTAATTGTGCAAAGCTGTCTTAGTACCCAGTACTGCAAAGGGATGGTAACTGATTATGTTCGACCTATCTACCACGTTTTTCCCTGGCTTTTAAGAAGATACACTGTATATTACTTCATGCAGATGACATGAAAAGTATTTCCTTTTTGTGTTATTTTTTTTTTAAAAGGTAAATTGAGAGGGAAGGGGGGTGTTTTATTATAACTCAGCCTCAGATGCTGAGAAAGATAATATCAAGCATACCTGCCCCCATCACTTGCATTGTGAATGTTGTAAATATTTCAGGCCTCCTGCCCTCTGGAATGAAGCTCTGATTCCTTCATATCTTGAAGGTGCTCTCTGTTTCCTTTTTCTAAACCAAAGATATCAACATGCATGGAAGTGGCTGGCAGTGGTAGAACTGAGACATACATGGCAGCATTACAGTTTGCAGTCAACTGGGGACACTGAAACCAAAATAAAATTTCAGTCCCTCCCAGAAGTAAGACTGGGGATATATTAGGCAGCTGAAAATAACTGACTTCATCACACATACATGCACAAATCTATTTTACAATATCTGAGCACAAAATCACTTGAAAGCTTTTAACCTCTGCAACAAGACTATACAATGTTTGATTTGAGAATCCATAGCTTATCTGAATATAATCATCTCTTCTAAAATTCAGAAATGTACAATATACAAACAGAGAGACGCGGAGTGTCTCCAACAATAAGAATGATGTCATGCTGACTCTCGTTTTTGCAGAACACTGGCCTTCTTATGAGGATTATCACCTCTCATGATTCACTTTGCATTCACTGGATTTAGGTAAGAGCCCCTGAAAATCAAAAGGTATTTCAATCTGGAGAGCAAAATGTTTTTCTCTTTCACATACTTGAACTTTTTCTTAGGATAATTTTTATCATAATCACAGATGGTATGAATGTTTTTCTCTTTATCCTGCACTGCGATCATTTAGAGTGAATCTAAATGGAAGACAAAATGATGGATTGAAATGTGAAGAGGTAAGTAATCCCAGTATATGCTCCCTGCCTTAATATGTTTAGTTTGCCTGTAGGGAGACTACGCACTACTTCTAGTAGATCCAAATTCTTCCACAGAAGTCACTGCTAAACTACCCACTGTCTCCTTTTCATATTTAAATCTCAGAATACGTTACAGCCTTGTTGTTGCTGTTTTCCAAGAAGAGAACATAAAACATGGGGCTATGAAAGGAGAAATATAAAGTTATCTGGAGAAGACAAAAACACTGAAAAAGGGGTCTTTGAATCTTGGTTCAGCATTGTTACAGGATCCACAGGGGAAGGGAGAGGGAGAGAGTGGAGTGGTTTCAGTGAGAACACTAAATTGGAGAACACCATTCCTAAATCACATGTAAAGTTATCTGAATTTTTTGTTGAGTCTGTGGGCTGAACTCTGCCAGTCTGGAAAAATAGGGTCAGTTCTCCAGACTAGAAACCACACAATGCACATGATCCACTACGTAGGCAACAAGTCAACAAGAACTACCAAAACACAAATCAATACATAATAATTATAATCCTGGAGATAACCTCAATTGATTTATATTAATCCTATTAAGTTCACTATTAACTAACTAGATAAGACTTTATAGGACATACACATCTGAAACATCTTTGAAGCATCTGAAGCATCACTGAAATGGGTCAACTAATTTTTCAGACCCCATCACAGACATTAAGACATCCCAAACTCAAAGTCCAAATAGAAGATACAGCAAAGAAAGTAACTCAAATAATTTTATTTTTATCTTTATTATTGTTTGAGATTCCAAGGCTTCATGACATTGCAAAAGAAATTCATATTTGCCTAGACCTAAAAGCATCCATGGACATCTTTCCATAGAGGCTGGTGGACTGATGTGTTACACATACATTTATTTTTCACGGAAGTTGAAAGCACATTCATCTAAGTCATTTCTGTTATATTCCCTGACAGCTTTTGAAAACTGCCAGGCTAGGTTTTTGTGTTTGATCTTTCAGCATTATTGGAGGTTGTATAAACAGGAAGCAATGAAAAGCTTCAGCATCAATTAAGATAATTCTAAACAAACACACTGTCACAGTGCTGTCAGTTCCCTGTGGTGGGCATGTTCATGGACATGTACTAAGATCACATTGCAAATCCACTTCCAGTGAAAATGGCAGACCTGGTGTTCCTCCACTCATCTGCAGCTTTGGCTGCGTTAGAAACCCAAACGCATCCATACCATGGACTTTAATACTGCATGGGGTGGTCCAAACAGCTTAGTAGTTCTTACATGGCCTGGGATGGTGGGGAGAGGAGTTTAGCTGTGTGGATGCTGTTCTGACAACCCTTAGGGCCAGAGAACATGTCTTGACCCCCTTTATAGGAGCCTATGGCTCCTGGTCTGCTCTCAATCACCACAGGTTTTACCACCCAAAGCAGATGCACAGAGGCCAACCATGCTGATCTTCAGGAGTTCTCTTGCCCTTCTTGTGTTAATCAGTGTGTGTTAAATAATGAACAGGAAAGGAAAATCAGGTTGGGGTGGAAATTGGTGGTCATTAGTCCAATGTCATAAGGTGGTAGATTTATTAAGGAATGCATTTTTGAACTCCCTTGAAGAAGTAAGTTGCACAGACTACTGTGATTGATCTCACAAATAAAAATGGATAAATTGAGTATCAAAAGACATGGGGAGACAGCCTCCATTACATTTCTGTTCAGAGGCTACAAACCCTTCTCTATTCATTACTTTCTTTCCTTGTTTCAGGTTAAAAATACATTCAGTATTTTTACTCTGAAGCTGGTAGGAAGTTTGCCACTGCATTCAATGAGCTTTTGATTAGACTATTCTTTTAGCTGTTCAGGTCCTGTACATTTAGTATGGCTGCAAGTGTGTAACATTGCCTTCTTACATATCTCTGGAGGAGAAACTTCTCTTTCCTGACATTAATCCTAAATGTCAGACTAAGGCTCCTTATACTCACCCCCACTAGGACTTGACAAATTTGTTGAATATGAATATATTAATAATTTCCATGGCATCATTCTCAACATTAAGCAAGGAGACTTCATAAATTATTGCTTTCCAAGAAAACCAAGAGGCCTTCCAATCTAGAGAGTTCCACTTAAACTGTGTGGGTGCTTCCCAAAAGATTTGGGTGGAGAGGGAGAGACAGAGTATGTTTTCTCCCAGTCATAAATCCTATGCAGACTGGATTCTTCTTTCATGCCTCTTGCAATAAGCAGTCTGGAAAGGCACAAAGGACTGTCTTGTAAGCAAGACAGTGCAGAGATCTCATTGCCCAGGTTTGCCCTCACACACCCTCTGGGATCAGGGGCAATTCACTGAAGGTGTAGAGATGTCACATCGCACACAGCACTGCACACAGGCTGCTTTTCTCCAGTGAGGCAAAGATGATACTTCAGCCTACCATAGTATAGAAACTCAAAATCTGAGAGATTTTTCTAAGCAGTTTCTATTGTCTGTTTTCCCTTCTTCTCAATCTACTGAGTCAAGCTCCAAGTACAAGAGAGGAACATGGTGTGTAACCAGGTCACAGTGAGAGAGCTTGAAAACATTGTCCAGAAGGAAATATTTGATTTTCATTTCCTTCCTAGAAATAATTTTATAGCTGTAGAATCATGGTACCTAATGATTAAAAAATATCCAACACATAATATGGGGATATATCTGCACAGTGTGTTACTCAAGAGACACACAAAAATTATGCCCACACTCTGAGCCAACCAGAAGCCATACAAGCCTGGTTATCCCAGGATTGGGCCTTACTTAATGCATTCGACCGTTCTGGAGAACAAACTAGCCCAGGTTCAGCACTGAGATAATCGTGTGCATCCAGCTTCTGGTGGCTCTAATTAGAGCACAGGCAAAACTAGTTTACCTCTGCCCACTGTCTACCATGTATACCCGCCCACAAGAGTTATTGAAGTGTTACTGAATATATTCAGTGTTATTGAATATAACAAATGATGGGACCATGGTAAGGGATGTTTTTCATTAAAGGGCATATGAAAAAGATTGTTTCATAATCCAGATGATTTTTTTCCTAGTAGTGACACATTCTTCAGGAAAACTATAGGGTGAAAAAAACTCTCCTTTTTTTTTCTCTTCTGTGTTCCTTACACCGTAAAGCGTGTCACTAATTGAAAATGGAAATTAAAAAGTGATTAAATTTCTAATGTCTTTAACCTAGTTTTGGGAACAGTCAGGATTTCAAGAGCAATTGCTTTGAAGATTTCCCTTACAGTGTGATTTAAGACTTTCCTATAAGTGTGTGTGGGCATGCATGAGCAGTTTTCTGAGTAACTGTTTAGCAGGATGTAGAATACAGATAGGTTGGGAGTTAATTTGGCAAGTAGGAACTGTATGCTAAGTGTCCCAATGGATGAAGAGAGGAATAGAAAGTTAACATTCCATTGCAGTCTCATACACTCATAAAAGCCATGTACATCATTTAGAAAGAGTTTTTATGCACCTGTGGTCAAACCTGAACTTGTTGCAGCTTGAAACTCATGTAGACTTCAGAACTTATCTGCTCGGTCTAATTTCCCATCACTAATTCTTTCTTAAGAGTTTCATGATAATTTCATAGTAAAAGTATGTATTACTGAATTTGAAGACTGCTTCAGTGCAAATACAGCTTTCATTCAAATTTGATGCTTCTGCTTATTTTTTAGCTGCTTGAAAACAGCATCAAAATATAGAACTGTTAGCAACTGAAGAAAAAAAGCTCTAGTACGAATGACCTAGACATAAAACGACAGATTGACAAGTCCAGCCTGGAATGAGAGAGGTCACCTCCCTGTAAAGAACTGGACTAAGTATCAGACAATCTGTGTTTGGTTTTTCCTGGCTCCCAGTAAAAACTTAAGCAGCAGTCACTTGAATCTAGAAGTTATCGACAGAAGCATGCTTGCATGCATACTTGCATGATTACTATCTTTGAATTCAATAGACAGTCATGGGAATTAACTGCTTGCTGGATCAGCACCTTTTCTGCTATGGTTTACACCTTACTCATGTTTCACTAACACTGTAGAAACAAAGGCAGCAGGCATCTGAGGTGCCATATTGCCCTACAGATACCAAACAAAAATACATCATTTATGCCAAAGACATAAGCTACAGTCTATGCTTAATTTGCTGATTTACTAGTTTCTACCATTTAAATTAACATGGAAAGTTTCCCCAACTTTTCTGCCTGATTATATGCTATCTGTGTTCTTCTCTGCGTGAAGAACAGAAACCCACACTGTTTACCCTGTGCAGCTTCTTCACGAACACGTGGTCTTGGTTTTGTAGGCAGTATCACAGAAGTTCCCAAGGGAATGTTTGTATACATAATAGTTTTTATCTATAATCCCCGTAGCATTCTTTATGAGATCAATGCTGAGCATTTCCATAAGATCTCCAGTATAACACGATCAATATCACTACACAGTTCTACCTAAGGAAGACTTTTTCTTCTTTAGATTAAATGAAAGAGCATTTTTGCATTCTGAATTATGTAGTCTTGTTACAATGAGAAGAAATCTGTGCATCAGAATCCCATTACTATGACTGAGAACACAAATAATTGCTCATGTATCAATCATTACTATAATTGTTATTATTATTCAGGTTGATTTATAGAGGACTATTACTTCTGTGTAGGGACTTAGTAATCAATCAGGTTTACCAACCAAATGAAAGGACTCCAGCCTTGGTGAGTATAGAGGTTAGTGGGCAAATTTTCCTACCATGGACATGAAAAGATATGGTAAGGAATGGATTTACACAAGTGGTTGATATGGTATTTAAACCATGGATCAAATCCTACAGTGTCTGTTTGTTATTTATAAACATCTTAAAGCTACCAGCCCCACACAGAGATTTGGGCTGCCAGAGACAAACAGTGTGAGAGTGCTTAGCAATAGACAATTGAGACACTAAAAGTTTCAACAGAAATATACAGATCACAATAAATAACATTATTTATCCCTTTTAGCAGATGAGAAAAAACTCAGGGTCACAGAGGTTTTCTGAGGTAGGACAAGAAGTTCAGCCCACCTCAGTCATTACCTTAACTATTTCTCAACTCCAATTTCAGTTAAATGAAGATTAGTAAAGTTTGGTCTAGTATATTAAAATGTACTGAAGATGTACAGAATTTTCAGAGATGTGGGTTATGTGAGGAACAGAAGTTAATGCATGATGCTGCCTATAATTACCAGTGTCATTTTAATTATTGCTATGAACTTGACATAAAATGGAGCTGTGTGAGTACGCAGGACAAAGAAAAACGCACTATGGTGTATAACCAGAAAAAAAAATAGATTAAATGGCATCCGGTCCAAATCCTGGTATTGATTTTCTAGTAGTTCCATTAACATGATACTTCACATAAACACTCTACCATTCTGAACATTTGGGAGTGTAAATAATTATACTGCTGTAATCCTGGTTGACAAATCTCACATTTCCTATATGACCATGAGTCAATTCATATCAGTCAAAGTTGTTGTGTATTTTGACATGGGAGGCTCTTAGACAAAGCACATCTTCCTTGTGTTTACTGCCACCACATTCTGAAACACGATAATAGTGATTTGAATCAATCCTGGGGTGCAGGCGTGGGGTATGAACCACAACATTCCTTCACGCTGCCACACAGCTCCTGATACACATCAACAATCCATGTCTGAACATGGGCAGAGTTGTTTTGAAGAAGGGTGTAACTGATTGCCTTGTTTTATCATGGTTGTAAAACAACTTGTAGATTTTTTTATTTTTTTTTTTTACACTCTTGATTTCTTTCACCTCATGACACAATAAAAATGATACAATCTGCATTTGAGATTGTACATAGGCCTTTATATTATAAAGGCCTGGAGAACACGAATATGAAGAGAAAAAGGAAAGTCAAACCTCAGGACAAGGAATTGGGTAAAACATGTTCTCTTCCTAACAATACCAGTGACTTCATGCCTGACTGCAGAGAAAGCTTGTTCTGCTGAAAGGGAAGCAGAAACTGTCTGCTTCACCAGCATATCAGAGGTTTTTCAGGTGAAGACTATAATCGCAGCACCACTGAATGCAGTTGGTAGTCTCAAAATCTAGAGGAAGGTCTTTTTGTTTACTAAATAGGTCTCAAGACTTTTCTGAGCAAAAATGTTCTTCCAAAGCAGTAAAATTCTTTGCTTTAAATCAATTAAACACCTGGGGATCGTTCCAAGTGGGATACCCTCTGGACTCTATCTTCCAGATAAGCGGTTGTAAATAAATGGTAGGTTATGTGTGAATGAACCACAATAACCTGGAGAGTAAGGCTTGGATTTACACAAAATCATAGAATATGCTGAGTTAGAAGAGACCCACAAGGATCATAGAGTCCAACATTTAGCCCGGCACAGGACTCTCCCCAGGAGTCACACCATGTGCCCGAGAGTATTTATAGACAGACTCACACTCTACCAAGACCTAAGGTATCACTCCCAGTAGCTAGGACTGACCTATAACAGGCTGCCCAGAGAAGCTGTGGATGCCCCAACCCTGAAAGTGTTCATGGCCAGGTTGAACAGGGCCATGAGCAACCTGTTCTAGTGGAAGGTGTCCCAGCCGATGGCAGTGGGGTTGGAACCAGACAATCTCTAAGGTTTCTCCCAACCCAAACCATTCTATGATTATGTAATGGAGGTATGGTTTTAATTATTCATAGGCACTGATACTTTTGGGTCAAGTGGTACAAATTTGAAGCTGCTTTCCATGTTTACACGTTTACTGAGATTATTTTCTCAATATCTTAGTTGTTGAATCTGCTCAGCTTTAGATTCATCCACTTTACATATCTCTTCCAAAGCTGAACAAGAAATGTCCATTTATTCTGGTGATTAAAATGGAGGAGGAAATTTAGGATTATTCAAATCAAGCAGAGGAAAGATTTAAAATCAAGCCTACATCTCAAAGAGGCAGCCCTACAAGTAGGCACTAGAATATGACCTGGGCCACAATTCCAACCCTAATTATCAAATTAAAGAGTTTGCAAAAATCAGGGATCAGGACCCAGGGCTCCTTCACCAACAGGTTCCCCTTCTGTAACTTCTTGGGGTTTTTGCAGAGCTCTAACAGGAGGGATGCAGAATGGCCCTATTCCAGTGCTCCCCTGGCAATTTGAACCCTGGCAAGGTGATCACACTCACACCATCTACCATAGCCTGGATGGATTTCCCATGAGGAAAATACACAAAGGGCAGCAGGCAACAGCATCCCTGTCCTTCCATCCCACATCCCTTGTGCTTCTCAGCAAATGGGCAGAACAGCTGCCGGGCTTCACACTGTGGCTGCAGGTGGGTGACGGCTATTATGGGAGCCCCTGATGGGTTCCTCATCTCCAGGGATTGGGAAGAAGTCTGAGTTTCAGTCTGCACATCTCTGAATTGGCAGCTGAATGCAGGAAGAAATAGGTAAATCCACTATTCAGCCCGTGGTGCTGCCAGTGACCTTAGTTTTCGGCAGCTGGGGAACTAAGAGAAAAAAATGGAAACACTGATTGATTCTAGGTGTTTCAGAGGTTAGCTCCTACTGAACAGAAGGCTGCCAGAATTGTTCTCCTGGATTTAAACAGTTATTCCTGCAATGGAATCTCAGTCTGCATTCTCTTTTTTGTTTTTCTTTAATATTAATTATAGAAATTCACAAAATTACTATTTACAAGTAAAGTAACACTACATTAGATTTTTATTTTTAGTTGTCAGAAAATCTTTGCCTGAAATATAGTTGAAGCCACTTAAATCAATACATGCTAAAGGAATACACCTATTAAAAGACAGAAAGTAAATTACAAGTATAACTCAATTTTATAAAAGGAATAAACCAAAATTATTCTAGATCTTTTAAGTCAGTAATCATGATGATGATTATAGCCATGTCAAACTCTTCTGAGCTAATAATTCCTAATGGAAAAGAAATTAAAATATACTTTCTGTGACTAAAGGTTAAGCATCCAGCCAATTTTAAATATGTTCTTGATAGTTGGAATCAATGTATACCTTCAGGAAGATATTGTGTATAAACATACATAAAAGCAATGACTAACACAATATTATAACTTGAAAGTGCCCAGTAGGTGTGTCTTATCTACAATGTTATCGTACTGCAAAATCACAGGCACAATTTGTTGACTACACATTGACTGTTGAGCAGCAGAATTTCTCAACAGAGAGGAGTTAAACAAGGTTCAAACCCTGAAGGCTTTGAACAAAAGAATTGCCACTAAAGTCAGTACGGAAAGATGGGGGTGGGGGGGGATAGTTCTTTGTGTCTCCACCATCTACACATAAAAATACTGAACTTTCTCCACTGTCTCCCAATAACACTTAATGACACTTTTCCTTCCCTGCTTTCAAAGCTTTTTATAGTACTACTCTCCTTTTCAGCTATACACACAGTCAGCTTTCTGAGAGAGAAAATCTCTGAAGGACAAGAAAGGTAAATTTTCTCTTAGGAACTCCTCAAGGCAGGAGAAGTGGATAGACATTGGGAGATCACAGGGCTTGTCTTCTCAAACACAGTCTGGACCTGCTGTTCTCTCTGACATGAATGAGACCTTATGGGAATTGTCCTGTGTTACTTCAGTTACTTCCCAATGAGAACCATCCTAGGAAGGTAGGATATAACACATTTTCATCTTTTCTCTCCAACTACTTACTGTTCCTGCAGTGACTAGAAGGTAAAATTTCCCTTCTTGCCTTCAGAGTGATTAAAAACAATCTTGTTTAATTACTACAGTCACACTCATTTGGAACTGATGCTGCAGGAGCCCACAGACAGTGGGCCTGCTAAGGTGAAGTAGGTTGTACTGGTGGAAAAAATGGTTTCAGAACAGGAGTGTGGTGTGGTAGGGAAGAAACAAATAAAATGTCTGATACTATAAAGAAATTCTTGTTTTACTTAGAAAGTAGGACTATACTGCATGGGAAATGGAGGTTTGAGAGCAGTTATGCAGTTTCTCAAGTGGAGGAAATGCTAGTGGTGCTTTAACAGCTCTCTCACTTGAATGACTCATGATTATGGGTCATTTCTTACTTCAGTGAATAAATGGGGATTTAAAGCTCATGGTGCCTCTGGGAAAAGAATTATCACAGGAAACTCTTGCTACTACTCCTGAGGACACATGTAACAAGTTTTTGAAGCGGTGATGGCTCTTTTATACAGAAAATGGATTTAAGTGTTAATCTTCTTGTTTTCTTGTTCTTTAAAATCATTGTTTACAAATCACCCCAAAAAAATTAATCACAAAAATGATTCCCCAAACGCCTCTTCTGGCGTTAATTTTCTATCACTGAATCAAATTTTATAGACAACAAGATGTTATCCAACTAAATACTTAGGCAATCAAATAAGTCAAGTTCTTAATTAGTAGCACTGAGACTAGTTACAAAATTTTATTGTATATCAGCAGTTGTTCTCATATTCTTTGACAAATGTGCAATGAACACATCCTCAAGACTACTGCTGAAGTAGTTAAGAAGTTCCAACCACTGACAAAATATCACAGTATTGAAATGTACCCACCACTAGACCACGCGTAGAAGTCTGCATAACAGAAGAAATGTAGGAAGTAAAGAAGGAAGTGCTCATTATACTAGCATCTGCTATTCAGGTAGGTCTATGAGATACAGAAAATATACAAGACATTGTGGTTGACAGCTATACTCCCACTCAGACACAGCTGAACAAAAATTCTCTCAAGGAGTAATGCCTTATGTGGTTTTCAACGGGATAAGATAGCAACAACATCTGACAAACTCACTAAGTGCCAAATTCACAACTGGTGTGAAAGTGAAGAAAATTACATTCCCTTCTTCTGCCTTGAACCTCTGTATCACCAGTCAATCTCCCAAAGGCCTGCTAACACCTATTCCTCACCGCACAAGAGAGCATAAATGGGTGTCATTTAAATATCAAGGCTTCAAAAAGAGGTGTAGGCAGAAGCAGGCTGGAAACATCTCTGTCATCTGTGGTCTCACAAATTATCTGCTGTCTTTGCAAGATAGAAGCTATGTTTATTTTGCACTTCCTTACGCAGTGATAGAGTAGGGGGGAGAGAGTCTTAACAGTTAGACCATTAGGAAGCCAGAAGTCAGATGAAATACATCAAACTTACACTCACCTCTCTTTCTTTGCTGGGAGAGGATCTAACTTTCCACACTTTCAGCACTGAGAACTTGGAAAGCATACAGCTAACTAGGCACTGGGGAGAGCAGAGGTATTTTGATTTGTTTATAAAAACTGTCAAGCACCACCCACACTCTGTCCTCAAGTGACCCAGAGTATATTCTTCTGTGTGAAGATGAAGCATTGAGATACCTACAAGCACACAGAGTGCAAAATGTTTTTTATGCTCCAGCAGGATAGATGAGCAACCAGCACAGAATAACAATAATAAACATGTTATCCATAAAAAGACCCTTGCAGTCCTTTTCTCCTGAACTGGATTACTCCGTGTTTTACATTCTAAAATATTTGCACAGTGGGGCTTAGGTTCAATTTTTTTTAGGATTTTTTTGTTTTGGTTTGGTTTAGTTCTTTTAAGGCTTATTTTGGCTAAGATTCAAAGCAGAAGAGCCAAAAACTATACAACACACAAATACCAAAGGGTAACAGTGAGCTAAATATAGATCAGAACATGAAATAGGCAGAGGGATTTTTCTTTGGGCATTTCTAGATATCTAGATATTCCTATTCAATGTATTTCCAGCACAACCTTACACAAGGCTGAGTGCCTTTTGGAGTGAAAATATTTAAAACGTCAGTTCTATTTTATTGTTTCAACAAAATGTTGTGGAAATTCCAATTTCCCTGCTGTTTTTCCCATCTCTGATTTGCACTTTTTTTTCCTCATTCTTTCATGAAAGCCACGTTGTCTTCTGTCTGACTGAAAACAGTAAAGAGTTAAATGAGCTTCCCAAGAACCAAAAGATATATGATGGAAAGCAAAAAAACAGGCATGAGCTGGAAACCATGTTCAGACCTGTGTGACAGTTGTTTCCATTCACCAGTCACAACAGAAGCAAGGAGAGACCAGGCGATAACAGCCCTAAAAGAGTCACCAGAAACAGCGAACAAGGAAAAACATATGTAGGCATCAAAGTCCATGTAAGAAAATTCTATTGCATTTGTTGGCCAAAAGTCAATTGGGAACATTTTGTTGGAGCTTGCCAAAATACTGAGTAAATGCTGCACCAGAAAAGTAAACAGTTTACAGAGCACTGGCAGACTAGAACTGAGGGAAGGAGCTTAGTGAGTACAGAGTAAAGCAGGTCACGGAGTAGGGTAGTGATTAATGGGTGCAGGAATTTCAAATACAATCATACACCTGCACAGCATGGCCTGGAAAGATGGGTTGCCAAATGGCCTGTGAAAAATTAGAGCAGGGGAAATATGTTTCAATGTGACACATTCAGTCCAATAGAAGAGAAAGTGATTTCTGAATTTTACCTATTGCAGGGGGTGGAGGAAGGGGACTGTTCTTTAAGGGGAAAAAAAGAGCTATAAGCAATTTAAAAACACTCTCCTTTGTCCCTGGTATACTGGCTTGTGTCTTACTTCTATTCTCTTCCAATGATATCCTCTTCCCAGTGGCCTAGTCTGTGAATGATGAAAAATCCCTAACTTAAAATCTTTGGTAACAAGAATTTAATAACAAGAATGAGTGAAGCTTAAGTTGCATATGGAAGAGGGGTGGATTTTTCTGCTGGTTTGGCTGGAAAATTCATTTTTAAAGCTACTTTAGGCATAGGTTTCATATAGCCCTATGAATAGCTTTGCCCTTATTCAAATTCTATGGCAACTTAGGCTAACAAGTCTTAGTGTTAATTAGAACTCTACAGTGATAGACATGACATTTCAGATGGGCTTGTTACCAAATTTAACAGTCTATTCCATGGCATCAGTGAAGAGATATTAAATAGGATATCCAGTTGCTAGTCTTAATTTTCCAAGAGAACTAAGACAACTAAAAATAATCCACAAAGCTGGGAAAATGTGGTATTACCTGTGTTTTTTGGTCATATAGAAGGACTCAGACTATGCTCTTGGACAGCAGTACACCCCATGCTCATCCTATTCAAAGGCACTTGGACTAAAGCCAGAACACATAAAACCTGTCTCCTGGTTTCAAGCAATGGATTCAGAATCTCAGCCTTTTTTTTTTTCTCCTAAAGAAAACCTCTCCATCATTTTATTTGTAGCCATTATAGTCATGAAGAAAATTAATGAAGCTGTAATTGAAAAAAATTATGCCTGCAAAGATTGTGAGGCATCTAAAATTATACTCCTGGGAGGTGTGAACATCTGCTTTTAATTCTGCAACTTGTTGGTCTTGTGAGCAACAATAATCCAAAGCACTTTTTGTTTCTATGTCTGTGCACACAGAAGGTAAAGGAAAGGTAAAGGCTGAAATCTCTTATTACTAAAGGAGGCCCTTGCCTGTCTACGGGCAAAGTAAAATGGAAAAACAAGTCTCAGTGGCTAAGGGAACAGGATTAGTCCCACTTTCACACAAGGCAGAGTGCATAAGAAATATTTGGGCTTGAACTAGAGGGACCCAGCTGTGGATTTACCCAGAGCCCTGAGTTGCCTTAGTGTGATTCTGTGTGTGCAAACTATTTGGCCCATATTTGAAGTGATTTAAGTGATTTATAAACCTCTGTGAGTTCCCTCCACATGCCTAGATGTCTCCTGATGAGAACACAGAAAAATTCCAGGAGATTTTTTTCTCATACAGAAATCTTATACAGATTCTCTCATAGCTAAAGGAAACTGGCAAGTGTATGGACCACAAGACCACCACTGTGTAACACACTAGCAGCTTTCCCTAATCCCCTACAAGCCAACAGGAAGGGGATATGAGTCCACTCTTTTTCTTAGTCCCAGTGCCATTGTAGGCAGAACCCTGAAAGTGCTTTTTTGGTTGTTGCTTTGCCTTGTCACATACCTGTTCATGGTAGCCTTGGAGACTCCTGACCTTTTCCTGTCTCTAGTCAGGAGTAGTGTGACATGCTACAGATAGCACCACCCATGTTGCTTCCTTGACAATAAGCTCAGGTCACTACGTTGTAAGAAGGCACCAGTTTTCAGCTTTCCTTTCCACAGTAGGGATCCAGAACTTCTCCAGAGAACTCTGAAGTTTGTAGCCCCAGAAGGCCAAAGGATTTTTGTATGCTCTGTGTTTAGGGAGAACAGATGCTGCATAGAAGGGTAAGGAGAACAGAGAAATGGAGCTGAAGAAGCGCAACAACTTAGAAAATTTAATTTCCTCACATATTTTGTTTGTTAAATGTGGGCAGCCAAGACTGAAAAGTTTGCTCTGTGCAAGTAGGAGAATTTAATTTTCATTTTGCCAGTTGTGCAGATAAAGACACATGCAACATTTGCTACGGGGTTTGTTTAGCTTTTTTTTTTTCCACCTTCTTTAACAATCCATTTTACAAGGCTATTTCAGGAGATGCCTGTGAGCGCACCAGAGAGGTGCTATATCAAAACAAAGTACATCTGATTAATTATCTAACAACAGAGATGTTTGTATAGCCAGTACCATTCATTTTTCATGTCACAATGCAGGCTTTAAGTGTTAGCAACCACCAAACCTACACTGCCAGAAGGGTGCAGGTGCCCTCCACATGATCTCTGCTTTCTGTCTCATACACGTGTCAGTGTGCTGTCAAGGGATGTCCCAAGTTCTACTCTTAATCTTTCCTTTGTACCTGTTTCAGTGACTTGTGAGCCCTTTCAAATAAGGATATGGATTTTATAAATGGCAATAAATTGTGGTTCAAGAAGATTTAGTAGAAACATTTTTAAATGCCGCTAAATTATTACATTAGGGAAAAATTCCCTTTTCTCTCATGTTCATCAGATTCATTCTCCACTAATGAATACAAAGAATGAATCTCCAAAGAATTTATATTTGAGATTTAAAGGAGGTTCAACATTTGGATTTGGCTATAAGTTCAATTTCCTTTCATGAATATTTTATTTAAATCCTGTATTAATCACAGAGTCACAAAGATAGCCTGCCTCCTGCTTCTGCTTGCTCTCATTGTCTGTCACAGAAGCACTTTCTCTCAACCTTAAATATTGCTAATTAAAAATTTCCCTGAAGCCAACTGATACCTGTGTGATTAATGGGCTGGCTAATAAATAAAATGCACCATGCTACTTTAAGACCACTGTACCATAAAAGCATAGAAAGGTTGCCAGTGGCCTCAGCATCTTGAAATGTGTTTATTAAAGCAACAACACAGAAGTTCTAAGGGTCCCAAAGTGCTCCACATCATTAATAACCAAATAAAACATACACTGAGAAACCTGCTTCAGACATATTCATTATTCCAAGCAAGGAAGCTATGCAAACAGGGGGGAAAAAAATTCAGGAGAGTGAAGAGAAGCATAGAGCTTGTTTCTCCAATGAATAAATACCCATCTCATCCTTGGTGTAAGTAAGTGAGAACAATAGTGAAGGACTGGATGTTGCTGAGACAAAGCCTTTCACTCCTAGATTTCAGCTTCAAATGCACGCCAGGTTACTGAACACAGTGCCCATCTGATGACTCTTGTTTGGGTCAAGCAGTCTAGTCAGTAGTTTGAGACAGCCTGGGGCTCGTATCCAAAACCGGGACAGCTTCTGTAGACAGTGGTATGAGGACTCAATTACAGCTTCATCTATGCTTAGGGAAAACCTCCTTTGGTGAAAGGAGCTCAGACCAGGCAACTGCACTCATGTCAGCTTAGTCTGACAGAGGAAGTGGTGCACAGATGTTTCCTTACATGGAGGTAGTATCCACCTCTGATGGTTCATCTTGGGTTAGTCTAGAATATGTCAATATGATCAACTCAGAAGCAGGTCAGAGGGAAGAGGTGTTAACAACCTCTCTGTGATATGATAAGCCCCCTGTAATGGGCGTGCTGACACAACCACCCTGCAGGGCAGGCAGAGGTGGCAGAACCAGGTTCATGTCCCCATCTAGAATTTTCCATGTACTTCATGGAGAGAGAAGCAGCTATGTGAAACCAATGGAAACACACACTCATGCTCTGAAAGTAGAACTCAGTGCTGAACTAAAGTTTGGTATGGCTGTCCCATGCTACACCACTATACAGTTGACAGTTTGTAAGAAATAATGGGCATCAGCCCTTGCATTTCACCAGCCTCCAACAGAAGCTTTCAGGCCTTCGTTCTGTCACATTCAAGAGTACCTTCCCTGTGCAATCTGTTATGAGTCTGCCTCCATAACTCAGAATCCAATGCTGAAATTATACTTATTTATGCATAGTTTTTCTTTCCCTCATTTGTGTCACGATAAACACTGTTTAATAAGTAGGTTCCTCACTCCTTGTTTAATCTAAGTCTCTCAGAAGAGTTGCTTAACTCACTAACATACACCATGAAAACACACCTGTGTTACAGATCCATAGGAAAGCCACCCAAATTGTCTATGTCTTTCTCACCAAGGATATATTCAACTTTTTTCCTTCATCCATATTTAGATAGTGAGTTAGGCAAGAAACAGTCTCAGTCTCATGCTGTGCTCTGTGGTTTGGCACTGCTTAGTAAACAAAAAGATGGGAATCTGGAGTTGACTCTGGTCTTTAAATGGAATTCTCTCCCTCCGCCATGGTATCAACTGAGCACAACAGCCAGTCAGGTATCTATTGAAACAATTCAGCATCTCAGAACCCAAACCCACAAAAGCAGTTTCCACCACCATTGCCATTTTTAACAAAAAAAACCCTGGGGGCATCATCAGTAGAAAGAGATCAGGTAGCATCAGTGGTCATTCTTGGTTTTCTGTAGCTGTTGAAGTGAAGGTCACCTTCTTAAAAAGAACAAAATGAGGGTCCGCTATCCATACACACACATTCATATGACATGCCAGCCTACTATCAGCATGAAAAACAGACATTGTCCCTGCTTCTGTCAAAGAAATGAGTCCCATGACCACTCTTCATTGAATACAATTGACTCACTTACCCCTGTTTTCCTCTGCCACCCTGAAGCATTTTTGTTTTCAAAACTTAGTGAGGTCAAAGTGAGTAGTCAAATTCATCCATAGCTACTTAAAACAGAAATCACAGTGAGTTGGCTTAAGTCCTGCATAACAAACAAAATTTGCCTTAAACTAGGTTCAGCTATGCTCACCCAAGGCTCCCCAAGTCCCTATGATGTAAACATCTGTATCTGAGACAGCTGTCTGGATCCCTTTTGTAATCAATGGAGACCAAACCAACAGAACCAATGGTGTTTGGGAGAAATACTTCACACTAATGGAAATGTCATGTTTTGGCTAGTACAAATGCAGTACTACACTGGCTGTCTCTGATTCTCCTCTGGCTATAAAGAGAGACTGAGGTGAGCTACCTGTGTTCTCAAAACACACATCCAGTTAGATGAATCCCACCCCAGAGTATCCATTAATTTACTTAGCTGTGCTACTGAAATGACTAGCAATAATCATAGACAAGCTCATAGCACTTAGATCACCAAGTTATTAAAATCTAGCATGTTTACTCCATTTGAAGCTGATCAAAACTATAACAAAAATAAACTCCCACCTGTTTGCACTTGTGTAGGAGGCCTCTGGTTGCATATAAACTGCATGTATTTTTACTGAACTCATCTTGGTTACGTCATCAAGTCTTCCAGTGTCAGCCACATTTCACCAGCCTGACACACATAATTGCATGAGACGCATCTGTAAATACAAGTCATTTATACTGTATAAACATATGCTTCAGCTGAAGACTACTTGATATTCACACAGCAGATTTATGTCCTCTGGGTGGTTCGTGGGGAGCTAATAATATAATGATATAACACACCTGCATATTGGGACTGCTGTAGTTAAATGATGCAGAGGTTTTCCTCGGCTCCTCAGAGTGGTTAAGGTGATACCAGCTTCACAAGAGGGAAAAGAAGGAATATTACCTCTGTGTGGCTATAATCTCAGACCTCCTCAGAGGATTTGGAGCTTTCAGTGGAAAATATTAAAAAATAGTGTAGTTAAAAAAGAGTAAGATATTCACTAAGTTTCAAGAGGTGATCTTAACGTGTCATAGGATATTTGAAGCTCTTTTGTTTACAAAGAATTCATTCTTACCTACTTTAAAAATGAAGAAATTAGTAACCAGTTGTGTGATACTAAGAATGTCAAGTCAGTAGAGGAGACTTGGTCAAAAAGCTTGAGTTATGAAAAGAGTCATAGGAAGCCTGAAAGCCCCTTTTTACCATTGTTTTCATCACAGGTATAGAAAACAACCTGGAGCAGCAACAGAGGCCAGTTCATAAATGCTTTAAATTATCCTCACAAAAATAGTTTACTACATGTCTGCTTGCTTCCATCCGCATGATAGCAACAGAAACTACCAGATAGTGAAGAGGATTGCATAAAAAAGGAATATAGTAGCCAAGGTAAAATTTGGCAGTGTAAGTGATTCTGTATTTCTACTGATGCATTTTAAGTTGTTCTTTTCAACTGCAAAATATTAGGAGACTTCTTCTAAAACTTCCATGTTCTAAGAATATTTAAAAACACAGAAAAATTCAGGCAGGAGCTTCAAGGATCAGGTTGCACATTGGTACTGATTGTTAGAGGAATGTATACCTGTGGCCTTGCTTCAATTGTAAGCTTCACCTTTGTCAAAAACTTAGTTCCAGAGCAACTGAAATACTGTAGGAAACCTCATCAATTTTTGATGTTTAGTTTGCAGAAGAGAAAAAAGTTTTTAATATAAATAAGCTGTGTGATACCTGAAAATAATGGGGTTTGATGCCATAATTAATGTTATACATTTTTAATAAGTCAAAACCTAAATAAATTAGTTTGGATTTTTTCAGTCCATTTCAATCAATTTGGAATTTGTATAGGAGTTACCTCTGCAGACAGCATTGATTTTATTTTGTTCTCCAAATCAAAAGGTAACCAGAGCTCACAATCTGAAAGTCACCTCAGACATATCTCTGTTGTTTTCTCATCCCAATTCCCAACACTCGAATATTAGAATCTGTTCCCCTTTGCAGCATGTAATGGCATACACTTTCATCTTCAGAGTTGTGCGAGACAGCTGCTACTACCCTGCTTGTGTTAAAATTTCAAAATCATTTACAATTCATCAGAGTCATCACTGATCCATCTACACAATAACAGATGCTTCAGTGCTGGGTGGTTTCAGAATGTACATGATTTAGTCCATCCAGATGATACAATAGGAATAGGTATGTGACAAGAGTAAAATTTACATGTTTAAGATGTATTCTGAGAATCATCGTTTCCAAATCCCACTCTTTATGTTGCTGCTCCATTGCTTATAGGCATCATGGGAGGAAAATGCATCCTTGATAGCGTATACTGTCAAAAGAAGTGATCACTTCCCTTTCTGACACACAATGGCTGCACAAAATACCTCAGATTGCATTTAACAAATGAATGACATCATAAACTTGAATCAGACACTGCTGGGAGCACAGCAGAGTTTTTTCTATGATCCCTCAGTAGCAGTTGCTAAATAGAAACATTTGTATTGGAGTCACATTGTGGCTTTTGTAATTCTCTAAGACTTTGGAGCAAGGCAGTGAAAAGCTACTCATACACGTTGTGTCTGGCTTGCTATTCCACAGAGTATTTTAGTTATAACCACAGACTAATGTTCCTGCAGTTTCTGACATAAAAATCTCCTAATCCTGGCATCTGAGGCAGTACTGCATTCAGATGATAAAACTGGGTTTGTTTTCATTCTTCTCTGTTTACAAGTGTCAATTCCTTTGTGCATTTCTCAAGAGGTTTGTTGCAGATCATGGTAGGAACTAGTTTTCGTCTCCTGCAAAAATATCAGTGATTTTAATTCCTTATCTTTTTCTCTCTACTTACTTTTACTTCAAATGAACCAAAGACCTTTCGAGAGTACTATACAAAAATACCCTCAGACATGACTGTGAGGGGAAATAAGAATTTTAACACCATTTTTGCATTATAAAGCACTTCTGAATGAGTTTGGTTCAATCTTCTCTGTTGAAAGTATAATTCATTCAATTAATAATTGTAATTATATAATTGCAATAATTAAGTCAGTTTTCTAACTTTGCATTGACTTCCTCTCATGGATGAGTGGGGGCGGGATCATCCAGCACAAGGATGATACAAACAGTTGGCACAGAGGAGAAAAGGAAATAACATGTCTTAGTAGTGGATTGCCTCTATAATCCAGGGGCTCTAGTACAACCACAAATAAGGAAACCCCTGGTTAAAATCCTTATATTGTTTCTTCACAGAGAGGGATACAATTTTACATGGAAAGGCAGCAAGACCAAATTCAGAGTATCTCGGATTTGAAATCTCAGTCCCAATCACCTATGCCCCTGAAGAATACATACTTGGCTAATAAATTTTCGGGGAGAAATCACCCTTCAGCCTGTACCTCCCCTTTACCTTTCTTTAACTCTTGAAATATAATGAACCTGAGACGTTTTCTCTGATAAATATATTTTTTAAACATTTACCCTAATGAATGTATATTAAGACATTTCCCAGTAGAAACCTAATTTATCAAATAATATTGAGCAAACTCTAGTTAGCTGCAAACGTGTCACATCTAGCTGGATGCAGCAGCTGCCACTCATGATACAGTGCCAACAGCACTCACTCAAGTAAATGAGTTGAGGAATGCAGGTCTGACTGACCGTTTCCTCTGGCCAGCATCATAAGTCCACTTTCTCACTGCAGTGCTACTCAGACATGATACCAGTGGCCAGAGTCAACTACTAACCACTTCTCCTATTTCTGTCCCCGTGCAATTGTGCATATTTGAGGGCAAGGGAAGAGCCTCGTACAAGGAGACTGTAAGAAAATGATGTTGTAGATAATTCCTGAGGCTTCACTCCCAACAACGTGTAGATGAATGCAGAGCGGATGACCAAGTGACCTACATTTATTGCTCTTTCCAGTTGAACTTAATTGAAGAGTTGCAATCAGATATCTGTATCTGCAAATTCTTTACATTCCTTATAGAACCTGCCAGCATTAGCCCTTTTTGAACAGCAGAACAGGATGCTGTATCTGGTCTCTGGAGCATGTGTAGGCTCCACATTGTCCCCTGGATGTCCACACTGAAGTTCTGGTTGGACTGTACCACAGCTGCTTTCTGATCTGCAAACCCCCACTCACTCACATGGTATCTAGAGTACAGATTTAGGGGAAATGCACACATACATCACTGTGCAGTTCTGTCTTGTTCTAATCAGGCATCAAACCCAACATATATATATATATAATATTTCAATATGGCTATTTCTCTTGCCACTGCCAGTACTTACGTTGTAGTTTGGATATGCTTGGCAGTACAACTATCTGTTCTCTCCAAGCTGATTAACAACAACCAATTAGGAAGCTGAAAACAAAGGGAATGCTGAGATACTACAGTAGGATGGCAGAGCAGAGAACTATCTGTCAGAGATAAAGCTAGAGGAATCAGCTGATGCTGGAATATTCTTGCATTGAGTTGCATTTTGAAAAAGAAAATTAAAAAAAATAGGAAAAAAAAGAATATTTTTTCTTCCCCAGAAGGCTTTTTAGTCTACAGAGACAAACAGATGTTATCCCAATTTATGGATCGGGAAAGTTGAGTTATAATTACCATGAAATTACTTAATTCGCTATTTTTAGTGAAGTAAGGAGGGAAAAGAGAAAACTAAAAGCAATGTATTTCAAGGGCAGACCTCAATAAACACTGTAAATTGGTGGGTGAGATCTCCTCGGAAACAAGTTGAAGTGACAAAGGAGTCCAGAAGAGTTGGCAATTCTTTAAAGAAATGACAGTGAGGGCACAATCAGAAGCCATGCCAACATGAAGGAAGGATAGGAAGTGTAATCAGAAAACAATTTAGCTAAACCATGAGCTCTTCAATGACCTGGAGCTAAATAAAATGCACAGGAAGTGAAAACTACATTGAAATACTAAAGAAAAGTGCGAATGAATGGCATAAATATGTGGGGAAAAATTCAGAAAGGCAAAGGTACAAAAAGAGAGGAAATCAGCAAAGGAAGCAAAAAGCTTTCTGTAAACACATTTGCAGTAAAAAGAATTCAAAGGGAAAACAGTGGTTCACTGCTAAAAGGAGAGAATAAATTCCTGCCAGATGAGTCCCAGAAAAGTGAAATGTTTGGCGCCTTTTCTATTTCAGCCTTCACTGAAAAGGTCAACTATGACTAGACAGTTGATAAAACCAAGGGGCAATAACTCAGGCTGCAACAGGGGAAGATCAGATTAAAGAATGCTTAGATAAGGTTCCAGTTTCCAGTTCACTGGGGCATTAGGACATTTATCCCAAGATACTTAAAGAACTTAAGAACTTAAAGAATAGGCAGAAACAATCTCACAGGTATTAAGAAATCTCTTAGAGAACTCATGCAAGACGAGCAGGGTCAGAAGACTGAAGAAGACCCAGCAGACCACCTATGTGTATGAAGTAATAAAGGACAAGACAGGGCATTACCAGTTTCACAGTCTAACTTAATTCCTGGAAAAATACTAGAACAAATAATCTAACTAATTCTAAGCACCCAGGTGCTAACAAAGAGAGAAGTAGCAGCCAACATGTATTTGTCAAGAAGAAATCGTGTCAAACCAATCTAATTTCACTTTACAACAGGGTAACAAGCCTTGTGGGTAGAGGAGGAAAAGAAAATGTCATATCTTGACTTTAGTGAGGCTTTTGACACTGTCTCACATGATATTCTCATAAGCAAGCTAAGAAAATAGAGTCAAGAATAAACTACGGAGAAAAGGTGTGCTAAGCTGGCTGGAAATCTAAATTTTAAAAGTAATTTATTAATGATTTGGTGTTAACATGGTAGGATTGTACCAGGTGGGAATCACAGAGTTCTGTCCTATGTCTGGCAAAGTTTAATATTTTATGAATACTGAGGAAGAAGGGATAAAAGTGTGTTTCTTGCATTTACAGATAAAATCAAACTCGTGCAGACAGTATGTAAACACACCAAATGATAGAACAGGAAACAGGAAAATTGTGAAAAATTAGAGAGGTGATGAGGAAAAATGAGGCCCAGTTCAATAAGAACAGATGAAATGTGTTCATATAAGTGAGAATAACAGTTGGTTCAAATACAGGACAAAGACCTGCTATAGAGACAAAGAAAGGGATTTGGGAACTATGGTGAATCACAAACTTAAGTCAACAATGCTACACTGTGGTTGGAAAGACAAATATGACATTGTGTGTACAAATAAAAATGACACCTGTAAAACATCTGAAATATCCTCCTTTTCTGCTCAGCCCTGCAAGGCTGTGTCCAGCTTCAGGAAGGACTCGGAGTGCAATGCAGAGAAAAATGTGATCCAGGAAGAAAGATTTGGGATTGCCTTGGACTAGGGGAAGTCTGAGAGGAGACATGAAAACATTCTTGAAGTTCTTAGAGACAAAATGAATAAGCTCTTCATATATGCTGAGGCTAGGATAAAACACAGGGATTTAAACTGTAGGAAGAAATCCAACATTAAAAAATTAATTTGACAGACATCTGTCGGAAGTTGTTTAGGTAGAAGTGATCCTAACACCAAGTAGATAGATAACCTAAAAGGTTTAAAAATGTTCCTATTATCCATCTTTTCTTTCCATGACACATTGTGGATTTCAGGGACACAGGTCATGGATGATTAACCAAAGTTCACAAGGGGCATCTAAAATCAAGCAGAAAATTGAAGCCTGACCTTAACAACACCAGTTCAAGAGTCTTTACCCCAGAATATCTTTCTTTCCATTTCCTCTGTCTCAATAAATAGATTGCACATGTAGAGTATGCAATAAATGTCACATTAAAACTTTTTCATATAGCAAAGAAAATATCATTCAGGTTGATTTTTTTAATTTCTATTTTTGCTGTCTCTGTTATCACAACACGAGTAAAATGGAGGTGATACCAAAGCAGAGTTGTCTGATGGAAAATATATTACAAATATACACTATTAGACTTCTGCATAATTGGATACTGGTTGATTAAAGGTCACCAACAAAAAGCCTTTTGAGACAGTCCCAAAAAAAGCTCAGCTCCCTCATATAGTACATGTCAATACAGAACAGAGAAATGACATATCAAGTTTATTATACCACATTTACAATTTAGGTTGGATTATTAGTGACAATATTTCTTTTATAGAAATAGCAGATGCCATCTTTTTTATTAGAAATACTGTGAATAATAATTAATAGCCTCCTTTGCTGTGTTAATAATACACTCATACCCAGTAAATACTGGCTAAATAATTAAGTGAAGCGGTATTTTCCTTTCCAATCCCCAAGCAATTTGCTTAATTTGATAGATTTTAATTGGAAAAGTGAAGACTTGGTTAATATTTAAAAAACAAACAGTTAATCATGTTCTTTTGCGCTGCCTGTGTGTATCAGCTCCATCAGAAGCATCGTGCTGTTCTAGAGGGATGGCCAAACCAGAATTGAGGCACCAGAGATACTAAATGCTATCACTGAAAAATGAACTTTTAAAGAACATGTAAGTGCTTTCCTCCTTCTGAAATAAATTTGGGCCTTAAATACTCTCAAATCCCAGCCCATTCCTTGTGTATATTCTCAGCACACGCTGAAAGTTGTGGGAATTGAATATCCAACTGTTTAGATGCATTTGTCAGTTCCATTGTGTATTTAAATAACTTTAATAACTGCTGATTATGCCTCAAGTGGATAAAGGGAATCAGACACAGAATTCCATGCTTATATATAATATCTCACTTACGTGTTTCCTGGACAGTTCAGTACTCTCCTACACTTTTAATCTAAAGTAGTTCAATTTTAATCTGAAATAGTACTTATCAATAGCACCCATAAATCATTTCCTACAAACAGTGGTGGCAGTGAAAGGTGTTTTCAGTCCTCTGCAGATCTGTCAAAATATTTGTAGAAGTAATTCATGCTTGAAGTAACTAAATCTATGAACATCTTGCAATTCACTCCAAATAAAATCTCTGTAACTGAAAGGTCAACTTCTACCCTCATTTAACTTTTTTTCTTGATCAGGGTGATTGCAGGCAGTAGGTTTACTTTAAGTAAGCGACAGTAAGACTAAACCTAGTTAGTTATTATGAACTCCATGGTTTTTAACGATTACCTGAGCTTTGAACTTCATTTCTATTAAAGGTATGAAAAACTGGCTGTTTAAAACCCTTGATGACTTTGAAATTTCTAGCCAGCTCTTCTGAATTCTGCTGAGGGAATGACTCTGTGTATGTTCACGCAAATCCTATTAAAGTCGGTGAAAGTCTCAAGCATGTCTCTGGGGCAGAGTGGACCCCCTGCTATCTAGTCAGTGCAAATTAACAACTGGGAGTGGAAGGAATGTAAAAAAGCAAAATCTCTTCACAGGGACACATTGATATGCAAGGGATTTGCTTGTCAGGGTGAGATGTGTGATATGAAGTGAATGTTTATTGCACACTACAGGGAGCAACCAATAGTAGCCAAAAGGAGATATCTATAGTAGATCTGGATTGGAAGCTGTCTAAATGCCAAGGCAGAGTGAAAAGCCTTTTGATACAGAATACCTTTGTGATGTTACTTAGTCCTTGGTAGAGGGAAAAAAAATTGCCACCATTTGCAGATTAAGGAAATCAGGAGTCCTGACATTTTACCATCACTTGTTCACTTGACTATTTTGCAGTAATTTAAAGCATGCTTATCTATAGCTATGGGTGGATGCACAAAACTCAGTAAATTCTAGCAATGTTCCCACAGGAACTCAGGAAGAGAGGAGAACATTTTCAGAAGTGATGTGAACTTTAGTCTGATAATTTGGGTAAACTGCCGTGGTCCCTGGCCACAAACGCAAGCTTGGCTGGTGCAGACACTCCACTCCCCTTTCTGGGGGACTAAAATCCCATTGTTCACCTGATCCCTGGAAGAAAATATCAAGAATTTTTGATCTGTGTTGTGTTTGGGTGGCCTACTAGAGTCTTCCTCCTAGAAACATGGAAAAGGACATCATTTTGTCTTCCAACAAGAACCAGAGGAAAATAACCGGCCTTTTTTCTTCTACTCTGCTGCTGATTTCCCTTCACGCGTGTGGCACAAAGCAAAGGTTGCTGCTGCTTACTGCTGCTAATGCTACCAAACTCCCCACCCTTTGTGGGGGAGCAATCCAAGGGTATCAGGTGCTTGCTGGGTGAAGACACCAAGTGCTGGTTACCTAAGGATTCATTTCTCAGCCACAATTCCTTTCTTCAAATCAAACAATCATCGATGACCAACAGTGCTCCAGTTGCTTATTCTGAAATAGGCTATAGAACTTGGTTGGAATTCAAATTTGATAAGTTAGTAACATACACTGGAAAATTAGTTACACACGTTACTGCACAAATCGTACGTGCAATACTAACACAAATGACAATTTGAATGATCCCCTGCAGATCAAGAGTTACTTTCCAAAAGAAATTTGCAAATTAGTTTTTCTAATGGTCACACCAGGAAACTTTGCACTCTGTTCATGAAACATTTGTGAACAGAAAATGAGGAGCTTCATCAAACAAATCACTCATTTTGAGTTATTTGCCATGTTCTTGCTAGGAGCAGTACTAAACCCAAAAGCAACACCCACACACTTCCCAGTTTGTTGAAATAGCACATATCAAAGCCAGCAGGAAAAGTGCAAACAAACATAACTAAGAAATAATAGACTGTCACATGCAGACAGAAGTGATGGGCATAGAAGCTCAGGAATTTCTGTAGAGTTAGGCCATAGGATGATGTTGACTGTCAAACCATGTCCTGCTATCATGCAGGACCTCAAGCTCCAACAGATGAGTGGGAATGGCTACACAGTGTCCAGCTGCAGAGGTGACACAGCCAGCTGTCCTCACTGTCCAGACAGTGGGGACATTGAAGCTGATTATCAATCAGAGTACAAAACATCACAGTTTCTAACAAGGCATTTTGAAGTGAGCTGTACACTTTGCTTCAAGACCCTCCCTATGACCTGCAGCAGATCAGCCATGAGGAGATGGTGTTGCTGAGAGCTGTGGCCTCACTGGTCATCTGGTTTGCCAGCACTACTTAAAAATCACAGTGCTCCAATGAAGAAAAATTTCAGTGGTCTATTGCCTTAAAGAGTGGGAGTGCATCCTCCCATACACTACACAGTATCAACTGAAGGTAGAGCTTGAGTGCAAATCAGCCAGAAAATTCACAAGGTCATTAATACGTCTGCAAAGCACTTCATAGAATCATAGAATCATAGAATCATAGAATAGATTGGGTTGGAAAAGACCTCTGAGATCATCGAGTCCAACCCTTGGTCCAAATCCAGTCCATTTACTAGATCATGGCACTCAGTGCCATGTCCAATCTGCGTTTAAAAATCTCCAGGGATGGTGAATCCACCACCTCTCTGGGCAGCCCATTCCAATGCCTGATTACTCTCTCTGTAAAGAATTTTCTCCTGATATCCAACTTAAATTTCCCTGGTGGAGCTTAAGCCCGTGCCCCCTTGTCCTATTGCTGAGTGCCTGAGAGAAGAGACCAACCCCCACCTGGCTAGAACTTCCCTTCAGGTAGTTATAGACGGTGATGAGGTCACCTCTGAGCCTCCTCTTCTCCAGGCTAAACAACCCCAGCTCCCTTAGCCTCTCCCCATAGGACTTATGCTCCAGTCCCTTCACCAGCCTTGTTGCTCTTCTCTGGACCCGCTCCAGCACCTCAATATCCTTCCTGAACTGAGGGGCCCAGAACTGAACACGATACTCAAGGTGTGGCCTCACCAACGCAGAGTACAGGGGAAGGATCACTTCCCTGGTCCTGCTGGTCACGCTATTTTTGATACAGGACAAGATCCCATTGGCCTTCTTGGCCACCTGGGCACACTGTTGGCTCATGTTGAGCTTCCTGTCAATTAGTACCCCCAGGTCCCTTTCTGCCTGGCTGCTTTCCAGCCACTCTGTGCCCAGCCTGTAGCGCTGCATGGGGTTGTTGTGACCAAAGTGCAGGACCTGGCACTTGGCTTTATTGAACTTCATCCCATTGGAATCAGCCCATCTCTCAAGTCTATCCAGATCCCTCTGCAGAGCCCTCCTGCCTTCCAACGGGTCAACACTCCCTCCCAATTTGGTGTCATCAGCAAATTTGCTGATGATGGACTCAATCCCTTCATCTAAATCATCAATAAAGATGTTAAACAGGACTGGACGCAACACAGACCCCTGGGGAACACCACTAGTGACTGGTCACCAGCTGGATGCAGCTCCAGACAGGAATGCATGGGCAGATGTGAAGTGTTATGTGTGTGCAGCCCAGAATCAGACACCTTGTACCTGCTTGCCTTGTAACCTTTTGAGTCCTTCTGAGTCTTGTTGGTTAAAGTCTACCTCTTCTAGTGCAATTATCTGCTAAAGGATCTGTTAAAGGAAATAGCTTCCCAAATGCCACTAAGGATCAGGACGTACAGGCTGTGGTCAGTTCCTTCCTCCAATAGGGAAACCAGAGGATCTGTCTCTTCTTAATGCTCTGTCTTTCTCTTCCTTCAGACTGAAAATTCAAATTTTTCCAGCAAATGCTGGGGTTATACCAGTATATATTACCAACTCAGAATTAACCCTAATTATTTCTTTCCCACTGAACATCTGCATTTGGGCTTCTTTCCTCCAGTAATGATAGCGGTAATGCTGGCTGACTTGTTTCTGCAGTCTGTCTCTGTTTAGATGTGTGTTTGCAAAGGTGGGGAAGGGTGATAGAAACCCTTAACATCAGTAAGACTTTTCTCCCCTGATCTCCATAGCAGATTTGACTTGGAAAGCAAAGCCTGTCAGCCAGAAGATGCTGGCCCCTGGCACCATCTTTTTTCTACCTTCCTTTGGAGCTAAGTTCAAAGAAATATTTAGCCTGATATTGCAGCTGTGTCCCTCGAGCCCTGTGACTCAGCACCGGCACACCAGCCTTGCACGTGAGGAAATGTGTAGTGCAAAAAATACTTTCTAGGAGGCTTCTGCCTTATGCTGGGAAGCACTGATGCACTCTGGCTCCAGGGAGAGGTAAAAATTTGATTGCCACCCATTCAATAACCATTTCCTTCTGCGTGATCGATGGAGCGTCATCAGAGACCCGTCTGGTGACAGGTGCCTGTTAGCTATTGGAGGCAGAGGATGGGAATGGCTCTGTGATAGATGCTCATGGAGAGGGAAACATTAAAGAGCATGGCAGTAGCAAAGGGAATGAAATAGGCTTCCTGCCGAACGGAGAAGCAGGCAGTAGGATAAAGGAAAGGACATTGATTGAATCGAAACATTTCTTTATACTCGGAGCCCTGACTGCAGCACTCTCGTCGCGCCGTGTAAAGTTTCTTCCAGTGCATGCTTGGTGACATCTTGACACGCTGATTTTAGCATTGCTCACTCTGTAATCCCCAGGGGAAGATATCTGAGCTCCGAACAGTGTTTTTGAGTAATATCTTCCAACTAAACCCATTTTCCACTTCTCTCCCTGCCAAGGTCACTGAGTTTCTGATCTCACAAGCAAAAGCTTTACAGGAAAGGTAAGTGGGAAGAGGAATGAAGGCTTGTGCTGCTCCTTTGGGGCACCAGCTGGTACAGCTCAGCCTGTGCAGTTTGTGGGCAGCATTAGCTGACATTAGGCTAAAGCTTTCCCATGTAGGCAGAGCAGGAGCACAGCGAGGAGCCAGGCTTTCCTCAGAGACACATTCTGCCCTTGTCTTGCTCTGGAGATTGCACAGTGAGACAATCTTGTCACAGGGCTGTAAGATAAAGCTAGGTTGTTCTTAGGTCTACAAGAGAGATTGGGGTAGCCCTGGTAGCAAGGAGTAATTGGTGGCAGGGGAAGAGGCTGGGTGTGAGACATGTCTGTGCATCTCTGGCTGCTGCCCAGAGTGGGCCACAAGGAAAACTCAGTTCTTGTCCTGGGTGAAGGACCTGCCTCTCCTCCCATCACTGCAGAATTAGGACATGAGAGAGCTCCTAAAGTAAAAAGATTCACGTATTAATAGTAAGCTCTTTCCCTGTATTAACAAAGATGTTTTGTTATAGTAGCTCTTTAAGTATCATAGAGTCATAGTCATAGAATCATAAAATGGTTTGGAGACTTTAAAGGTCATCTAGGTACAATTCCTGTACCGTGAGCACCACAATATCCTCCCCATCCCAGTCTCCAAGATGCTGTTACACACACCTACGTGTTCCCAAGCAGGCGAACCAGCCCGACTGCAGGAACAGTGCTCTCACACACATACCTGCATGTGCATGGGCACGGGGCGACCGAAGAAGTTAATAAGCTTCAAAGCATGCGACACAGTAATCAGGAGTTCACATCAGGACAAGGAGAGAACAGCAGGGCCTTGCGTGCACGAACAAATGACCTTTGAGTCCCATGTTCCCTGTGCATTCAGATACACACCAGATTCTGTTACCAACACCTTGGTGCAGACACATTCCCCTGGAAGAGCAGTCAGGCTGGTGGTACCTGGGCCCATCTATCATCAATGACAACCAACTTCCAGATCCTCCTCAGGACACTGGGTGCCATTTTATGGATTACCTCTCATTACATTTAACCCCTCCACAAAGTGTGAAGAGCTGGGGTTTGGGGTTTGGTGCATGTCCTCAGGGAGAGGAAATACTGGGGCAATGGTTTGCTTTCTACACAAATATTTCATCAAGCCATTGGACAGCATCAAAAACTAGGAAAGATGAAACCACCTCAAGTTCAGTTGAATAAGACCCCATCTCAAGGACTCTTAGGGAGTAAGGAAGGCTACCATTCCAGAAGCGTGTAGCAGACATCAGAAACATTTGTGAAACAACCAAATAAAATAAACAATCCTTCCATCTGTAAATGTTCGGGAAATTGCATCCAAACTAAGGCATAAACTTCCCCTACACAGAAATTCATCCTTATTGCACACATATCTGGGGTGGTGTGAAGGCACAGACAAATGTACATGTAGAACACAATAAATCTATGCCTTATTGCACTCATAATTTGAATTTTTCACATGAACTGTTCAAATATTTTTATACGTCTGCTAAACTGTTTAGGTAGTAACATGAGAGTATGCTATGTTTAATAACATAAGGAAAACTTTGAGGCTTCGTCTTCCAGATTTTTGTTCAAGGAAGTATTAGTCATTAAACTTGGGTACTTTTTTACCTGTTCCAAAGAAGTGTTTATGATATTTCCCATTTCAATCAATCCAAATAGGGAAAAAAAATCCAAATCTCTCTGAAAAAAAAATAAATTCCATTAATCAGAAAAAAAAATTATTTAAACTGAATTTTGTTTTCACATTATCTTCCCCCTTACAGAGTTCTTTTCAGGGTTAATTTCTAAACTGAAATACCACATTCAACTGAAAAGTCAAAGTGTTTGCAATAGATAACTCCTAGTAAAAAATGTTGCAATATTTAAAGGAAATTCTTTCCTGCTTTGTTCCATAAATTTGACTGAAGTTGCTAAACTGTCCTATTATGACTGATTTTTTTAACAGATCTTCTGTTTCCATAAAAGAAAATGATTCATTGATATTTACCAAATGACCATCTCTTATAACTGCAAAACTTAGCAATATATGGGAGCAAAGAAATGGACCCAATCCCAACACACTAAATAACTGGATGTCATGTCTAACTCTGCAGTGATTCAGGATCTTATCAAAAGGGATTTCTGAGCATATTTTCAAACAACTACCTCCACTACCTGTGTGGAATCCTTCCAGTGAAGAATATATATAGAAATACATTTTAATTATATATACTTATAAACTTACAGATGCATTTTAAATGAGATTTTTAATAATTCCTTTATTTACTTCAAAATGCATATGATAGAAAAGTGTATTTCAATTTGTACCCCTGTAGACATATAGAATATACCCAAACCATGCACTTCATGGGTCGTAGTGAATGTCTTACTACAAGTCTTAAACATATTGAATTTCCCGTAAGCAGATACTTTTGAAGGTTAGGGGTTTTTTTAACTATTATTGATACCTTTGGAAAATTCAGAAACTGTTGAGATATTAAGGGAATGTCAGAAGGCTTCATTATAAATGCATAGTTTCTTTTTTTTTTGGTGCTACACAAAAGGCTTTCTTCAAAAGTCTGCAACATGTTTCATTGCTTAGCTGAATTGAGAGAATATTTTTCTGACCTTCAAATGTCATTAGCCAGATGTGGGAGTGGAGAATTAGAAAGGACACACAGGTTCAGCAAGGAGATTTGGGACTGGTGGGCTCTAATAGGTGTACAAATAAATATACAACCACCAGCCTCATCATGGGTGCCCTAAGCCAGCCTGGACACAAACTAAGACAATGAGCCAAACAGCTTACTGTTAAACACAGATAGCTGAGGCAAGGAGAAAAGGGGGGAAAAGGAAAAACAAAAACAAAGCCAGAGAACATAAATAAAAATGTTAGAACTTTTTATTTCTTAAGTTATGCTATTATTCTTCTTTATAGAAAAAATCCAATAAAATTCCAGAATAAAGGAAAATATATTATTTTTGCGGAATAACCTTGAGCCCAGAGGCCAGATCATTAGCGGATATAAATATCCATATCGACTTAGCTGGAGTCCAGGTGATTTATTTCAGGGTCCCACTCCTCACTGGGTATACAGAGACCACAACAACATGGGACTGTAGTTGCACCCTCCACCCGCCCAGCCTGCCTTCCATCATGTCACAAAAACCCCATAAAAGCTGGGTTTTGCAAACACCACCACCCTGGGCCAGTCACGGGCAGGAGATAGAGCACTCCTTTCCCCCAGGGTCATGGCCTTCGAGATCCTGCCTCTCACTTCTAAAAAGTCATAAAATTAAGACATTCACTGAAGTATCCCAGGCCCTGGCTGGGGAGGAAGCTTCAGAGCCCTCTTTGTGGGGCTGCCTGCCTCTGGGATGCATCCACCCCTGGAATTAGTTCTTGGAAACAGCATGGGCATATTAACAACCTGTGTTTAAAGGAGCTTGTCAGATGAAGGTAATGGTGACATATCGTATGCAGCCCTGGGAAGACTCATTGCACACTGTTCTGGTCATGCCTTTGCAAGAAAGCTGAATGCACAGGGAAATAGTACAGAGGAAGCTACTGAACTGACCAGGGACACAGAGAGCCTGTTTTATGAAAGGAGACGAGATGTACACGTTTTGTTTAGCTTCACATGACAGAGGCTGACACAGAATGTTGTTGCTGTATCTAAATATTCCATACTGATAAATGCCACAGAAGAATTATTTAAGTTATGGGTTGACTGTTGGCACAACAACTAGAGAGCAAGCTGTCTGTGAATAACCTTAATGGAGAATAGGGGTTCTCTAACAATCAGAGGAAGTTTTTGAAAACATAAGAAAAGCTGTGAGATTTTTCTTTTAGTGAGTCATGGAAATTTATGGCTTGAACAGAGGGACTGGATTCAGCAACCTTTCCATACCTTCTATCCCTACATCATATAAAAGCCAAACTGAATTTTGCCACAGATTTAATTGGGGTCACTCTGAAATGTTAATCCTACGAACATGCACATGTGGCCTAATCAATTTTGGATCTTCAAATGATTCACCACAATTTTTCAGACCAGATATGGGTTTTGTTCTAAATGCAGAATTCCAGACCTGGGTACGCAGATCCCAGGACATAAAATAAACTGTGGTGGCCGCAGATACAGTTTATTAATCAATTATCTCTGTTTATTGGAGACCAGGATCTTCCTGCAGCTGCTAAACCCAATGACATGCAATGACAATTATGTAAACTTTCATGGAACTCCAAAAAGCTATCAGCAGTTTCCTGGCTGTAATTTTTGAGCTGATCTAATCTGACATATGGTGATTTCTTGAGTCATTTGATAGTGTAGAGAGCTAAATAAACCCCTCTCCAAACAGCCATAAAAAGTGGTCCTGCAGTTTTTCCTCCTTTTGGAAATCCAGAAGCACGTTCCTGCAAGAGTCAAGCATGAACACAAAAAGGATTAGATCTTACAGCAAATCTTGACCTTGGGTACATCAAACCTTTTTAAAACAAAAATATGCTTTCAGATAAACAACCTGCTTTTTTAGAAGGAATCAGCCTTCTGCAGAAGAGCATGACCCTTCATCAGAAAGTGCAAAACCCAATAGACAAAATGTTTCCATCCTAACATAGGAATTTTGTCAACAGTACACTTGCTGAAAAGGTTCAACTTCCAACCATTGAAGATGAAAACATTTAATTGACTTTTCAGTGAAAAAGTGACACTAGAGACTCTTCTGCAAATAGTGGAAATTTATTCTTCAAATAAATTTCATCCAGACATTTCCCAGGGCCATATTTTTTATTTCTGTCTTAACTGGACTTCCATTTCTTGCTTTAGCTTATGTCATTTGATACTCATAGAACTGTTTAATCCCATAAATCAACAATCTATACATGTAAAACCCCTAATTTTTACACTTCAGAATAGGATCACATATCCAGACCAATTTCTTAAACATCTAGGAAACACAAACCAAGACAAGACCTGTCTCAGATCAGTTCTACAGCTGATGCCTACAGAATGAATCAGAGATTAGCCGAAAAAATCATATTAGTTAATGCTGAAGTGTATATCTTGCTACTAGTAATGTCACATCTAAGTTTAGTAGAAAGAAAATATTTGTAGAAATCTGAATTACACAGAAATTTGTCTCATGGTGATACAGCAGCTCCTGGACAGGACTGAACTCATCCTGCTTCACTTCCATCAGCCTCTTAATAATACTCTGTGTGTAGATGCAATTCCTTGCTTACACAAAGGCAGTGTTGCTTAAATTTGCTGCTACTGAGTTACAAGCCATTGACCTCACTCAGAATGTAAGGGAAGGTGCTGAGATGTGAAGGAATTTGGTTCCAGCAGCAGCTGTAGCTGCTGTGTCCTGTAGCAATTGGTACATGGGAAAAAGTGAGGTGAAGGGCCAAACCAAAGAGCAGGAAAATGGACACTGGTGTGAAGCTGATTTTGTGCCTGCAGTTGAAGCAGAGAATATCAAATGTCAGAAGGAAGTTTATCCTCTAAAGCTTTCCAGTCCCATTTTGCACAACAAAGAGATCTGGCTAGTTCAGATAAGGGGGGGATGAACATCCCAACTTTCAGTTGCTTATTTATCTGAGGTACTCCACCCTTCACTAAACATCTCCTTTCCTAGAATGATTCCAGTCACTTGATTAAAACATTGTGGTACATTACCAGAATACCACTAAGTCCCATCCTCAGAGGGTCATCACTGAACCTGATTCTGTCTTCCCAAGTTAGGAAAATTCCCACCAACTTCTGTGGCATCAGGACTAGAAATGGGTAAATATTTTCTATCCGTGCACAGGTCGTCTTATCCAGTCATTCTCAACAAGGGAGGATATTCACACACACACACCTTTCTTAAATAAAGTTTCTGTTTGCACAACTGGGCAAACACCTTGCATGGAAGAGACCTTTTATTCTGGAACAACTGCTTGCAACAATTGAGAAGACCGTGTATCAATAGGCTCTGGGAAGAAGAGAAAGGATAAACTTGTCATGGCATAGAACTTCCTTTGCCTTTGAAACCTTGCATGCCTCAGTCAAATTCTTGCTTCTCTTCATCTGTGTGTTCAACCAGCTTTAATATTCTGACTTAGGAGACCCTGTTTGATCAAAGAGCAAATCCCTGCATGAACAACGTGAGTCTGTAAAGAGTAAGTTCACTTTCCCAGGCTATCTTCTACCAATCCATTGGAAGTGGCTTTCCTTAATGATCCACATGTGGAAAAATCTTTCCTGCACACTGGCCTTGCAGAGACCTCCCAAAAAACGACCCTGACTTAGTGAAATGTTATTTATCCATCTCAGAGATTTCAGATGAACCAAGCTGCCCAAGAGATGCTCAAGTCTCAGTACATTAATATTGCTGTTCTGTACCTGGCTAAACATACATAGAGGGTACAAATTCAAATGCATATCCAAATGTGTTTATATTTTCTCTGCTGAACTCCCATCTAATATCCTTAGGTGAGAAACTTTTCTAAGATTTAGCCCATCATCTGTCACCCTGAAGGTGGCAGACCCTTGCTATGTCACCTTCTTCTGCCCTCCGGCATTTGACTGCTGCCAGGTCCCAACACTGTTAAAGATCTCTCATTTACTTTAACTTGTACGTGAATTAGTTCATAGTTTCTTTACATATTTTTATATCTTTGGATATTTAAATTTATCATTCTATTTTCTATCTATCTCTTTCATTTGGGTGTTAGAATTCAATCAATTGAGCTTGAATATTCAGTCCGATTTTTTCCACATGCAAATCAATTTATTGTATTGTTTGTTTGAAGAAATTTTAGCTATTGTTTGTTTGTGAGATGCTACACATTATTAAGTTTCATTCTATGGCATCAGCACAGTTAACCTTCTCACCTAGTTTTTCTCCTTCACAATTCCTATTCATCTTCTAATGAAATAATAATTAACCATCTAGATAAGGGTCATTAGAAATGTGTATTCATCTTTAGCAAGACCCAACTGCACAGCTGCAATAGAGCACATTATTTTATACATTGAAGTAGAAAACTACATGATTCCAGGAATTTCAGTCATTAACTGGCATTTTTCTAAGACAGATAATTATCACAGTCCACAACATACAGAATTTCCCCAGACACTGCCTGCAGACAATCTGCCACTGTGGATCTTTGCACAACCTTAAGAGCCGACCTGAATATAGTTCCCTGTTTTCTCTACACTCACACATATAAATCTGTCATTTCAGCAGTTTCCAACTGATCAATTAATGGGTCACTCATAGACTGTAATGTAGTCAAACATTAACATGAGAACAGTGAGTGACCTCCTCCTGTCTCTGCAAAACCTTTGCAGCAGTGACTTCAGTGGGTGAAAAGAAATTAACCAGTTCTGCTGGGATCTCCATGAGTGAACATCCCACACTCAAACGATAAAACCTCACTTGCCCTTTGGAATATCACTGCATCAATCTGTCACATATTAGGGATTTCCCCTTCATGCTGTTAACATATCTCAGACTCAAATACCAGTAATTGACAGGTTTGTTGAGGAAAGAGAAACAGCTTATTCAGTGCTTGTCTATATATGGAATTATTTGTGTACCAGGGAGGACAATCCTTTTCTTGAACATCTGCTCATCCTAAGTTTACTTTGCACAGAGACACAGGACTGTGAATCTAGCGTGTACCCCTGATTCTTTCTCTCAGTCAATGGACTGTATGAAGAATTGCTCAGGTTTTGTTTCCTCGAGCCAACAAATAGGTTGATTTAAGCTCCAACCTTGTCAGTTTTCAGGAAGCTCAAGTGCTCTGAATCTGGATCTTGCTCAGAAAAAAAAAAAATAGAAGTTGTAGGTCATGGTCTGTGCTGCAAAACTAGTGCCAATGATTTTGTGGCAGATAGTCACACATCTGAGTCAGATCTAAACAAATGTGGCTAGATAGTGTCAGAAGGGTACAGAGCCACCAGAAGTGCTGTCTTTTAGATTAATCATAAAACAAAGTTCAATCCTTGCCTCTGCAGGTACATTAAAGCTAGTTCCTCTGTGTGCTCTTTGTGGGTTACTAACTCTAATGCCCTTCATAAATCTCAGCCTAGTGAAAGCTGCCGGATTCCCCAGCAGACATTGGGAGGATAAAGGTAATTTTTGTTTCCTAGGAACCTGCAGTCCAGCTGTTCTCTGCTTTTAGTGGGCCTTCTCTTCAGCAAAGAAAAGAGATTTATTTTTTCTTATAAAGTAAAATTTCCCCTCAAAAATTTCTGGGGTTTGTCATCTCTCTTTATCACTTATTTCTTGTGGAAAAACTTAGCATACCTCTGGCTGGGAAAAAACTACCAACTTTCTTGTTCATGAAAGCTCGGTATCTAAAAGTGTATGAATCATTTTAACGAAAAAAAAAGTACCTTCCAAAAAAATCACCAGGATAAAAAAAAAATCAACAGGTCGTATCTGTGGAGGGACTAAGTGCTTTTAAAGAAAGGTCACCTTTCACCTCACAGACGTTCCTGAACCAGCTCAAATGTCTTCTTCAGCTCACCATTTTCATTGCAGATACAGCTCTGGGAGGTCAGACCCAGTGTTTTGAATACTTTTGAACTGATACAGATACCATTTTATGCTAATATAGATTTTTTTTTTTATGCTGATACAGGCAAGATGGGCTTCAAAATGTCATCAGAACTTGCTGACACTTCTGCAGTCCTCTTGTCCATTGTGGAACTATTGGTTTTTGTGGAAGTGGTGGAAATTTGTGGACAAAAAAAAAAGGTAGAAAGTATGCTGTAATGTTGCTGGGCAAGAATGATGAGTCCCTACTTTTTCTGAAAGCTACAACATCTTCACAGCCATATTTGTGAACACCAAGTGAGTGGTCTGGCTCAGTCATTCGTACAGTGAGTGTTAACACATCTGTGTCCACAACAACATACTTCCCCAGAGAAATCCAGTCATCTTCCCAAAGCCATCTAGCTTCCAAAGCCACATACAAAGTCAGTAATCATGGCTGTGAGAGACAGAGCATGTAATGAATGATTAAAATTAGTTAGAAGGGGTAAAGGACACAATAACACCCTCTCAGTTCAGCATTCAGCCAATGACTGTGGCCATCGGGGGCAAGAGTGAAGATGGCAAACCAAGTTGTGCAGCTCCCTTCCCCGTTCTCCACTCCATGGTATCAATGAAAAGGAAATAGGGCACAAGGGCCAGAAGAGAGATGCAAACAGATTCTTTTAACTCATTTTCAATCCTGTCCAGGAATGCATGATTGCAGATGAAGAAGAGGCACCAGTCTGTGTAACCTGTCTGATGACTGTGGAAGGTGCCATGAAGGAGCAAGACTTGGTGACTACTAATTTCTTCATGTTGTAGTCAAGGAACAGGGAGAGGAGAGTAATGATGGTACAATCTACTTTAAGAAATTTTAGGAAGTCATGACACCAGATTCCAAAACTAGGAAGTATACAGGTATGTTAGGACAAAGAGAAGATGTCATCATTTAATACATTGTAAGGAAAGATGCCCTGGGCTTTTCTGTGGAGGCACACCCATGGAGATAACCTCCAAGCATCCTGAATAGTGTTAAACCACATGCAATAGTGGTCTCTGCACTTTATTAACTACTGAGAAGAGTTTGCAAAAGATGATGCACTTGGGTCCTCAGTACAGGTCTCTGTTCATGGTGGAAAGGAAAAACTAGTTGTTCTGTTACACTATTCAGCTGTGTGGCAGCTGGTCTTTGGGTAGAATACCTCTCTCACACTGGCAACAAATTCACTTTCTTAAAATGACTATGCAGCTGTTAAACAGCAAGGTTGGAAAAGAAAATTTTTGAAAAGTGAAAGAAAAGGTAAAAACCTTTAAAGATTATTCACTTTTTAAATTACATCCTTCTTATTTCCATAATACCAGTCCAACAATTGTCTCCTCTTTGTAAATTAAACCCCATGAAGAAAACATTTTTTCCTTTTCATCATAAAAACATAGGTGTGTAAAAGCACTGGACCCTATGAATCAGGGGTCAATTATTATTTCTAAATGTGTGCTTACAGACAGGCAAGTAGACGCTGGACAGACCCCAAAAGGCATGTGGACTGTGTTCTGGCTGCCTATTACAGTCATTAAGTAGGTGATTCATTGCCTACCATTTAGGACTGCCAGACTGTGCCTTTCTACACAATAAAGAGGGAGAAGGAGCTGCAACATCAAAGTCAGGCACTCACAGTCAACCATCTGCCTAACACTTTGACTTATATCCCTTTATTGTACATGGATCAGGGTCTACAGTGGTGTACTCTGATCTCCTACCAAACATCAGCACTGTTCTAGGTGCTCCTGTTCCTACCAGGGGCCCTGCCTAGCAATAAAATCAGTCTTATCTGAGCTGGTCCATGAACAAAGTACACAAGGTCATTGCAAACAATATATGAAGGAAAGATGGTAAGGAAAGAGGGTTTTTTTAGGTTTCACAGAGCAGGCAGTTGGCCACCAGCCAACAGCAATGTGTGGCACTCCCCAGTCCCCCAGTATTTCTTGTGTGTTGACCTCAAGGTGCTTAGCTTAAGTCAGTGAATGTTGTAGATCCCCATTTTCCCAAGGAAACTGAAACATCATAATGTCACCAAGGTTTCACAATGACAGTCAAAACCAAATGGTTGCTCCTCAGAGTTCTACTTAACACGGGGAGAAAGAACTGTAAATTGGCCCCTTACAACCTCCAAAGCAACACATGGAGCCAAGACTGCACTACTATTCCCATGCCTCATCCACCCCACTGCAGTGCAGTAGCAGGCAGTTAGCATGTCTTTGTAGCATAAGCACTCCTCCTGCCATGTATCCTCTAGGTTCAGATGAGGCATTAACCCTGGAATGGAGGCAGCAGGTGGAGGTACTTGGCAAAGCCTAGTTGTTTGGCAAAACCACTCTTCCCCTGGGAGTCAGAGTGCATTGCTTCCTGAACAAGCCCAGCCATGTTTGCTCACTTAATTGTACAGCTGTAGGTTTGTTTCCAGCTCTCGCTGTTGTCACCAGACTTCAGTAAGACCTGCCAGGCTTCACATGCCAGGTATGTGACCTGCAAGCTTGACTCCTGTCTCACTTTCTGGTACATCAGGCAGTGATGGAGCGATGCCACAGGTGACACCAGCAGAGAGTGAGTCACTGTGGCGCAAAAAAGCTTCCATGCATCACTGAAGACGTAAGTGGCACAGCCAGGCCAGCAGGCAAATAGTGGCAAGACACTGTGAGGCTTAGGATTGTTCCTGCATGCTTGATTCACATTTCCTGTTGCTAAGATCCAGATGAGGCCATTCACTGGCAGCAGGGAGGGATGTAGTTGTCAGGAGCAGTTACAGAAAATAGGGGTGGGTGCTGGGGACAAGGGGGCCCTGGTGCCTTGGCTCATTCTTGTGCAGCAAAGCCCCTGCATAGGACATGTCCCTGCATGAAGCCACTCCTGCTAGTGTGAAATGGGAAGCTCCGTCCCATATCTGGGCAATTCTTAGAGCAGCTACTTCTGAAGCCCTTTATAAATCACCAGTGACTTCCAAGTGAACTGATCAGTTTCATGAATCCTGAAATATTCACATAGCTGAATACCCCATTCAGATGAGTATCTTCTCTGTGGCTTGCTTTTGAGGATAATGTTTAGGAAATATTGTTGCAACAGTAATGTATTTATTCCTATTTGCTGATGTGCAACTTTGAGCCCTACCTGGTTTAGTTTGCTCCTTTCTCTTGCGAAAACACATGCACGCTCATGTAATTCATCATGCTCACACAACTTTCTGTGTTCTGCTGCTGTGTTTATTTGAGATTCACACATGCACACACACTGGAGAGGGAGATAAAATCACTCTGGCTGAAAGACTTTATATTGCCTATCTGTTCCTCAAATGGGTCCATTTGACTTGGAAAGGAAGAGAATAATTTGATCCCTAACAGTTTGATCTGATGTTTCTGCAGATTTAGCCATTCCTCAACAGATCTTTTCTGTGTGATGTTTTCCTTTTGTTTTCCTTCATCCCTGTCTTATTTTACAATAACACATTTCAGAGAACCCACCCTTCTCCCAGGGAAATATTGCATCTAACTCATTCACAGTCAAGCATAGCTGCAAAACTCACAGCATTGCCTCCTGTACCATCCTGGATCTTTAGATGATAAAACACTATCTGGCTGGGCTTGCATTTAAGCCAGCAGATGCTACTATTACTACCTTTCAAAGGACCCTAATCAATCCACCTCCTTCATTGTCCCACTCTTGCAAAAACCTAGACAGAGAAGCCTGAGGCTTTGTAGTTTTTGAAGTGCTCTAATCTGGACAGATCTTACCATTGCTGTCATAATTGATTAAGCTGTTGCCAGCATCCCCTGCATCTCCTGAGAGCTGTCATGGTTCACATTCATCAGGGCATGCTCCAAAGTTCACACACTTCCACAAGGCACAGCTCAGTGAGAGTTGGACGTCATTAGAATAATAATACTTTGCACTTGCATCTCGCCTTTCATCACAGGCTGCCAAGGCACAGTGCAAATAGTCAGAGTCCATTTCTACTACCCGTTGTCACACCCTGTTATGTTGTACAGCAATCCTCTCTCCTTCTTAAAATGATCCATGGAGCTATTTGCAGAGTAAGATACACCAAGGACAAGTAAACACTTACCAAAGAAATGTCATGATGTTTTTGAGAGAGAAGTATTACTCCTGTTCCAAACTAGTGGAAAAACTGAATGGTTTGTACTGATGTCCCAAAGGGTGACTGAAAATTTTGAGGAAACAAGGCTTGTCCATTTCTCACACTGGGTGCCTGCAAATGTTGCCTCAGGCAGGATCAAAGTATCCCCATGCAGGATTTTGTAAGCCCTAAATGTAGGCTTTATCTTGCAGACAGCGTGTGAAGGAGCCATGTAGATGAGAGTGGCTGCATTGGGGAACATGTTGCATTTACAGGTGAGTTGGAGCATCTTCTTTCAGTCTCTCTGTGTGATTTATCCAAGAGGCTGCAAATGACTCAGTGTGGGACGTAACACAGAGCACAGTGTTCCCAAATTCCTGGTCAATGTCTAGTCACTACAACTTCCCATTTTTTTAGAGCCCATGGATTCATTAGCTATGTATGTACTGGCTGCAAAAAAACCCCCATATTAAATGTATTTTTACAAAAACCTAAAATTTGAACTTTCTATGTTCCAAAAAAATAGGATGCTCATCCAATCTTTGTGTACAGACACTAATGTAGTCAATACATAATTTTTATAGATGTATTTAATGTATCTACTAATTTCTGGGATGATTCTTTAGATAATAACTTTACACCCCTACCTATCTGCTCTCTCCTTCTCTTCTGACCAGACTTAAACAGAGAAAAGGCAGCAGATTAATAAAATAAAATAAAATAAAATAAAATAGAATAAAATAAAATAAAATAACTCACTAAAGAAAGGGCAAGCTGACTTGGAAAACCAGGAGCCATCTCTACTCCTACCAGCTGGAATTTCTCCCACTTCTACAGCCATTAAAGTTATGAAATGTTTGGATGTTTTACTAATTCCATTAAGAACCAGAAAGGCTGTTCCCACCATGACCAGAAAATGAAACAGCAGCAATCACACGGGAAAATGCTCAACTTTCCAGACTCAGCAGTTTTATTAGTGCAAATACCCTCCAGATAGACAGCCACACATTTGCCTGCTTCCTTACTCTGAACCCTAACTCAGCCTGTGGTGGCTAAGCTGGTGTTACTAACCTTCTTCTCCAGCTCATTTCACCTGTGAGAAGGAATGGTCCACTGATGAGGACTCTGACCCAGGATTCTGACACTTTTTTTTTTCTCTCTCTCTTTTTTGTGGATTGCCTGAGCAACTTTGGGCAAGTTGTTAATTCTGTCTCTGTCCCAGTTCCCCAGCTGTGAAATGGAAATAAAAGCACTTACATGCTGCAAAATGGCATTAAGAAGGTTGATTTTGATACATCTGATATATGATGGTAATAAAAATCCTGGAACCACCATTTGCCAGGCTCCATCTCTAGCTTTGGTCTAGTTCTTTCCTAGGACTTCTCTAGCAGAAGCAAATGCTGATGTGATGGAATTTTTTGTAGTGTTGTGTATGCTTTTTCCTTGATCACTCAGCTCCCAGATTCATATGATTCTTGAAAACCTCACTCTCCATTAACATAAAGCCTAAAGTTTCATAGTCAGGAGATTGGAGCATAAGAGGGTGGAAAAGGAAAGAAGTCAATGCCTAGAAGTATGAACGCAAAAGGGGAGCACTTGGAACAGTGCAACATTAGTTATTTTAAAATATCAAGATTTCTGAGCCAATAGAGATTTTATTAAGGAGAAAAAAATACTTGCAAATGCAGAGCTGACAATACCAAGGTTCGTTCTTCCTGTTTTTTCCCTTCAGGTGCTATTGCAGTACAGATCAATCAGCACAGTTCACTCCAATTCACCAGTACAGGCACCTAAACTACAACCCCAGCACCATCCTAGTCTTTGAGAAAGTGAGACAGAGTTCATGCTGAGTTTTGAAGCCAGCTCACACTATGGCAGCCTCACTAGCAAAGTGATGAGTGTATTAGCATTTAGCAAAGGTACATAAAGCCATGGTCCCTGCCTCCAGGAGCTGACAACATCGTAATACAGAGGGACGAGAACAGGAAGCCACATAAAAAGAAAAATAAGTAAGCAGACATGTTGGTTATGTATTCCTGCAACCACATCAAGCCTGGTTAAAGTGAGGAAATTATTGTGTCCTTGAATGCAATCCTCACTCATGAATGCAGCCCCTGGCAGTCACAGCAGGGTCGGCACCAATCGCCACGGATTCCCAGCACCCTTCCCCAAGGGCCAGCCCACCTTCCTGCACTGGGCTGCTCGGAATGCAGCATGCATAAGTTAGCTGTGAGCCACACATGTAATTAAATTACTGGCTGGTTCAGCTAGTGAAAGCAGGCACGAGCTACAAACAATTTGCTAACATTTCCAAACCTTATCATTAAAAATTCTTCACTGCACCCTGTGCCAAATGGACTGAGTAACATCTGTGGGTCCCAGGGCTCTGGTGCTCCCATCACAAGCTGCCTTCTTCCTACAGCAGCCATATTCCTGGTGCAGCTGCACAGACCTGCAGCAGCCTGTCCTAGACCCCTGTACCCCAGAAGTGCCAAGACTCTCCTGCTAACTCTTCTACCCCAGGGCTGGAGTGAATTCTGTGTGGTCTCAGCCTGAAAGGAGGGACAGCTGTGTCTGGCCTGGGTCTCATCAGAGACGGGCTGCTTGTTCTTCCTAGGAAGCTGTAAAATTCCCAGGCAATCACACAAAGGAAAGAAAATCTTCTTAAGAACCAAGAAGGAAAGTCAGACATGTGGGACTGTGGAGGGATTTGCTCAAGGTCACACTGCAAGTCACTGCTGGAGCTGGACTAAGACACAAGGACTCCCAGTCCTTGGGTTGTACTACGCTCCCTTCCCATGGACCAACTCAGACCAAGACAAATCAGGATAAGAAAATGATCAGACTAAGGAAACTTTCTCTAATACTAGGGATACCAACACCTCCAGACAATGATGCTGGTAGCAAGAACCTGCTCCTAAAGCTGTACAGAAAGGGATTCATCCCTGACTGCTCGGTGGAGTTTAACTAACACCACTCCAGCGTGTTCGGGCGTTCCAAGTGCAAAATAGTGAACATCACAGTTTAAGCCAACTCATAGAGGCATAAGGGCAATATAACCTGATCCTATGTAGCAGAAGTGGTCAGTATCTCTCAGGTATTTAGCATTCCTCTGCAGAATCCCATCAGGCTGCTGAGCAGAGCACTGCACATCCTGCTCTCCCTCTGTATATTTTATTGCTTTCTTAAAGGGAAAAAGCAAATGGGCCAGATCTGCAACTGACGTTAATCAGCATCTCCCTCAACTCAATGAAGCTACACCAGCAGGCACTAGCTAAAGACCTGGCCCAGTGAGTTTAGTGCCATGAGGTTATGAATCACTGTTATTATGTGGCGCTGCATGTAATTGCCTGATCCCTTCTCCCCATCTCCCCAAGGGGTCCAGAGCAGCCCTACTCATAATGCTGCCAGCAGCAGGGGGAGAGGAGAGTGTAATGTTCAATTATCTTTTGCATGTTTTTCCAATAGTAAATCACAGCAGGGGATGTGACCCCCTGCTAATCGGAAGTCATGTCCTGTGGGGTTCTCTTCTTCCCTTTTGCTCCAATGTGTATCTATTTGTATTAAATACTGATAAATTGCACAAATGCAGAGAGGTGGTAGATTTTGTGTAGTTGTGCCTCTAATGAAGATTTCCCACACAGATGGTTTTTTCTCTAGTTTCAAAAGCGTTCAATCATGTTTATGCTAGGTTATAGCATGAGAGGCTAAACTGATGGAAATTCCTTCAGCCAAACCTGACTTAAATCAACGGAGCTGTTCCCGTGTTACAGGAGGATAATGTTTCTTTCACTACCATCTACCACAAGATCTGAAATCCCTCCATGACTGCTTTGTGCTTCAGAAAGGGCAAAACCCAGGGATGGTATAGCAGTAGGCAGGAAGTGTTTCTGTGCAGCTCATCAGCAAGCCAGTTTAGGTTTTCAAAGGGATTTAATCCTGATGAAACTCAACCCCGTGGTCAGTGAAGCACTTACATTCCTCCCGAAGCTCAGCAATAAGGCAAGGACTGAGGTGGACAGGCAGAGATTTCCTGGAGGGAATACACAGGCTGTGACACCCTGCTGGCACTGCAGGGTAATGGGTGTGCTCTCTCGTGTCACCCAGGCCTGACAGCACGCCTCCCTCTGTTTTGGACCAGGGTCACCAGACCTCCTGGTAGTGTGTATTGTCCTGCTGGGGAGCTGCTGCCTCAGGCTCTGTACAGAGAGATCACTGCTCTCCCTGTGCTCCCCTCACACCCCCCCCCCCCCCCCCCCCCCCTCCGTGTCTGTTACTCAGGCTTTTATAGCCTTGTAAGCCCACAGGACACAAGTACCTGGTCAACCTGTTCTGCACGATATCCCCAGCACAGGGCGGTTGCTCTGGAAAGAGCACTGGACCATAACCCAGCATGACCTCCTGATAGCATTACCGCCAACCTCTTCCTCCACCCAGTTCCAACATATCAGATATGCTCTCATCCCATAAACCAACCCAGCCCTGTCTCACGCATGGAAGGATGATACTTGAGAAGCCTGTTACATCACAACGCCGTGAAACACAACTACGCACCTTTGAAATGTACCTGGTACCTATTGCATCATGAGAGATGTACCAAGAATACGATTAGAGAAGGATAAAAGGTGTTTCTTTAATAACGCATTAGCCAACATGTTTAATGAATGTATTTTAAATGCCAACTGCAGACAGAACAAGGTGTGTTTCAACACACATTTACTGATCAAGGGAAACCTCAGGAGGAAGTCTGAAGGGAACAAATGAACTTGGTAAACTGGAGAATCCAGCCCACAGAGAATTCACCGGGAATTAGGGTCCTAATTCAGCAAGGTATTTATAGACAGAATTTTAAAGGTATTTAATGGGTGAAACATTTAAATATCCTTAAAAATCTCATCCACTAACATGTAATGATCTCTGTGTTCAGATCCATGCCTGTTCATTTCAGCCAAGTCAGTGGTACTAAAATGTTCCGCTGAATCAGGACCTAAACCGAACTCAACAGGCTAATCCAAAAATTATCTAAATCCTATACAAGCTACTAAAGGAAGATTCCTCCTCCAATTTTCTGGTTCTTGTACCCTCTTGTGAAATCACTTCTCAATATTTTATTAAATTCAGTGGGTTAGATAAAAAAAAATCCATAGATAAGTAATCATTTTTTGTCAAATTCCGTCAGGCCTTCTAAGAAGACCAGAGGTCTGAATTTCAAAGAGCAGGATCAATAACCAACTACTGTTCAATAATTTGGAGATTTGCAACACAGAAGTATCCACATGACACAGAGAAATGATATTCTATAAACATCTCTTCTCCCATTTTATATCTGATTAGGAATAGGAGTCACGATTACCTCTCAACAATAACCCAGAGGGAATCTTAGAGAAGGAGGAAGTGAGAGGAAGCACAGGTGCCATGGGGATGGGCACTATGTAAGAGCACAAATCAAATCTAGTGAGTCCTACCCTCAGCAAGTGAAAGTGGCAGAGAATTAGGGCAAGTCAGAGGTTCGAGTATTGGTCTCATCTGTCTGGGCAGAGAGTTAAGAAGTCTCTGCACCATAATTTCCCCACTCCAACTGACTGCTCATTAAAAGAGTTTGAAAACACATTTTAAGAGGGAGCAAAAGGGATGATAAGGTTAAAAGATCCTTGACACTCTCTTGTTCCTTCACCCCTGCAGTGCAAGCAAAAGTGACCTTAGCGAGATCTTTAGAGAGTGAGAAGATCAGATACTGGTGATACTACTTTAAAGTGTCTCCAGAGAAGTGGCTGACACCCCACACTGCAGTGAAAACCTGATTAGCATCAAGTACTGGGCAAAGTTTTAAATATAAGAGTTTGAAGTGTAATGAGCTTCTTTTCACCCCAAGGAGTCTCTGACCACATTTCCAGAGCATGAAATGCCCTGACTGCTGGTCGTGCTGCACAAGCACCATGGCTTTATCAGGTCCTCAACCCACTCTCATCAGAAAGTCTGTACATGTAGGCAGCTGCTGCAGCAAGAAAGTGTAATGGTGTGATGGCATCCTGTCCCCTGACACCTCTCTAGCATCAAGGAGCAAAAAACTCCACCACTGATCTGTTTCCCCACCTTGCTGCTCTCACCAGGCACAGGCAAGTGTTACCCTCAAAGCTGAGAGCATTTTTTCAATAAGGGCAGTACAGGAAATGTTTTGATCTTTTCTGCAAAAATAGCCATTTTACAAAGAAGAACTGCCTCATGTTTGTCAATAGCCACAAAGGTGCTACTCTCAGTATGCACAAGTGTAAGAAATTGAACTACGCATCTTTTACCCACTTTACTATGATGGGGAAGGGGGCAGGGGAGGGAAATAGGTTTTTTGACTAAATTAGTGGTTCTTTCAAAAAGACATTTTAAACTACATTTTTATTGCCTAGGACAAATCATCATATGCTTTGGGCCCAGATTGAACTATAAAGATCAAGTACAGCTGTTCGATTAGATGTGTGAAAGCATCATGTTCCTCAACAAAATTGCACTGCTAAAAGTAACCTGCACTGGTGTGAATTATGCTGACCCAATCCACTCATCAGGTAGCAGAAGGGTTGTTGTGATTCTGCTGCTGCTGGCTTCACAGTGAAAGAGTAAACTGATATTGGTGGTAGAACTGGTATTACAAGATGTTTTAGGCTGAGGTGGGATCCTTGGCTCACTGAACAGCAACACCGTAAGATATAGTTGAAATGTCATTGACTTTACCAGAAGAAAAACATTCCTGGCCATCAGCTCTGGTTATTTCCCTTCAGGAATATCACCCACAGTCTCTTCTGCAATGGGCTGGAGTGTGGAGCAGGGGAGGTTGGACATGGGATGCTCTGCTGCAGGATCAGTAACCTCCTGATGGGCAGGGCTTCAGTCTACTCTTCTGCATCAGGAAGGCGGCAATGATTTACAAGTTCTTTGAGAATGTATCTTGGATCAGGAAAACTTCCCTCTTGCTGTCCAGCCTTTCTCAACAGCTGAGCAAAATCAGGCTGGCAACACCTGAGTGTTTCATCACACTCTCGTCATATGGATGTAAAGTTAAGTGGGTTTCATGTGTATGTTTTCCTACAGAAATGTTTCTTTTGGTCGCTGAGGGTAACTCAAAACTGCCAGGGTCATTTTCATGTGTTGGGCAGAAATTAAGAGTAGGTTGTATATGTCCTATGAATCTTACAAGAAATCTTTACAACTGCCCATTGATACAGTGTATGAAATTACATACACAAGAGTGGGCATTTCTCCTGGTTTTCCATTGAGAAAGTGGGAGGAAAATACTTGTTCTCTGCTGAGGGCTTAATTTCTGTGCAAATGTTTTTTTGGTCTTCCTCTGAGTGGAAAACCAAACACGATGCTGTGAAAAAGAAAAACAAGCAAACAAAAAAACCCCACAAAACCCCAATCCAAACACATACCCCCTGCATACAAAAGAAAGAAGAACTTTGATTTTTGTCAAAGCATTTCACATTTCTGGTGCTTTCCAACAGGACATATTTGATGAACTCTATAACTCAATAAATGAGAATGAAGAGGCAAATTCAATAAAGCAAGCAGTTCACAAAAATGTATTGCAACTGGAATAGGCCTGCAGGAAGGATTAGGAAACAGAGTCACCAGTATGGCCCTAAAGGTTTGTAAGTAACTACTGATTTCAGTTCATTAAGAGGAGTTACCTGAAAAGGCCTCCACTTCCAGAAAGCTGTAAGCTGTAAAGCCTTTCTGGAATATGAGTCACTTAAAAAGGTAGGCATGCAGAAGCTCAAAAGGTAAATTCAAGCCTATGAGAATTTTCTATGTAAGTAATTTTGAGGACCTAAGTATTATTTGCTCCAGATCTCAATACTTTTGAGACAAAACATTTACCTGCCTCTAACAGAAAAATATTCTGGAAGTATATAACCAGGAGGCTCTGAATATATCCTGACACTCCTGCCACTGGAACAGGTACCTGGGAGTAGACAGATGTCCTCTTCAATACTGACACCATTTAAAAACCAATCCAATCTGTACAGCAGTGAGTAAAAATTCCTGGCTTACGAATTTCAGCAGATATTTGTTATCTTTTCCGCTTCATAATTTAATGCTTTCTTTGCCATATGATGGCTTTTGCATTTTTTCTATCAAGTTCTTATGCAGCCTGTGCATGCATTTCACTTGTATTCACAATGAATAAAGAAATAGGAAACAACTATTTTCAGTCTTTCTGTGTTTAAAATCCTTAGCAACCCTAGGACACTTGTTTCTCACCAATCCTCCTCTGGATTAAAGGTCCCTTCCTACTGGTGAGCAACAATCCAGGAGTCTAGTCAGTGGAAGGAGTAATTTGTGTGTAGGTTTCAAGTTTTTATATCTTATTTCTTCCCCCCTCCTTATCACTGTGGTTACAAAGGGGACAGGCTTTCTTGCAGCTTCTACCACAGATGTGTATGAAAAACAGGCCATGCTTAATTCCTTTAATTTAGTGTTTTGACATAATTTTTAGGTTTTTGGTACTTTTCAGCAATCTTTGTGTCTTGTATCATGTTTTAGGTACAGTGAAGGAGCAAATTTGGGAGCTAGAGAACAATAAAAAATTAAATAGATGGAGACACAACATCACCTTACACTTACCCCATTGTCAGAGCAGACAGCCAGAGAGAAGATAGCCATGTCTGTCCAGTTCCCACCCCATAGACACTCCTTCGATCAGATCTAACAATCACTCTGAACAAATGGGTCTGTTTGGTGAACCAGCAGAAAACGAATCTTCTTTTCCTTGTGTGTGGTTGGTTTCCACGTCAACTCACTGCACATTTCCATGATCTGCAGACACTATATGGGGGAGGGACAGGAATATGGGTGGGGGCAGACAGGGGAAAATAGGTTACTCCAGGTTAAACTGATGATAAAACTGCACCCCAAATCCCCCGTGGCACATCTAAATTTACCACTCAGTGGAATGCTGAATTACTTAAGAATCCGTGAAGGCTTTTCAACATAAAAAGAGAAACCTGAAGGTTTGAGGAATTTTAGGAACTACTAGACTCTGTATCAGATCAGAATATTCAACAGTGAAATTAGTGTGTAGTGGTTTATTTTAATATAAAAAAGATCATTTAAATCCAAGCGTAATAGTAATCAACCTGCACTGTATTAATATTTAAAGACTGAAATAGTCTTAAAATGGAGAGCTAGGATGTTTTAGCAGAAATAGTCCTTGTAAGTTAACCTTATCATTAGGATTTGTTTTTCATTAAGCTTGCAAAGTTAATGTTTGACAAGTCTATGATACTGTAATAAAGTAAGTACTACTTTTACTAGTTACATGAAATGTACCAAATCTTACATAGGGTATATAGCCTATGGGCCTAATTCCTACAGTATATATAATTTGGATGATTTATGGGTTTTAAAGAAAACTAATATTTGAGTTAATGGAAAATGTTAAAAGAAATCTTTAAATACTGTTATTACAGACCTTGCTTTTCATTATATGATAACAAACCATTAAAATCCCCATGTATGAAGGTTGCAGTGAAGAGTAATAAAGGGTGCTTTTCTTGTAACTTATATTTTGTGCTACCTAAGCAAACAGTATTTCTACAATGGTCTCAAGACCTTTCACAGAGTTGCAGAAAGCTGAACCTTACTAAAGAATGTGCATTTCAATGGCCTAGATTTGCCTCCATCTTTATTAACAATATGCAATATAAAGTAGAACTTGAAAAGTACTTTAGTAATATATACAGCATTATTGATAACTTTGCTGAAATATAAGTTCCCATCATCACACACATTTTCAAAAAGTATTTTGATAATGTAAGTTCAGAAAATAGCTAAGAGGATAATGTGTTTTATCAGCTAGGTCTGTCAGAAACATGGTCGTAACACACATAGAGAGTTTGAACTAATTTTAGAAATTAGTTCAGGTATTGATATTGAAGCTTATGATGAAACACTCAAATTCCTGTGTGTGCCTATGCTAGCCCTACTAAAGACAGCTTGAGTGTCTCTGCAGATGCCCACACCTGCACTCTAGACTAAGCCAGGGTGACTTTTGAAGCTAAGGTTAGGAAGACATCCAGAAACATGACCTCAACTCAACAGTAAACTCTGCAGATATTGAATTCAATGGGATGGAAGCAAAAGTGCAGAAGTAAAGATATGCTTTTCAGAACTACGGCCCATAATAAGAACTAGAAGCATTAAATGGTCTGCAGACAAACAGAAGACAATCAATATTCTGGGAACTGACCCTTTGAGGATTTGTCTGCTTCTGTGGCTCCACAGCCAAAGAACATCCAGTCACATGCTGAATTTGTTGGGTTCTGTATCTACCAGAAGGGAAGCATATTGCCCCAAATGTTTGTGCTTCAAAATTACTTGCCCTTTCCCAGACACACACACTGATGTGAGACATAAACTCACCAGGCTTATGCCAGTAGTCAGATAGGACTTTGATGTCTGAACCTAGTGTTCCCTTACTGAAAATTGGGCCACACTTGCTGAATCTGATAGATAAAATATTTATGAAAGGTGTGAGGAGCTCATTTGTTAAGATATGACTGGTGTTAACAGAGTGGCTCTGACTGACATGAGTAATTAATTAAAAATACACTGAACTGCCTCACGCAGACAGAATACAGATTTGAGGGGGAGGTCCAAGCTAAACCCATGTTTCTCCTACCAGCAGATGGTACTGGAATCCTGTTGAGGGAAGACCACACTACCTCCCCACTAATTTTCACCTTGATGGTTCTGCTCTGAAAAACACAGAACTGCCACAGTATGAAAAAAAAAAAAAAAGGTATTTTTCCTTTGGCAATAGACTCATGACAAAATGCTGGTTCAGCAGATCAGGAGAAGAAACAGAGGACCTGACTACTGCTATACAGTACTCCCTCCTGGTTTTCCAGTAAAAGTTTCCACATTGGAAACCAGTTTCCACACTGCCTAATTGTTTCATTTAGCAGAATTATGCACATGCAAAAGATGAAGCATTTATTGAAGCTTCTAAAAGTAAAGCAAGTCCGGTGAGAATGAAAAACTGCCTATAAACTATGTATTTGCTTGAACAAAAGGTCCATTATGTTCAGAACATAGATGAGGTCCATGGCTGTCCTTCATGTCACAGTTGTATATGCAGATCTTTCCTTCCCCTTTCCCTGCCTACATGAGAAGTCATACAAGGAGTGGCTGAGGTCACTTGGCTCATTCAATCTGGAGAAGAGGAGACTGAGGGGAGACCTCATTGCAGTTACAACTTCCTCGTGAAGGGAAGAGGAGAGGCAGGCACTGATCTCTTCTCTGTGATGACCAGTGACAGCACCCAAGGGAATGGCCTGAAGCTGCATCAGGGAAGATTTAGGTGAGATATTAAGAAAAGGTTCTTCACCCAGAGGGTGGTTGAGCACTGGTACAGGCTCCCCAGGGAGCCCAACAGAGTTCAAGCAGCATTTAAACAATGCTCTCAGGCACTCTTGGGCACATGGTGTAATTCTTGGGGATGGTCCTGTGCAGGGCCAGAAGTTGGACTCGATGATGATTGTGAGTCACTTGCAACTCAGAACATTCTATGATTCTACAGTTTTGGCAAAGTTTAGTTCTTTGGGGAGAGCAAAAGCAAGCTTTGAAAGCACGTGCTGTTAACTGCACATCCAGTGGGAGAAACCAATACTGCATCCAGTCCAAAAGTCCTCTCTACATTATAGGGATTTTTTGGTATGAATCTCAATAAGTATTTATAACCTTGCCTGATTATAGGCATAACTCTCAGCAAGTTCTGAGGATATATTCCTATGGGCTTTAGCTTATTGACATGTAAAGCTGAAATTATAATCTTTTCCTTCCTCACTTGAACACTATGATTTATTCTTTAGTGTGATATTATTAATTACGTAGCACCAAGGACTCATCGGGAAGTTTTTGGGTAACATCTATTCCAATACATTAAATAATGCGAGGGTTGTTCTAAGGTAAGAGAGCTTGATTATCACCACTGTTGATGGTCCTTAGCACAGTTTGGGTCTGTGGCAGGTAGTATTCCCTGAAATAAAGTCCCCAGGTCCAATTAAGAATCTTGCATGGACCAAAGACCATTTCCAGTGGGCTGTTTGGGTGCAGCCAACCCATCTGGTATGATAAAACAAATTAGTTGTAGGAGAGGCGACAATTGGTCCCAGTGCCAGAGAATGATGTTTGGTACGATTTCTTGCCTCGATGTGTATTCAAACAATGAGTGAGGGAAGAACAAAGCAATTCATTAGTGGCATTTAAAACCATATTTATCATTGCCATAGTCAGACACATAAATAAACACACAGGATGTTGCTATCATTAAGTATCCTTATGCCAGGTCTCTGTGGGTATGTCTGTATCAAGTAAAAAAGGCCGGGTCTGTCCCTGGATGGAATGGCTGATGCTCAGACAGCAAGGCTGCCCCTTCCTTCCAGCTGCTGAACCATTAGCTCAGTCTGCCCCTAAACCATGCCAGAAGACTACCTGGGAGAGCTATCCATGGGTGATTGTGTGAGTGAGCTTTATCCTGTGCCCTGACCCTTCATGTTGACAGCTCATATGTAGCTCTTTACTTTGGAGCCCTCTGCAAATACAGACAGTACAGTAGGATGAACCCTTTTACTGAACACCTGTAGCACAATATACTTTGTTCCCTATTTTCTTGACCCTCAAGCATCAGTTCACTGACATGCCATGAGAATGTTGCATCTTCACCTCAGTATGAGACACCACAGCGAGTTACTGATGCAGATGGAAACAGTCCAGGGCTCCAGAAGGAAAATCCCTTTTGTGGGAAGCAGGATGCAGAGGTCCCCAGTCACAGACAGGGTTTCTGTTGATTCAGCACTATGAAAACTCTTTCTGTCCTTGTTCAAGAGATGCAGAAATTTATTTGTGGAGCTGGAAAATAGGTCAGGTAGAATAAGTGTGACAAGACAGGCCACTCAGGGGAGGTGGAAAGTTCAGCTATTATAAGTACGGTTGTGACAAGTTTAGATTTGGCATTTGCTGATCAGGATCTCTCAAACCTCTAATAACTTCAACCTTCTCCTGGAAGGACAGTGTACTTGTGTTTGTCCTTAAAACATTTTGTGAAGTTAATGGTTGAAAGTAAAGGATTTATTTTAGGGACTGAAAATTCCATTAAATAAGCAATTCCAAGGTACTTAGAACAGTATAATACAGAAGTTTCAGAAATTACACTTAAAGCTACACAGTCAGTTTTAGGGCACTCCATTCTTAACTACAGTGTGTTAATGAGACAGATCTGATTAACAATAAAGCTAACAACTGTGTGTGACATGATCCATGCCTCTTAAGCCTTATTAACATAATGTAATGAAACATTTTCAAATCATAACATTATTTATTATGTACAAATTTCTTAATTTTGTATAGAATTGAGCAATACTGGTGTCAGTTATTTTACTTATAAAACAGCTTTCAGCTTTTGGAGAGATGTCAAAAAATTATTATAACAAGTCCATAATTTTAAAAGTGTCTCAATATTCATACCAGTAAAGCTGGAAATCTTGTAAAATCTAAATATCTACAAAAGCCAATTAAAACTCCAAATTTCAACCATAGCAGTTGCAAGTCTGATCACTTACAAACTAACAGATGGTAACACAGAATTCATATATTTCTACAGTGTTCTTATCAGACCCTGTCACACAGGCACGGAGCCACACTCACCCAGCTCAGTTATTGCTCATCTCATCAATCAACTCTGACAATGCAGACCTAGTCTGGTATTGCCACTGTATTACAGAAGTTTGTATCATCTTTGTCATCAAGACCAACTGCAGGCGCAGGACATTAATACAGGATTTTGGAGATGTCAGTTCTAGTCCCTCCTGCGTGACACGAATCATGGGGCACTTATTTTAAAGACCCCAGAAAGATTATTGCTCCTTTTCCTATTGGAATGTGCAGGAAGGAACAAGTGATGCTCCACAGCACTCAGGTACACCAGTGATGAGGGTCATGTAAGCACATTCAAGGGCTTCGGTATTTTCTGTTGTCAGCACCATAAGGCCCCACTCAGCACTCATACAATTAAGATTTACCCTAATGTTAACAAGGGTGTTCATCTTGAAAGTTGGAGAGGGACTTTTTTAAATGGGTATGTAATGATAGGACAAAGGGGAATGACTTTGAACTGAAAAATATTGATACAGGATAGATGTTAGAAAGAAATTCTTTACCACAAGGGAGGTCAGACACTGGCACAGGTTGCCCAGAGACATTATGGATACCCCATCCCTGGAAGTGTTCAAGGCCAGGTTGGATGGGGTTTTGAGCAACTTGGTCTAGTGGAAGATGTCCCTGCCCATGGCCCAGTGGGTGGAACTAGAAGATATTTAAGGTCCTTTCCAACCAAAGCTATTCTATAATTCTGTGATCTAGGAGGTTTGGGTGGCCCCAAACTAATCTGAGAATTCATTTGAAATGCAGTAATTTGCATACTTTACATACTAAAATCTACTAACTCCTGGCAATAATTTTTTTGTCCTTCCCAAAAATGCCAAAAGCCTGGTGTGTTTAAAGAAGAACCACTCCACACGCTCAGAGATTTTCGTTGTAAACATGTGGACTCCCTGCTAGTGCCCTCATACCATAGAAAACCCTTCTCTGACTTCCTACTTCTAGCTCCAGCGTAAATACTATCCCTTGTTTCAATGCAGCACAAAAGCATCCTAGGATCAGCAGCAATTTTTTTGTGGTCATGCCCAAGCCAGGCTAAACTTCAGAGATCAAAACAAACTTTCAGTCTAACTTACACCTCTACAGGCATTTTGTTGTGATCCTCAGAGCACTGAGAATCTCTTGGGAATAGAATTTTTGTACAAAAATCACCACATGTGTGTTGCTTACAGAGGAAGTATAAAAGTATTACAAATTTTGCAGTTAATAAAATTAATAAGGGTTTTAGAATTATTTGGGCATTACTTCGTTTTGTATCTAGGGAAGTAATTGATAGCAGAGTAAAGTGGGTGTAAAACACTTCAAATTAGAAAGGCTACATTTCACACTTCACGGTCACTCTGCTGCCCTTCATATCTTTACATTTTATAGTGTACATTAAAAATAAAAATCAGATATTCTGAGTTACAGAGAAAATATGACACATCTCTCCTACAACCATGAAAACTTTTGTGAGATACCATAACTTCTGGAGTTTCCTAGCTTTTCAATGCTTCACCTCACATGCATCAGACTGTGCAAATGCTAGGGGATTTTAAGGGTGACAGGAGATGTGGGGGCTCTGGTTTTGGTTTGGCCTCTTCTTCTAAGGTGGGGATTTGTTAATTCTTGTTTTGCATATAAATTCTTAGGTATTTTTAAGCACAAAATAAGGAAACAAGAAAATCTAGTTGCAGAGTCTAAATTTTACCTATTCTCACACTTCCCAAAATCTTTTCCCATACAAGTTCCGTGGGTAAGCTTCTCCCTGTGGATCTACTCAGCTCTTGCCAGGTATCCATCATACATGGAGAGCTTTTCCTTTCCTTAAATCTATTTGTATCTTACAGCCTTATTTAAGTTTCCCAGAGCTTGATTCCTCTATGAGATGATCTGCACACCTCTAACTCATGCACACGAGTCACTGTGCATATATTACATGTTCAGTGGAGCTCTCATATAAAATCCTGGTAAAGCCCTCATGATATCAGTGTGGACTATGCACTAATCCAATGTGGCATCACATGCACAAGCCCATATGTATCCATTTAAGCATGTGTTTAAGCACCGTGTAATATCTGGTCCTTTCCCAGCAAAATGGAAATGCTGCTTCTTTCCCTACACTCTCACTTAATGGCCATTTGGTCACCCATCATTTCTTCAAGGGGCAATTGTCAAGTGGGTCATGCTTGGACAAGAGTGAAATCATGGCAATGTCAGGCCAAAGTGAAAGTCCATAATGAGACCTCAGAGATGTCAGGGGTCTCTGAAGCTGGTTCCTGGCTCACACAATTTGGTATCTAATGGTTGGAATGATTTTTTTAAAAGCCTGTCATTTTTCACTGTGTCCACAGCATGAGATGAAACACAGTACAGAGACACCTGAATGGATAGAGACACCCTGCAGCATTTACTGATTTGCAGAAAAAATCAGTTCCCGAGACATTTTGGGCTTGGTACAGAAGACATTTGCAAGCAGATTCAGAGGCGTTACAGTATTTACATTTAACCCATACCTGGGGTGCAGTGGTACAGAGTTGTACCATACCAAGTGGATATGCTGGCTTGATCTTTACACATTCCCTTCTCACCCCAAGGGCAAACACTTTCAGAAGCATATGACTGTAGCTTTCCAAAGTGAGTGTACAACTGGTGGGATGTGAACTGTTTTGATGTGCAATGAGAAGATGTCACAGGCAGTGTCAGGCACGCCATACAGCAGAAGTTTGGAAATCTCTGGCTTATAAATATTGGCATTAAGCTTAACTCCAGGGCAAAATCATTTCCCATCCCAGGAAGTCTGATGCCCAGAGAAAAATGCCCAAGACAGCTGTGTGCTCATGAACAGAAGTGTGCCTTTCTGAAGGATGTCTCAGCAGTATCTTCTCTTGGGCAGCTGTTTGTATCTCTTCTTTCAAACAAAGGTGTAGGTCGTGAGTTGTTGGTTTGGTTTTTTTTTTTTTTTTGTTTGGACCACTAACAGCATGTGATTTCATTAGACAATGTGAGTAAAATTGTGAGTTTTGTGTCTTCCTCCTGTGAACTCCCCTCCCACTTACCCCATTGCTTCCGAGAAAAAGAAGCTGAAAATGGCTACTCGAGATATTTCTTTCTGTCGAACTGAAAATGAGAGAAAAGCTGAGAATTTTTGAGTACAGCTGTACTTTCCTGATCAATAAGAGCTGATTGAGAGCCCAAAATGCTCTCTGCACACAGCTACAGCCCTGCATTTCCTGTCACTGCCCGAGGTGAAACCTTCCATTGCCTGCTGCGATGATTCATTTCCAAAACTTCAGTTAAATTATCACAACAGCAGGTGACCTCTGATTTTCACCCATGTCTTTTCCCCACCCTTGCTTTACTTTTATTGTTTTTCAATTAAAATGTGACTCACTGTGATGGAACTTTTTCAGAGTCCATCAACCCTGATCCTCTTCCCCCCAAACCTTGCTCCTAATACATCTATCACAAAATTTTATTTTAAACCTCAATATTTGCTGTTGTCATTTTGTTGGATGTGTCTGAGCTCCAAAAACTGAATTCAGAAGGGCTCTATTGTGCCAGGTGCTACAAATACATAATGAGACCAGTCCGCAGGAGCTACTTTGTAAAAGTACTTTCAGTTCTTTAATGATAGACTCTCTCTCTGTGTTTTCTTCTCTTTCTCTTGCTGGTGCAAACTTACATTTTGCTACCATTGCAGCAAACTGGGTTGTCTTACTGGAGATGGCAGAACTGCTCCAGATTCCTACTTTGGGTACCTGACAGCAGGACATGCTACCCTCTTTTACTCATTAAAAATTAATCATGATAAAATGGGATGATAGGTGCAATAGAAAAATCTTTTGAAGTTAGAGATCCAATAAACCTTCCTTCGTTTTTGATTCTGTGCAATCCTACCTATTTTAAGAGACTTTAATTACTAATTAACTATGCTGTGAATTTGTTTCATTATATTCATCCCTGCTTTCTGGTGGGATTTCAGCATCTGTTAGGGAGGAAACCTTGGAAGAAAGCCAAAAAACTGGCTAGAGGTGTCAGTGATGTTCTTTTCAAGTCAGAACTGAAACCAGGGACACCATTTGATGGTAGTTAACCCACTGTGTTACTGCCTTGGAACACATCCTGGGATGTGACACACTGTGTGTTCATCAGAGCTTGGAAGTCCTAAAAACAAACTGTAGTACATTAAGCAAAATTCAACAGACTAAGTGAAAATGAATTTTTTTTAAGCACTACCTTATAAATTGCCCCATCTTATTAAGAGATTGCAAAGGACCCTTTAACTTGAGCACCCTTGGGTGAACTCATCCTCATAAGCAAAAATCTCCCACTTTCCCCATGAAAAATGATCACCAAGAGATAATAGGCGACAGCCTGGCCTACAGGCGGCACATGCTGGTGGAGGAGTTAATGGATGCAAATGGCTCCAGGGTGTTTTGCAGAGGATCTCCAGAGGATCATCATCATCTTCATCATCCACACTGCAGCACAGTTTTGTTAAAGAAATGGGTTACTTTCACAAGACCTTCCCTAAGAAGGAGAGTCTAAACAAGGATGAGAAAGTCATCACCAAACTCTATTATTCAGTATTTGAAATATGAAGTTGTGTCATTATTGTTAGTCTATTATACATCTCAGTCAAGCTCTAATAATAGGTTTTCCCACATAAAAGGGTAAATGATTCTGTGTGTCAGAGCTTATGTTTTCAATCCAGAATTAACTCAGGTGAAGCTGTTGTCTCTTCCTCCTTCACAGAGAAACCCTAAATCTGGGGGTGTGTTTTTCATTCAGAGTAGGATTACCAATTGATGCTCAGGATCTCTTTTCACAAGGGCTGACACCCTCAGTGCTAAAGATGCACTCACAGAATTTAAACACCAAATTCCCCAGTGTTTTCCCACACCTCTCTGATCCCAAAAAATCACTCCAATTTGCATACATTCATCTGGGTGGGGGTATTGTGTACATCATCACCTCACTCCCCACCTCATGCTTGTTCTGAATTCAGTGATCCTCCATATTATGCAAAACATTAATTCACTCTCATGGTATTTTTGGAAAGTACTAGGTAGGTCCTTTGAAAGAAAAATCAAAGTGTTATGTCTTATCTATTCTACCTTGGGAATATCTCCCAGCAGGCAGTATGGATGAGAATGCACCAGGCTTGCTTTTTTCTGCTCTTCAGATTCCCCCAGCAGCTTCCCTACAGGCTTTTCAAACTCAAAAACTCCAAACTTTTCATGTCTTACATACAAGCCCAAAATGTAGAGTCTCAGCTTCATCCCATGAACACACCAGCAGCAGATGTGGTAAGGAAAGGACAGAGCTACCCTGTCAAGATGGTCAGCCTGTCTAGTGTGGATGTAACCACTAGTGGATGCATTCAGCAGGGTAAATGTAGTAAGTGAACACCATTTAATGCAGTAAAAATAATTATGGGATACTACTTTGATAGCTTCAGAGATGCATATGGGTGTATGCAATTCCTTTGTGGAAATAACTAACATGGAATATGGCCACAGTTTGCTAAACAGAGTTTAGATCCACATGGAATTCAACCTCATTTTTACAATAAAGACCTTCCTATGTAATTGATAGTGGTTCTTACAATGGATTCCCAAATTGGTACTTTGTCATAAGTAAAAATAAGACAGATTCCTTAGATGATGATTTTGCTGAGGGGAAACACCACTGTTACTGCCTCATGAATCAAAGTTTTTTGTGAATCTATTCTTCAGCTGTGAAGTTTTTTTCTGGTGCAGTATACAGATCATCAGCTTTGGAGCCAGAGAGATCTCTTATGTGGATAACTGACTATAGTCTTATTTTGAATGTGGATTTCCTTCTGTGTTGCCCCTATGTTCAAAAAGGATATATGCATTGTGGCTCAACTAACATTGCAAGATTAATCTTAACTGGAGACCTCCTACCTGCAGTGAAAACACAGCCAGTAACAGTTGTCTATTCAGTGTTTGAAACATTACCTACCTGCTAACCTGTGTCATGCCATAACCAGTTTTCAAACCCAGAAGTTCCCCAGCTACTGCTGAAAATCTGATTAAGGAAGAACTATGAAATTCAAATCTGGAAAAAACACTATTAGTTGGCTCTCAGTTATGATAGAGGGCAAACTCTCTGCTGCAACCTAAGATGAAGAGGTTGTAGTAATTGCTCTAGTATAAGATTGCAGAGTAGTCTACAAAGGTGGGAAGGAGTGGAAGATCCTCTCATGCTCATCCCAGCTGAGGATTATGTAGGCAAAAGGTGTGTACCTTCAATGCAAGACATTTATAGTGGCTGCACCATTTCTGAGGACTTTCTACTTTCTACATCCTGGATTTTATCTGTGGAGTCACTGGAGGGCTAAGGTGGGAAATTTTCTCTGGAACTCATGGTACTTATGTCTGGTTTATTTAAAGTCCTTATATGTGCACATTTGGCTTGGATCTCTCAGAAGGACAAATATTTGCATGAGATTTCTTCCAATTTTTACTTCCAGAAAAGCCCAAAATAGTAAAATAATATCAAGAATGACCTCTTTACTTCTGTTTTGTGTTCCTTGTAGAAGGAGGAAGTACAGATCTCCTAATATGTTCAATTCAACATCTTTTTTTTCTGGGTCTTTTTGTCAAAGCAGTTTCTCCAAATTTAATTGTGAAGAAGCTACAAACTCTGCAAGAGAACAGCAAAAACATCAGAAGTGTTGGGTGAAAGAGGAAAAATTCAACTATCCTACCATCATGCAGACGTAGTATGATATTGGTGGAAGACTCAAAACTTTCTTGTACTTGGAATCACTACATCGAACTAATGCACAGGCATATTTACTGTGTGGTAGGTATTGTTGGAGACAGAAGAGAGATGAAAAATCTCTTCCTAAGTCTGACCAAAGCCCTATTCAATATCAGAATATTGGCAGTTTTTAGGTCTATACATTAATCCTGTCTAAGTGGAAGTTCTCCCAGACCACTCCAAGCATGTGAAACAAAATATCACTGTAATAGGCAGTTCTGTACCTTCACTATGCCTGACTCACCAACGCCGTCCCTGACTAGGCATACACACCAGAGGGGCCAGGCAGCTTCCTTTAGGACAAAGAACCATTGACAGTTGCTTTCCTCCGTGGCAGTTTCTTTCTTCTTCTTTCTTCTTTCCTTCTTCTTTCCTTTCTTTTTCTTTCTCTCTTTCTTCCCTTCTTTCTGTTTCTTTCTCTCTTTCTTTCCTTCTTTCTTTCTTTTTATTTTGTTCTTTCTTTTGTTCTTTCGTTTCTTTCCTTCTTTCTTTCCTTCTTTCCTTTTCCTTCTTTCTTTCCTTCCTTCTTTCCTTCTTTTTTCTTTCTTTCCTTCTTTCTTTCCTTTTTTCCTTCTTTCTTTCTTTCCTTCCTTCTTTTCTTCCTTCTTTCCTTCCTTCTTTCTTTCTTTTCACCAGAAAAGCAGTTTAATCTGCATCAGGAGCAGCATTACCAGAAAGTGACTTGTTAGTACCAGAGGTATTGTAACACAAAGCCTGCATTGTAAATAGGATGGGAGATAAGGAACTTCTTCAAATCTGGGTTGGCCCTCATATCTCCTTCACACTGGCAGGGTAAGCAAATGGCTTTGCTAAATGACAGTTGCTGGATTCAACACACCGGTTGGTTCTGTCCCTTTTCACATACTGTAAATATCCATATCAGAAAGCCCACAACTAACCCACACTGAATCTTGGCAGATAAAAATCAAAGGAGAGATACTGAAGTCTGCTGTCTGATCCAAAGGAAACTGAAGTCAATCTCCTAAAAGATTTGGCATTTATAGCTGTCCCTAAATTACCCTTTCATCCTTGGGGATGTTAGCAGGGGCAGACATCTCTCCGAAAAAGGTTTGAGGAGTAAGAGTGTAATACTATATGAAGTTGATATTGCCTTTCTCAGATTATGCCCAGAAAATGTGTAAGACAAGCTGGAACCTAAATATCCATTGTTAGCCCTATAAATCCAGGCTTATTATAAAATAAATAAATAAAATTAAAAGCCTTCCTAGTTAAACTGATCTTTTCAAATTCTCACTGGCGACAGAAATCTTATTACCAATCATGCACTGATGTGATGAGCAGTGCAGATCATTTCTAGCATGAGTTACTGCCCATTCTCAATGGCTTGTGCAATCAGTGGGTTTTCTAATTGCTTTGGGGATTAATAACACAATAGGAGGCTATTTCACATTGGTTGACAATTATTTTATCCAACTGTATAAAGAACAGGTGATAAATTAATAAATTATAATCAGCCAGTTATTAAAGCTTAATGGCAGATGGCTGTAACAAGAATAAAGGGAGCCTGAGCCTCACAAAATGGTATTTTGATAGTATATTTCAATGCATTTTTAATGAGAGACATATAAAATGCATAAAACTTATAAATCATTTACAGAAGAACAAGCTATGGAGTTGAATGGTCCAGTTATAATGCTATCATTATATTATTAATATCACGAGATCATACAGCATCCTGCAAATCTGACTGGCAGCTTATTGTGTCGGCTTCTGTACAAACAGAGAGGGCTGCCCGGGTGCCAAGGAGCTACAGGGCCACGGCTGGGTGCTGGTTGGCTGTACATCTGGAAGATGACCTGCCAATGCCACAGGAAGGTTCCAGGACTAAAGCTTACTCACCAGCACAAGTTCTGCACTGAAGTCCTTAGTGACCACTGAACCTGTTCCAGGACTCTGGAATTTTAATCCAGACATTCGTGTGTTTCTCAAGCATTTTGGTGTGGAAAGAGCACTGTGCTGTGTGACCAGGAAACATCCTGCATGCAGGTGGGGGGATGGATGTGCAATGCCTTGTTTGTCTGTTTGTTTGCAGGCATATGATATTTCATGGCATAAATGACTGTGCATGTATGCATTTCCTTAATGGTATTTTTTGATATATTAGTCTGAAAATATGGTCAATCAAATCAGTCTAGGAAATCTATTGTTTTCCTGCCTCCTTTTGCTTCCTCTGAGGCACTGAATAGCCTATTGTATGTATTTTATAATTTCTGTATAATTGGATGAAATTCTCAACCTTTTTAGATCAGTAGTAAAACACTTGTTGACTATAGCTGAGCCAGAATTTCAAAAATTGTCTTTATTTTCTAGGTCATAGGCCTGCAGAGTACTATTTCTTGCCTTAAACTCATACAGCACCCAGCCAAATAACACCTTAGAGTCCTAGTCCAAGTCTAACAGTCTCAGAAGCCTGGCTGGTTACTGACTGACTCAAATTCACCTTAATCAATTGCAAGTTAGGGTTTTGGTGCTAGAAGGACACAAGTCACACATCTGTCAAGACAAGTAAAAATTCAAGCTCCTTCACCTCACCACTCACCTCACACAGTTTTCCTTATTTCCTCCCTGCTGAGTGTTAGCCAGTGATTCAGTAAGATGTATTGAACATTCCAGCCCACTAAAGCCAGATGAGTTCCTCACAAAACAGTCATCACGAGTAATATCCTCTCTGGCTGTATTAAACCAGAGATCAAGAACTAAATAACCTCTGGAAAACAGGTTATGCTTCTTATCCCGAAGGTAAATGCTTTGGCACTGCAAGACTTTAAAAATGTGGTTGACAGCCGAGTAGTCATCCCCAAGCATGATCTACCAGTGCAGTGGATGCTGTCTCTTGGTTTCCTCAGCTCCTCTCCCTCCCTTCTCTCACTGACATCATTTACTGCTTGCTTCTATCTCCGTCCTCCATCAGATGTTTCATAGAAGGAGGATCTCTTTGTTTTTAATGCTTGTACAGCACTTAGAGACATGGGGAGAGGCTGGTCCTTGAAATAGAGCCCTTCCCACAGCACAAAACAGAAAACAAGGACAAATACTCAGGAAATATCTTGGAAGCATTGCCCTTACACTGAGTTGGCTGTAACTAGCCTGCAGCTCAACACGGTAACACCAGTCTGGCACCTTTTCCAAGCAATGACACTCATGCTGTTTTCTTCTTCAGACAAGCGAAAAAAAGAGTGGTTCTTCTACACACACACTGGCAGAGGCTTTTGGGGAGTAGGAGAGTAGAAAGAGACTCTTAAGATGTCTTGAGGGGCAGGGGCAGTCCACTGACTGGATTCTGGCTGGGAGTGTATTCTAGTGTATTCTGGCCTGGATTCTGGCTGGGAGTGTATTCTAGTGGAGTGAGGGAAAGGAGTGATGCTCAAGGTGCATTTGACCCAGTCCTCATCCCTGAAAGACCTCCCTTCAGCAGAGCTATGCTTCTTCTCATGCCTGCTGCCTGCTGCTTCCTTCACAGGCAGGTTTTCATTGCACTCCCCTCTCCTGCCCCTCCACCTCTAAGCGTCCATCCTTTCATCAAAGTGAAGAGTGATATGCGCCCAGTCTCATACTGAATTGCAAAGGAGCATCATCAACAGAATCATATAGGTAAGATTCTTTCAAAGTGCTTAAAATTTCACAGTTATTAAAAGAAACACAAGGTAAGTGGCTAAACTGGCCCCAGGCCAGCCCTAGGGTGAGAAAAGCTCAAATGACTTCTTTGCCTCCACATCCTCACTAACCTCAATCCCACATCCCAACCGACCTTCCCTCCACCATGAGCTCTTACCCTCCCTCAGCTGCAAGCCCTGCTCCTGCTCCATTGAGTAGGTTCATGTGAAACTGTACTTTTTGTCAGTCAAAATGTGCAGTAGTTTCCTTTATGAATGAGTTTTGTCTCTCAAGTATAACTTGAAGGATTTTAGACTCTTTCTGCAAAGATCTGGGAAAACTGCATCTCCCACCATTCCCACATTAAGTCATCAATACACAGAGAAACCTCCATCCACCCCACCTTTTCCCTCTTCTAATTCTAGAATCTTTGGTCTATTATCCTGATGCTACATCTAGCTGACCTTTATTGAATATGCCATCTGCCATGCTAGAAACTTTAAAAAGCACTTAAATCTGTCTGTATCTAATTGCAATTTTCCTCATTACCCTCCAAATTTAGCACAAGATAATCTGGAAACACTGCAGCTTTCATTTCAGCTGAATCACAAAAACCAATTATATCAATAACAATATTTTTTTTTAAAGAAATAAAAGATTAAAAGCCATAATGCACCCAGGATTTGAAGAACTAAGAAATACTTACACTCCCTGCAGGTTTAAATACCAGTTAATTCTGTATTATATTTTTACCCACTCCATAAATGTAGGTATCAACCTCAGATTCTCCTAAGTGGGTTCTATTTTCCCCCAGCCCACCGAGGTACACAATGGTCACAGTGAGTTGCTTTTTTTTTGGTCTCCCTGAGCAGCAATATCCTCAAAGAATTCCAGCCAGTTAATGAGGCATGCCCTTCCCTTCCTGAAACCATATTAGATATCCTTAATTAGGCCATGCTTTTCTAACTGTTCCTCCCTTAGTATCTCAAAAGAGGAGCTGAAGACTTTCAACTGCACAGATCTGCAGCTTCCCAGTGCATCCCCAGGCCCTCTATAAAAATAGAAAAAGAGATCACATTACCTCCCCCTCAACCCTAAGATATCTCTCCCCTGAAGGAAGCAAACTTGTAAAAATAGCAACTACAGCTTCTCTGGTTTCCCAACCAGAGCAATAGCAGCCTAAATAGATGTGTATTTTTCTTTTCTCAGTAAGGATGAGCCTTAGAAAGGTTGGAAATGTCTTTCAGATGAGCATGAGAAAGCAAGGGAGCACATTCCTCTGCTCATCCAGAGCTCATCTTTCTATTGTTTATTCTATTCACCTGAAACTTTACAAGATAATTTTATGGTTTTCTAAGATAGAAGTTTCTTCTGTTTTTCTTGGTTAGGGTTCTCACTGCTAACCAGAACTGAAACAGTACTCTTCAGATCATGCAAAATTTGTCCTTGTACTGGAAATACCAGAAGCTTCTGGAGTTTCTCGTTTTCATTTTTCTAAAGATTGACCCAACATAGATGATTGGAAGTCTCATGATTTGGACAAGATGAGATTAGAATTGATGTTTGCAAACCATGGCCTAACTGATAAATTCTATCAAAACAAAATGATCACAGTTTAATCTTCTGATCCTCTCCTCTAATAAGACCAAATCTGGCCCTTCTCTACCTGCAGTTACAGTATTGACCACTCCTTCCTCAGCACTCTTGAAAAAAATCTGATTTTCATGTTTTCCAATAAGGTAAACAACTTCCTATAAAGATTATCTTCTTGCCTCACCCATAACTACACATTTTAGTGATGATGGAGCATATCTTTCAACAAACACTTTTTTCTCCTCTTATTTTCTTGATGTAAGTATATATTTTTTTTCACTTGGTGGAACTAAAGACAAATCTAAAATTAATTCCATACAGGCCAGCCCAAAATGGAGAAAAACCTTGAAGTCCAACATCAGACAACTGTGGTAAATGTGTGCAGGACTAAAATGGAGCTTGAGTCCTTCACAGTGGTCAGACATGGACTGAGATCAACCTCCTCTCAAGGTGTGGAAGATATTTTGTCTGACTGCAAAACTTTACAGGCTCCACAGAAATTAACATCTGCTGCACAGAGAGGGCCACAAAGATCCGTGGGACTGGGGATTAGGAGGTGTGAAAGTCAGTGCTAGCGGCTCGAACAAGGTGCTGCAGATGGGGGAGGCTGAGTTCAACAGTGAGGCTGAGATATCGAGAGGAGAGGTGGAAGCAGGACAGCTGCTTCAGGGGCAGGGCAGGGTTTCTGCCAAAATCAGCTTCCTGTTTACTGATGACTAGCACTATTTTATTCAAATTACACCAATAGGACTGAAAGGGTAATTTCTGAGGCCAAAATTTGCACCATAAAAATTATTGCCCCAGAGAGCTCCAGATTTTGCTGATGGGTGACAACACTGACCTGGAGAAAATCTTGGATTTGTCTCAGCTCAGCAAATGTTTGGTCTCAGGGACAGGAGCTACTTCCAGTACTCTGAAAAACTAAAGAAATTATTTACTCTTCAAAAAGCCTAGCAAATACTCTTGATCTCACGTAGCACTGGTGATTGTCCTGCTTCAAGAGGGAAGTGAGATAGGAAATACCCAGAAATTGCAGCCTTTCAGCATGCACCTCTGAAGTTCAAGTAGATCTCTACAATAGAACTACTGGGCAATTTTAAAATATATTAAAAAATCTAGTTAGTAATTGTTTGTATAACGATGGTCCACTGGAAAAAGACAAAATTTGTGACCTTTGAGAAATAACCAGTGTGTCTGAAGATGCTGAACATACATACCAGAATAAAGGCAGACCAAAACATGTGTGACTGTTTCTGTGGGAGACATTATTTGCCCCTATTTCTTGCAAACACTACTATGAAAAAGATTTTTCGATTATGTTTGCACAAAAAGAAGAATGCTTCCCCCCATGTAATTTCTTCAGATCAGTGTGAGAGAAATTTAAAAATTTTCTGTAAACAAAACATATCTCTTATCTTGCTTCTTTCTTTCCTCTTTTGCTGGGGACAATGCTTGGCTTATCTTCTTATCTCTGTGGCTAATAACAATTCATTCTTTTTGTTAGGGAAGCACAGACAAGGCATCATGATTTAAAAACACAACCCAGTCAAAGATTTCCAGTCTTACCTCAAGGTGAATTCAAAAAGGTCAACATCAAACATGGGTACAAGCCTGACCCTGGATAAGATGAAGAGCCTTTTATGAGCACAGCATGTGCGTCTGAGTGGTGTAGGGTGCCCATCTCTGTAAGCCTGCCTACCCTCCAGCTTGCTATTCAATCCAATGAACTGCAGCCCTTTGCAGAGGAATTTCCCTGAGTTTTATGTCAGAGAATGCCCCCTGCCAATATCTAGAGGTTTCAGGTAGGTATGCACAGCTGGGGCTGATACTTGCTCCCTGCAACTGTACCCCCACATCCCTTGCTGAGATTTCACTGCTGTTTCAGGATGGTTGGGTGCAGATAATCTCCTCTTCACTGCTTGGGTTTGGCTGTGATTTGGGGTAGCTTTTCTGCTCACTTTTCGTGCGTTACACTTTAACTTTTGCCATTGTTCATTCTCCTTTTATTGCCGTGGAAGGACGTTTCTTTCACTTCAGCATTTGCTCACATTAGAAGCAGATAACACTGTGGGAGGCTGTGGGAGGCGGGACTCGTCCTCGGAGGTCACTCCTCTTTTCAGGGAGGGGGCATTATTGTCTCACCTTCCTCCTTGAATTCAGCATCCCTGCTGTGCCGAGTAATGCTGACTGTCAATTCCGCCTGCCCTCTGGCTCGCCTCTCTGCCATCACTGCTTCTGCTCCTTGCTTTCCTTCTCCTAGGGAGAGCATCAGAGGTCAAAGGGACCTTCAATAACAAATTCAAAGCAGGACTTACTTTGATGCACCACTGCTGGGCCAGCTGGTCACCCTGTGCTTGCTACAGACATGAAGCCTGATGGCCCTGTCCATTCACACATCAAGTATTTGGATCTCCCTCATCTCCTCAGTACCTGCAGATTTACTATCACAGGACTTAACAAACTTAAGGAAAGACTATTCCCCTTTTTTCACAAACGAAAACAGAGAAATGTTGAGTTTACTATATCTTACTGACTCTTACTATACCATTTTTGAATGGGAAACCCCAAAGACACATATGGAATCAACCCTGTCTGAATATGGCCCTGGTCCAACTTGTCAAATTACAAATTAAGAGCACAAATAGCACTTCCTGCCTATCCTACGCTTCTTCTTCACCTTAACTGTTAAAAATTTTGCAAGAGCAGAAGCAATAAAAATTAACCAACTTAGAGGAGTCACTGCAGCACATAACAGGCACTCTGTGCTGGAGCCCTGAAAATCCCATAAGCCATTGATTAAGTGGGAGTGGAGCTATTCCAGTGATAAGTATTTATGAAAAGCCCACCCTCAGAATCAAATTGGAAAAAGCATTATGCTCCCTTCCTGTTCTTTGTTGGAAATACAAATGTCTACTTCGATATGTCACAGGCATTTCCTTGGAAAAATTTAAGCGGGAGTGAGGAATTCCCAGAAATATTTCACTTCAGACCAAAAATGTACCAGAACAAATATCTTTCTAAAGGCAATTAATATCATGAAACACACTTGAATTTCTAGACCAACAGAGCCATCTGAATATTGGATCAAATCTGGCTCTATTCACTGAGTTTACTGATGATTCAGAAACTCAAACAAGTACCCTTAAAAAGTATTTGTTTAAAAACAGAGATCCTTTACTTGGAATTTTATTAATATTATAATTCAAACCTGCTGCAAAATATTAAAACCAAGCTGCACCCTTCTAAGAAATTGCCCAACAGAAGTAATTCCGTGGGGATTCAATTACTAAGTGTTGGAATTGAGGTTGGGGCTGAGGTGAAGTTTTCTCTCTCTCATTGTTGTCAAACCTTTTATGTTCTGAAGACCTCAGTATGAGATGTATAAATATGTAAAGACATTCCAAAAGTTTAGATTCTTGGAGTTTATCCAGCCACAGTATAACACCCCTGTAAGGACCTAAGCATGTAGAATGCTGGTTCAACAGTCTAACTACAGAGACAAGTCTATACAATTTATGTCACACTAGGGCTTACTGTGTCACTGCTCTTGCACAATTGACCCTTTTGACTGTAGAAGATAACCTTCTAGGGGAGAAATCACACAAAATAAAATAGAAGCTACACCAAAGCAGCCAGTTTGCCCCCCAAAAAGCAAAGCTTGTGCCTACAAAGACAGTGGCTAAAGCCTGAATTGTGGCTGAGGATTAGTATTCCTCACAGAAGAGCTCTTTTGCTCTTGTTGGGGCTCAGTTCCCACTGGGGTCACATTTACTTTTGCAGCTTGAGCCTCACTGTTTTTCAGAATGTGGTTGTTGAGTCTCTGAAAACAAGAGCCACTGAAGCAATTGGCAACTGATTTTACAGTGTTGTGCTTTATTGAAATTCCCTAGCTCATGAAACACTTTAATTTTTTTCTACAGTTGGAATCACAAAGGTACAAAATCAGAGCAGCAGAATGCTAAAACAAGACTCTGTAGCTTTACATTTTCATATAATATTAACAGGACCAAATTTCTCTTTCTGTGGAGAAGGCTGAAATTCCTGGGAATCCACATGCAGAAATAATACAAGAAGATAATTCTGTAGATTAATTAAAAATAAACCTTCTGAAATTTTCTTGTTTTCTCCGCAACTGTAGAACTTTCCATATAGATGATATCCAGCCAAAATATAGCTAATTTTATGTTGTTATTTTAATTATAAAAACAAAATAGCCACAGTTACCCTCTGTCTCCTTTGGTATGAAATCCAAAGAGCAAAAGAAACAAGCTATTGAAGTAATGCTTTTTCCTGTTTTGTGTTTGAAACGTCCTTCAGTTACACACACAATGACCAAAGGAATTGCTTCTCATTTACACTTTTTCTCCCTGCAAACCATTAACTGCCCTTTAATTGATCCAAAAAGTAGGTAGGGATTAGCAGAATAAAAGTCACATAAGAGAGGGGGGTATTTTTAAAGACTTCCAGTCTTTAATATAGAGAAGGGGGTAATGCAAACACAAACTCTTTTGCTGCAAAGGAAGCAAATACTCATATTGTGACTTGCAAGAGAATGAGTCGAGAAATGAAGACAATCGAGCTATGTCATGTTTTAGCTCATAGTTACTGTAAAGTCTGGGCTTATAAACCCTTTCCTTTCAGACAGGCAAACAGTGAGAGCTCTGTTCTGTTTTCAAGGGATGGATGCTATCACTTAGACAAGATCCTAACTCCCAGTGGGTGATAAAAGCTTATCATCCCTGTGAACAACACAGCCCAGTAACTGGTGGGTGCCTCTATCTTGCAGCTCCAGCTGCTGGCTTCCTCTGCCTTGAAGTGAAGGAAACATAAATAAAACAATCACCATATGGATATTGCATTATGTAAGTGGCAGTGGCTGTAAAAAGTGCAGCTTCATACAGTATTGGCAAAGGACTGAATTCATCAACAGCATCTCAGGCACATTCCTCCAGTGGTAAGGGACAACTGAGCGTTATCTTCAGGACACAGTCTTCCTGGTCAGCTGACATGGGGACCCTGTTGGAAATTAATAGTTAGTGGCTGTGGAGAGATGCTCAAACAAACTGCCTGAAATGAGCAGAAGAATGTGGTGCACCTTGTTTCTAGCTGCATTCCATGTAGCATCACCTGCATTCCATGTAGCATCACCTTCCAGCTTGCCTATACAGCAAAGGGTGGCTTGGGAGCTCCAGGAAACGCTGTCCTGGGCCTGATTCTCTTGCTTAGATAAAATCAGCAATGATAGCACTGAAAGATGAAACACGATGATGCAGTGTGACTCCTGGATTGCAGCAGGAGGGACTTTTATGTTGTGCTTTAGCATGAAAAAAGGCCTTCCTAAGCTTTCCTCCATCTCAGACTGTGCTGTGCTGGGGTTGATGAAGCTAATGAGGTTTCTCCTGCCTAGTAGGGGTGATTTCAGCCCTCTGTGGTCAGTGTTCATCACTGTAAGCAGGGAGTTGCTCAGCTCTGGATGGAGAGTCGAGACCAGGCTGATTTACAAGTTAGTCACCAAAGTATAACTTGAGCAACTACCCTGATGGACAGACAAGGACAGAAGTTAATACCGCATACAATTTTTAGTGGTTTCAGCACCGGCCTTGAATCATTGCTGACTGTCTAAAAGCAGTTCAGGATTTAGGAATCTAGCATGGAACTGAAATTGAATATCAGTGCCAGATTTCCAGACTAAAAGCAGTAGAGCTGCGTTCTCTTTTCTTTACATTTCTTCAAAAGATCTCTGGCACACATGCATTTACTTTTCCTGCACACACCCAGCCCTGTCCCAGGCTGGACTCATGCACTGCAGGGTCAGGGCTATCCCCAGCCCAGGACTCTGATCCAGAGGACGTGTTCAGAGCGTTCCCAGCACATCCTTGGAGGTAAATGGCTGACCAATTTTAAATTCTATTCTATAACCTAAAACCAGGGAATTGCACAGCCCTATGCCTATCATTGGACCCAGCCCTTCATCTCTGTGCCAGGCTCTCAGCACAGGTGTGATTTTCAACCTTAAACAGCTTGAAAGACCTCATTTAAATAAGCCGACATCTGAGTTCCCTTTAATCTCCGAGATAGGGGATTTTTTTTCTTGCATGTTCTGTGGGTTGTAAGAATGAAAAATGAGTGGTCAGACCAGTACTTTGCAGTTATATTGGCTGTTTCCTTTTCCAAAGATAATGATTTTTTTTTCTTACTCAATGAGTTGGTTTTCTTAATGACTTGCAGTAAGGTATTTTTTCTTTTTCTTTTTTTTTTTAACTTTCATTGCTAATAATAACTCTGGAGTAGTCTTAAAGCAGTGCACACACAGTTTTACAGAAGTGTGAATGCTCTTCTGTGAACCCCATGCAAACGGACCACAACCCCTGGGAGAGACACACAAGCCCTGAAACTGACTGTGTAAAATGAGTAAACCTGCTTACACAAACCTCCACATAGTCTAAGAGACAACAATTGTTCATTATCTTTTTATTATACTTAAGTAGAGGAACCCTTGACAAAGCAATAGACTCAAAAAAGCTCCTGCCAGCTCGGAGCCTCTGAGAAAGCCATCCCAATCATTCAGTGCAGGAAATTAATTCCACAGCCAAGGGAAACTATCTTCTGATCAAGTTAGGAAGTACACAGAAATAGTGGCAACCATTCAGGGATTTCATCAATAAATAAATTCCTAGGGTCCTTCCCATGGGTTACAAGCCAATGCTACTGAAAATAATAATTTTGCCCATTATGAGTGATTTATGAATAAATGCTTCCTCTCTTGTCCAGCAAAGTCAGACACTAACAAACTTGAGATCAGAGGCAGAAACAAGGCCTCAGCTATGAGTACAATCCTAATGCATACTGTTCTTTGTAGTGGTTACGTTGTCCTGAAGACTGAGGATGGGAGGAAAGAAAATCCTATTATCCTCAGGATACTCCCAACATCAGTGATACAATGATTTCTTTAATAAAGCCATAGAAGATATGGAGCCCTCATCCATCCAAGTCCTTAAAGGGTGCCTCAACACAGGGCATAGAGACTGGCCTCTGAGACCAGTTTATTGAATTGCACCTGTCCAAGGATGCTTGGGATGCAACTTTTATAAATGAAAATATGAACTCAGAAAAACATTTCACACCTAAAGTATTTTCTGGTCATTGGGACTGATTGTTCCAGTGTTCACATTTCTTATTTTCAACATCCCCTTTTTGTCAATAGAAGACTGAAAAAACTTTTGGAGAGGAGATTGAATCTTTCTGCTCAACAAAGTTTGACTGGATCTACATACCTGCAACTGACTAGACTTATGGGGTCACTTAGTTATGCAAACAGATTGCTTTTCTCTATGTTATTGCATCCTGCTCTGTCCCATGGATCACCTCTAGCTTCAACTCAAACAGATCAAGATTTTCTTTGCCTCCAGTCGTTACACAGGTCATTATCTTGGAACATCACCCTGCCCTTTGGATCAAAAATTGCAAGATGCATATAACTTACATAATTTTCTGCAGTACCTATTGGCCTTTTGAGGTGATGCCTATACAGGGATTTAACATTTAGCATTTGTTGATACACCCACAAGAAGGTCTACAGGTCCTACACAGGTCTTTTTTCTCTTGCCAACATTTGCACTTTCTCTTCCATAAGTAAGAACACAGTTCCTGGATTACTCACAAGATGTCTCAGGTGTAGTCATTACTTGTCACACAGATACAGAGCACAGAATAAATATCAGGATTCAAACCTGTCTGAGTAGAATAAATACCTATGTTACAATGCCTATGTCACTTAGAGTCTCTGACTAGGCAGAGTGAACTAGACTTACTCAAGCTAACCCAGAGATGCCAACGTGGTAGAGCGGAGAACCATGGACTTTCCTGAAGCACACACTCTAAGTTCTGTCTTACTAGAAAGATCCAAGATGTTTGAATGCACTTGGGTTAGACACAATAAGCTCAGTATATTTTTATCCCTGACCTTTGCAGTGAATGGAAGAACATCATGGTTACACAGAGACTGGAGTTCACCACCATGACTGATGGAAGGACATATAATTCCCTACCTTGATATTTAGCATTATTTCACTTTTTGAATGCTATAGCAGTTGCAGTGCTTCTGTGAGCGTTTTGACATCAGAAAGAATTTCCAGAAAACTTCCTGAATTGTCTGTCTTCATTGTTGCCACAGACTGCTGAGCATACAAAACCCTGCAGTTACTGTTTCAGAGTCTGATAAGGAATCTCTTACTTTTACTCATTGTTAGAAGGATGAATTAGAACAACCAATGAATTTCTTCTCATATATAGGTCTCAAAGTTGACTGAATATTTTTAATTCTTTATATGATTAAGCCAGTGTATGAAACCTTGAGTGGCAAATAGCAGATAATTATCCTTCTTTCCCCTAAAACAAGAACTAGAAAGCAAGTAATAAGTTATCAAGTAGAGGATTTAATCCAAAAGAAAGTACCTTTCATGTAATGAATACCTAAACAAATGGAACCCATTGCTACAGGATATTGTAGGTACCAGGAGTTTAGATAAATTGAAAAAGCAATTAGACAAATGTATTGAATGAAAATCCATTAGCGGCTATGAAAAATAAATATACACCTCCTTTACCACAATTTGCTGGAAGGAGATACGGGGGGAAGTGAAACTGGAGGCTTGATTTGTTTTTATAATTCATCTTTAAACATTTACATCAAATCAGTATCAGAGACAGAAATCATGGAATACCTGGATCTTAATTCTGGAGTTGCTCTTGCATTTCCATTTTTACAAGGCATTACCTTTCCTCAGCTCCTGTCAATACCTGTTTTTTCTTGGATTAATTATGCTAGCACCTGTCTTTAAAACAAGGAATGACCCATTTACTAGGCAATAGTTTCCATTTGTTTCTTCTGTGCTGTAATCTCAGTTGCTAGCAGTCTCCTCTTTACCAGAAGTGGCCAGAATTTTTATTTAGATATTAATAGATATTTTACAGAGCTGTTGGGCACACTTGCTCTCTACCATTTCTCATTATTATATTTTCAGCTAACATAAATTGAAAGTTTGAATGAAAATGTATGGTCATGGCTTGTATGTCATGCTGGTATCTATGGAATAGCTAATTATACACAATATTTCTGAAGTCACTGGGTTTCATGATTCCATTGACATAGAATCATAGAATGGTTTGGGTTGGAAGTGACCTCTAAAGGTCATCTAGTCCAACCCCGCTGCACTAAACAGGGAAACCTTCAACCTGATCAGGTTGCTCAGAGCCCCATCCACTGTTTTGAATGTGTCCAGGGATGGGACACCTACTGGCACCCTGGGCAACCTGTTCCAATTTTTATATACCTTTGCCTGTGCCCTTCTGCTGTTAAAATGCCTTTTTCCACTATTTGAAGAATACCAGGGTGTTCACTCTTGCAGTTTTCCTAACTGGTCTCATGTGAGCATCTCATGAAATCACTCTGCGTAAAAGATCAACAGGCAATTCCTTCCAGGCAGCCTTGTGTGTTTTAGCATTTCTTGTTACTTTGGGCCATTGCCCAAAAGTAAAAGCTGTACACGACATGAAGTCTCTACGCTTGAAATCTCTCCTCTCCAAGGAGAGTGTCTTTCTCCTTTATCTTCCAAATCTGTTTCAGCAGTACATGGAAAAGATCGAAAGATGTAGTAGCAAAGAAAAATATGTGATAACTGTGGCCACAAATTCTCACTTCCCAGGTCCTGGTAGATATAAAGCTCACATTCTTTTAGTATATGCCCACAATCACTGCTATTCATTTAGGGAACCCTCCTGGAAAAATTAGCTTCTGAGCTTTTCTTTTGTTCAAAAAGCAATAACAATTTGAGAGCAAGCATCAAATTCACAGGTTTACCTAGTAAAAGCACATACAGTTAAAGATTAGATCAAATGGGGATTAACTACATAGATACAGAAAACAATTGCTAATTGGCTGTCAGTGAAGGTATTTTTTTTTTCTTAAAGGAGAAAATATTAAGAACAAAAGATCCACACAGCATTTTAGACTCAGGGCCTCAGCCTGCAGCTACATCCCTTCTCCAGGCAGTGTAATCTTCCTGAGGATCTCTCTGGAGATCTGTGTACAAGTCAGTAGTGCCCAAAGTCACTGGGAGCAGTCCATAAATGCTGATTTAACTCTGGAGCTGGCTATTCTGCACAGGTGCAAATTTTGCCCTTGGCAAATATAAGCAACCTAAGTGACACAGAAGCAATGACTTTCGTGACCTCTCTCAGATGATTTGCATCTGAAAAGAGACAGTTTTGGAAATAGAACAGTTTTGTCTTGATGTCTCCAAAATAAAATTATTTGACTCTGATTCAAATTGACTTTTAATTCTGAAACTTCCTTCAATGTTTAGCTATTAAAGTCCTGGACTTTTTTTTTAAATGTTAGACTCCACAAGGATTTTTTTCTTTCAATTTTGGCCCAACTCTTACAATTTGCCAGAAAGGAATCAATCAAACTGAGTTATTAACAGTTGTGTCAAAGCGAAACAAGAAGGAGCTTATCACAGAAGGTGTTGCCCACAAAATTTCCAGAGCTTTGCTCAAAACATGGGGGCCTTTTTTGCTATTTTGGAGCTATTCTTTAAATGTGTGGACAGCAATACTGACATATAAAGACTTTGCAGCCTAGGCTACAAAGAGAGCTGTGTGCCTGCAGAATTCTGTTTCAGGGACCTCACTGTAGTACTGGGCCTTTGATATCCATGGAAATGTGGATTCTCAGGAATTGTATAACCCTGTGGGCAAATTTATCTTATAGCACTTGGGAAAAATAAAAGGCATCCAGCATGAGGTCATCAGTTCCTACTGGGGGAACAACTGACAAAATGTGGTTTAAAGAGGCAGAATTCATGTAAAATCCCTCTACATCTGGAACACGCTTCTCATGTTACAGGAGCCCCAAATGTTCAAAATAGGGAACAATTAGTGACTGAAGGAGGAGCAAAACATCTGTATAATGCATGAAACGTCTGGAAGTGTCTGACTCTCTGGGAATCAGCTGAAGCTTTCAATTGATGCTTTAATGGTGGTAATTGAAGTTTGCCGCACTGGCACATCCTAGCTCAGTAATTAGATGGATTACAATCTTTCTTGTTTGGCAGCATTCTTTAAACAAGCTTCAGCTTTTCATATAGTCAACACTCTAGTAGAGATAAATGTCACATCAGTTCAGAGTGAAAAGTAATTTAAGGAAAGACTCAAATTTATCTTCACTGAGTACCAAACAGGAGATATTTCAAAGACAGGACAATGGCCCTTTCTATTTTAAAAGAATGGCCCATTTCTCCTATATAAAGGCTAGCTTGTGAAGGGGAATCTATGGGTGTGCCTTCCCTGAAATCATTGAAGCTAAACCTGCTTATAATATTTCAGTATCCTGTCTATGTATTAATGAATGGATGAAATTCTGGCATATGGAATTGTGTAGGGTAAGGAAAAAATGGAGAATTCCAAGGGAGAAAAATATATTGCCTATCACTTAATAAGATAGAATTTGTCACTGTGATGGGTAACCAAATGGCCAATGCAAAAAAAAAAAAAAAATGGAGCCATGAGAAAAAGTGCTATACTGGGATTACTTGAAGTGAAATTAAATAAAGGCAGCTGAGACTAGGAAACAGCCTCCATTCATGGGGGAATGGGAGACATGTTTGTCAGTCACTTATATACAAACCTTGCTTCTGTAAATCATTTTCACTCCTAGCTTTAAAATGGCAGCATCTAGCTTGTGTTTGTTTTATAGCTCCTGATAAATGTGCTGCATTTACCCATCTTATTTTACTGGTGCCCTTCACATTCTTGGAAACAATGTTTTGAAACAGGCTCTGTTTCCTAGAGCTCATAGCTAGATTTTCCCCTACCTGTATATTTCATTTGAGTCATATGAAAATTTCTAAATATCAGTGGACTGGTTCACCTAAAGAACCGAGCAGCGTGTGGATTTCACCTGAGGATTTTCCAGTCCTGGGAACTGGACTGCGTGGTTGTGTCACCACTGCGATGGAAGCAGACCTCCAAAGCAGAGCAGACAGATACAGTCGATCTTGTGGTCACACTATTGACTCAACTTCCTCTACAGCATCGCACATCCCTTCACCTCCTTCATTCCTCATTCAGCAGAAGGACAATGTTGATGTCCTTGCTATCCTGCCAGAGTCAAAATATTTCATGTCTGCGGCAAATCAGGCTGGCATAATTCCAGTGGCCAAAAAGGGCTTGAGAAAGGAATTCTACATCCTCTCCCAGTTTTTATGCGTGGCCTTCCAATCACATGCACTACATCTTAAGAGGAAACTTAGTAGCTACCACCATCATTATTCCCCTGTTGCAGATTTTGCATCATTCTCGGTTCCCCCGTGACTGAACAGAGTTTTGCAGCATAACTTCTCCCCAGACTTTTGCCTTAGTACCTTGAAACAAGAAGAGCCTGTAACCTCCCTGTGTGAGCTGGTGGGTCCCATTTTGGTAAAATTTATGAAGAATATAGGTATAGAAGTCTGAACCACTGAGCCATTGACCTAGTATTCATTGCCATCAGTGAAGGACCCTATCAAAAGTAATAGCCAGGATCTCATTCAGTGTTCAACAAAGGTTCCCAAGAAAAAAAACACCACACAGGACATACTTCATTTTCTCTGTAATTTGCAAGGTGCACAAGGACTTCAGTGATCAGAATAAATAAACAGAATGACTGACAGAGACTTTTTCTGACTGCAACAAATCACTCAGTCTGGGTTGTATTTCGAACTTTGCCATGAGCTGCTGTCTGATCTTGGGAAAGTCCCTTGAAGGCCATTTCCAGCCTGAAAACCATCTACCTGAAGGTGACAACACCTTACTCAGCAGATCTACTTTCTTGAATAGTCACAGTGTCTTCATTGCATTAAAAAAAAAAATTAAAGGGCTGGGTTTTTTTTCTCTTTTCAAAGACCTGAGCTCAGCTGTAGGCTGCCTTCTGCTTGCTCAACAGAAAGAAAATAGTTGTGTCCCTGCAACTGCAACATCACAGGCAGTTCAAGCAAAGTCCCTGTGGACTTGCTGTTTTGTACAATGTCCAGTACAGAATATGCTTGTATTTCCAAGAATGAATGAGCGTAAACTGATTTTGATGAAAGGCTGCAGCACCTCTAAACATCAGGGCAGTACTTTACCAGAAGAAGCTTTGTGTAAGAATATTTGGGCATAAAACATATTAACTACTTTTAAGACTGAGTTTAATCAGTTCATAAAAGGGATTATATAATGTGATTGCCTACACACGAGAGACCCCTTTCAGGCCTGCACTCCTTAACTGCACAATATATCTTAAGGCTAAGAGATCAATCAATGGTAAGGACCCTTCGGAGATTTGACCATGTATGAGAGGTATAATTTAAATGAAAGTGCTTTAGCTGTACATCCCTTCCTGTCCTACAACACTTTCAGTAATGTAGCATTTAGGAGTATTATGACAAATTGGTAGTTTAATGATAGTGCAGGGATATTCTGGGTGAAAGAAAGCCCTGGATAACGCTGCTGGCAGGACTGGTTTGAGTGCCACAATCCTTCCATATTTTGGAGGTATCCAATCCAACATGGTGCAAAAGAAGAACTTCTGTGAAAGTACAAAATGAAGCACTGAACCATAATAAGCTGCTTTCTGAGAAGGAAGCACTGGGGAGGATGGACAAAGCCTCCCATTATGGCCTTGCAGGATCACCCCAACATTCAGCAAGGGGTACATAAAACCTGACTGTGACACGATGGTTCCCACATACCTCTGCCACTTATGAACCAGTGCTGAAGAACAACCTCAAGATCTAATTTAAAGCAGTGGGGCTTATCAACCAGCACTCAGTGCCACATAAATTGCAAGTACAGTTACACTATTTTGAGACCAGCACTGTCTCTGAGAGCAGCACAGGCATATGCACTTGGCACTCTGCCTGCACTACTAAATGATGACTTGGGTGGTTCAGGTCTGGATCTCTCAACACTGCATGGCTTGTGAGCAAAATCCACCCATGGATAATCATAAATTGACTGTACTGCTAAATAACCTCTGCTCCCATACACACTGTATCAAACCAATGGCCACACACACATATACAGGAACTGAAATCACCACATGAAGCTGAGATAGGAGTGCAGGGGCTGCAGAAATTACTACTGATGTAGAGGAATTGCTAACAGCTGTCATTCTTCCATCCATAGTCATCTGTTGCTAAGCTTTACAAAGCCCTCATCAATAGTTCGATGATGGTTCATAAGCACACTTTCCTCCTTCTCCAGGATGGACCTTTGAGTAACACAATTTGGGAAAGACCATTTCAAAGTTTCTTCACAAAACACATGACCTGAACATCCTGAAACATGCCTTGGGATTGTTCAAGGTGACAGTGAATACCTGCAGTATACACAAGGTACTAGGTATAAAGAGTTGGAACAACTCCTGCATTAACTGTGGAGCATAGGCTGGATGCTGAATGGTTACCATTGCCCCTTGATTTGGGGGATCTGGCACAGGTGAGATATAGAGGTTGATAATCATCTTTTGCTGAAATTTTCTATGTAGGTATATTATAAAGTATATTCTCCAAAGCCCTCAGCTTCCAATGCCTCACTCAAGTGTCATAAAAACTGCATAGACTGCACATACCCTGGAGGTCAGACCTGCAGCTTTTGGAGGTTTGTAAATGGCATGGAACTGATATGACATGATTGCAGAAGAACAGATGATGCTCCCTGTGGAACCATTGCCAATTGGCTCTACTTATCTACTGAAAGGTGGCTGGAGATCAGACTGCTGGAACCCCAGTGCATCATTATACTGTCTTTAAATTAAATGGAAATGTGCTGTAGCAGTTACTCTTTCCTTCAGACCTTGCTTTATACCATCTCATAAGTAACAGGTTTGCAACTTACATATACATGCAGATGATCCTTGTGGGTGCCTTTCAACTCAGAATATTCAACTCGTACGATCCTTTATATATAAGATTTTGACTGGGGCTGTGGCATTTCTTTGTGAGTAAGACAATGTCTATGGATCTTATTCATGCACAGGTATGAGTGTGATCAAGGCAGGATAGGAAACATAGAATGATAATTTTAGCATTAGCTCAAATAAGTTCAGGAAAAGAGAAAATTCTGTGGAGCATTTTCAACCTGACACAATTTTATTCATTGCAATTTGTGGGATTTAAGTGGAGAAGGTCACTCACACAGCAAGAAACTAATCACTATGGGCAGAATTTATTTTATCTGAGATTAACCATCTAAGAGGCAAACATCTAACCTAAGGCAGTTTTCTAGACTCCAGTACTCAATGGAGAGAGAAGGCAGTGCTCATGGGCAGGATCACTGACCCTCTGAAGACAACTCTTTTTGCTGACTACGGAGGGAGGTCAAATTAGTTACTAGTTTACTTAAAATGCTTGGCTTTTATGCAGTTAAGGTTGCAAGCAGCAGAACTGACTCCAAATATTTAGCACCTGCAATATTCAAGAATCATGTGTAGCATGCCATTTTGCCTGGGTTATCCTCCCCCCGTTTCTGTTTTTTTGCAAAGATTCGAAAATATCAGATCATAAAGGAGTAAAAAGCATCACCTTTGTGGTTCCCTGAATAATACACAGAGGTTGGGTGCCTTTTCCCTTAATCTGTAAGAAAATTATGGGTCATTAATGCATTCAAGAGGGGGAACCTGTCCTGAATTTCAACAGGATGTTCATCAATACATGGCACTGCAATGGCTGAGAAATGTCTATTGTTGGGTATAAGTCCTGCTTAACAGACTAGGGATAAGAACCATAAAGCAAGCAGACTCTAGTGGATTTTTGTATCCTCAGAAGTGTGATTGAAAAGCAGTGACTGGTTCACTGCACTATTGTTCACGGATTAAGACAAGCAGAACAAAAAAGCAGCAAGGTCATCCAGTCCATCACAGAAGACACACTTTTCACAGTGTGTTTCCGAGTGTTTTGTCCGATCTTGTTTTAAAAGTTTTGTGCTGAAGAGAGCTACGCCAGCTCTTTAGGAAGTTTGCGCTAGTCTAATAATGGATTTTGGCATTTGTCTTGTACTTGCCCTGTTATTCTTTGCATGGTATTATTATGTTGCTACCTTCAGCTTTTGGATGTTTCCAATAAGTTTTCCTTCAAATGTGGGATTTTCATATACTTATACACAAGCTTCACTTTATCATCTTATAGATAATATTTCCAAATTTTGCTGCTTAGAGACAGTAAAGGCAAAAAAGTCCAGATGCAAGGCTCAAGATGTGAATTCAAGCTCATGTGAATAAACAAATAAACAAATACATGGATTTCTGTTCTGTATAAGTATCAAAGGCTTGTTCCAACCCATGAAGTTACACATGAATGTCAGCTGGAGGAGTAAAAGGCAGTTTCTCAGGTACCTCCAGCTATGGAAACCTCATATGATTTATCTGACTGTGCTAGTTTCCAGCATTCAGGATATTTTTTTCTTAACTTGGCCTCACACTTTCTTGAAGGACTTCCTGTTTGCCAGCACTGTTCTGACATAACAAGTGTCCAGCACTGAATATTTTTTCATAAGTATGGTTATGGAAAACAGCAGCTTCTGTTTCCATGAGCATCACTAATGTTTCTGTATCACCTAGAGGCTCTGATGCCATCGTGCAACATGTTGCAAATTAAAAACATGGTCTCTGTCTCATAATTAGATGATTCATTTGTGCAAGGGAGCCTAAAACAGCATACCATGCTCCTTTTCATTAACCCGTTGATGACTTCCTCAATCTGGCTGCATTTCATCAGGTATCAATTATCTCAACATTTTCAACTGAGAAACACACAATGCTTGATCCATTTTTCAATACTAATTTAAAGGAAATGGTATCAATATGCTTACTCCAAACAAACCAAATATTCCATGAAAGTGGAGGGTTTTGTTAAAACTACACCTAAAAACAGAGACAATATTTAGGATGGTAGGGGGGAAAGCTGTTTTTCATCAATAAAATCAAATTAGCTCTAATTAGAAACAAGAGAAAGGAAGCCTGAGGAAGACAGACTGAGAGGGCTTCTAAATGTCAAAATACAATGAAAAAGAAATAGAAATGCAAGTGAAGAAATTAAAATATAACATTTTTAATTTGAGACTTGTGCTAGTCTCAATGTATTTAATACAATTCCTACTACCATAAAAGTTCTAACTCATGAAGAAGTTGCCACCAATAGGGAAAATAATCATAAGAGGAAGTATACTGTAGGCTCAGAAATTCCCACACCCACATATTCTTCCTCCCTTCACCCCATTCGTGTCTGTCATTTTTCTCATAGAACTTTATTTTGCTTTCTTGATTAGTATCTGGTCATGATCTTGGCTGGGGTAAATTTAATGTTTTGGCTTCCCAGTCCCTGTGTTGAGAGTAGATGTTTCACACTCAGAAGTTCAGTAGGATAAAGTTGACCAGTGCTTAACTACTCTTAAATCCATCGACTCTCTTATGAGTAGATGGTTTGTCCTGCAAGTCACCACACATCACGCTTTCCATTTCCACCACATGACCTTTTTCTGCTCTTTCTTATTTTCATGTCTCTGAACAGGCTTTCATGCAGACAAAGCATCTGTGTCTTCCTTTTATACTGCTTTTATTGACAGCTGAACCTAGTGCACTCTTCTATGCTATGAGGGAGATAAGGCTCTTGATGCCAATCAGTCACTCTACATAGGAGATACAACATTCCTCTGACAAATATTTGACTAACCTTTCTTCCAGCCATATATATCTGAGTGAATCTCTATAAAATTCTGCAGCCTACCAGGTCCATCTGACTCTTCAGGGAGAGGACTTATTGGAAGTTTTAAGGTGGGATGAGTGGTGAGAAGAAAAGAAAACCAAATTAATGGTTTTCTTAATTTTTTTAACCAAATTAAAACCAAAAAATTTCAGCTGGTATGAATTAAAAAAGCTTCACTGAAATTAAGAGCTATGTCATTTGACTTTTGTTAAGAATTAGATCACAGAAGTTTATATTCCCAGAACCTTTGCGGGTATAAATCTTAGAAATGAGAATTGTTTCAATTAGTCAATGATTTGGCATCAAGTTCAGCCACTTAATGGGTTCAGTATAGAAAAAATCATATATAAAAGGCCAGCTGAAGTCAATGTACACTGATGTTTCCAGTGGATTTAGTGCAACTCCTTCATCTTTGGAGAAGACAAGAGTTTTAAATAGATGAATTGACTGACTTCATATGAATGTCTTACTCTCAGCTTGACTGGTAATCTTTGGTAAAAGGATCACTCTTGGAGGGTGAAAGCAAAAGATACATTTTTTCAGGAGCCAAAAAAGGTGGGTAGTAAGTCAGGTAGTAGGAAAGTCTGAGAAAATAAATTAAATGGATGTTGCTTCAATGGGACCACTGAGCAGCCCACAGCGACCAGTGTCTAGAGTGACACATCAACTGGAGACATTGCAATTCAGTATAAACCCAATTTAAACGCTGACAGAGATGAGGATCTTAATCACATTTGCAGACTATTAACGTTGGAATAGGAAGCAAGACTTGAGATTTAGGTGATTCAGTTCCCAAGTCTGCAACATGCATGTGGAGCTTGCTACCAGGGACTGGCCAAAAGGTACTGAACAACCTCAGGAACCAGCTGCTTCAGGAACCAGCTGCCCTCATCACTCTTTGGCTGTGACATCCCCCAGTGTCTGGGATGTTGTGACAATGCAGACACAGAATGTGAGGCACTATTCAAAATTGGAGAGAAGGAACTGATTAATGGGGAGATGACAACAGCCTGTGCACAAAGGGGAACTGTTGGGCTATAGAGAGTATTTTTGGAGTTCCTCAAGGATTGGTCTTAGGACTGATGTGACAATAATTTCATTAATAACATTACTAAAAAAAAAAAGCCATCTGTAAAGGGAATTTGTTGATGGGAAGTTTAAAATATCTGGTATTAAGAGTGCAGAAAAGGATGAGGAAATCATACAGAAAGCACCAGATCATGTCAGTGATGGGTGTAAGAGAACAACTTTCAAGAGACAGAACAAGTTTGACAGTCTCACAGGGGTCAAAAATCAAAAATGATACACACATGCTGCAAGGGTGGGCATCTTGGATAACACCACCCAACATATTCATTTGGGATGCAAGAGACACACATTCAGATCAATGCACTATCTGGGAGAAATGTATCTGTGACAGGGGCACAGAAGCCTCCAACCTGGGACAGAAACACAAAGCCACACCTGCAGTTTCCCATCAGGCAGAACAGATTGCAGTTTTGGGTCACTGCCCTTGGGCATTAGCAGATCCAACCCTGAAGTGTTTCCCCTTAAGGTATAAAACACCAAGGGTTTGGTTTTTATTCTACAGACTGTTTTTTGGCGCTTCACTGGTGATGTTTTTAAGCAAATAATGTAATTTTTTATTTTTTTGGGATGATTCACACCAAGCTTTTCAGAGACTTTGTGTCAATACATCTAATGCAAGAAATTGTACGCACCAAGATCTACAGGCTGAATTTCACAGAAACAAAGGGAAAAAAAATTAGACTACCATTTTAACTCCAGGGAAATTAAGCCACGGTCCATAGATTTCCCACTCTCCATTGCTTCTTGAAAACAAGACAAATACTCCTGAGCAGTTAACATCTCACTAGTCCAATAAGTGAAATTGCCCCTCATAAGCCTGAAGCTTCCACTGAAATGGAACATCTAAAACTACTGCCTGACACAAATGCTAGGACTTATTTAGCTCAGGATTTTCAGTCAATCCATTAAATCAAGAGAGGCACACTTGCACGTTCCTATTTAGCCATACACCACCAATCTTCTGCTGTTCAAATATAAAAGTTTGGTTCAGGCTCACTCCCAGTGAAGATGTTATCAAAACTAAAAATGTCTTACACTACTGGTAAATTTATTACTCAGAGAGTCTACTTGTCTGGTTTCTTGTCAGCCTACAGAGGTTTTTTGTTTTTTTTTTTTTCTTTTTTTTGACAGCATAGCAACATTTTCTTTCTTCAATGCTTCATTAGCTTGTCTTACTCATGCAATTTTCCCCATTTTATTTCATGTAAATCAAACTACTCATCAGCTCTCTAATGCCATCAGTGTACAAAGAGGCTTCTATGAAAAAAAATCACATAGTAAAAAAAAAATAAAAATAATAAAACCTGAAGCTTATGCAGGTATTATAAGTTGCTGGAGAACTATTCATAAGAGGTGTATAAAGCTAAAGGCACTTATGAGACTAGGAGGACATGGGAAGAATTTTAACAGGATTAGACTCTTTAGTATGTGGCTGAGGTAAGATGGTCAAGAAATATTTTCCAAAGCAGGGGATTTTTGCGTTACTATGCCTGGTTTTTTCTTTGTTTCTTTCTTTCTTTTGGCAAATGTGGATAATGGTGGAAAGCAGAGCGAGGTGTTGTGAGGATCAATGCCCTTAACACCTTCGTAAATCACAGAGTCTGAAAAAAGGATCTCAACTGGAAAAAAACCCCACTTTTTCAATTATTAGTCCTGTTATACATCTGATGACTGATATTCAGATGCATAGATGTATGTGCATATGTGCATATGCACGCAATTCTTTATTTTTAATTGTCTCATTTTACCACTGCTTTTTATCCTAACATTAAGATAGAGTCAAATGCTAAAAAAAAATCAGACATCATTAAAGCAGTAAGAAACCAAGTAGCTGAACTCTGAGTGAGCAAATAAGAGAAAATAGTGTACATCATACCTAGCAAACCCCTGTGGGTCTTTCCCAAGCATGATCAATAACAGGTTAGTCTTCTGAGCAGAAGGAATTTCTTCTAGGACAGACAGACAGCATCACCTGAGATTTGTCTCACATAAACAGGGTATATAGGAAAAGGTTTCCGAATATCACTATATAACCAGCAAAACTGCTGACTTGTAGGATTGTCTCATATACACTGAAAGTGAGGAGAGGGAGTTCCAACAATGTGCAGGTTAACCCAAGAAGCAAGCATTGAAGATGTATCAATATGATGAGACACAAGAAGGACCATCTGTAAGAAAGTGGGGGGAAAAAAAATAGAAAAAACAGCTGATCAAAATCACAGGGAAAATCCTTATCTTAATTTCATTAAAAAGAAACTTTCACTTGCAACTAATGTCCTTGCTTGCAAAAGCCGTTTGGTTTTAACAGAGAAAGAAAGCTGGACTTTGAAAAGATCACTGCTCGTGGCAGAACACTAATTAGCTGGTGGAGACCCTGGGGAGTAGATCTTGTGCATAGTTGTGAAGCTCAACATTTCTGGGTAAGTTTTCTGTCAGTCTGCAGTGAGGTAGGATGCACAGCCAGAAGCAGTCTTTTCTCACAGTATCACTGCTTTCAGCCCTGTCTAAACTGGGAAGTGTACCAGTTTGTGAGAGCTAAAAAACGATCAGCCAGTTTTTCACCATAGAGTTCAGTTTTCCCCCTCATTCTGTATTGCATTTCCAACAATTTAGGCAGCAATGAAACCAGCTGCAGATAGCATACCAGCTGGGGCTAGGGAGCCTTCATCATGGTTTATTCTCCAGCTTCCATTCCTGAAGACTTCTCTGAGTCAATTCAAGAAAAAAAAACAATGGGGAGATTTCAACATCTTCTACTCCAACTCTTGCCTGTGATTTGTCTCTGAAATGCACACAGTAGCATAACACTGATGCAGAGCCAGCACTTGAGACATCTTTAATTAGCATTGTTCTCGCAGTTTTACTTTGGATTTTTCCCCTGTGAAATCATTCCTTTTAGAGTCAGAATATTCGTAGCAACTTGAAGCTATTTCTTCTGCATTTGTTTGAGATTATTTGTATCTACCTGATCACATCTAAACACTCTTGGAATGGATGGCAGTAGCTATCTTTTCAATCCAGAGGAAATCTTCAGATAACCAAGAATTTACTGGAAAAATGTTGTCCTTTATTCTACTTACTCATTTTTTTACATGATTGCAGCTGATTGGCATGGAAATTCGCAGAAGGTAAATGCTGAGGAAAGCTCTCTCCTTGCACTAACCTCATTTTCATGAGAGAAATCTTTCTGAAATTTTAGCAGACTTACTTTGTGATTTGATGTTGTCCTTTTGGTTCTTTGTACCCAAATAGGTCAAAACCTCACCTGTAAGAACCCCATCCTGCGTCACTACCAACTCCTGGGAATCACATCCACCCCAGAAACCCCATTTTTAGCAGGAATGGGACATAACAGAGCTGTTATTTCCAAAAGATGAGTGAAAGGCATGGATTACCCCTGTGAACAGGTTTTTTTGGATCTCTGGCACCTCCAAGGTCTTCACACACAGGGAGCCCTAGAGAAAGGGCTACAGGACAGATAGGTACAGGTGGTCTTGCAAGTTCACTGCCAGCATCACCACCAGGTTGTGAAAAATGTGGGGACAGAGGAAGGGGTGACGAAAAGCCAGTCTGATGAAAAGGGACTTGGCTGTAAAAAGATCAGGAGCTGCCCATATTGATACACTGCTGCCAGGTCCTGCTCCACTCCTTGGCACAGAGAAAAAAAGTCCACTTATACCTATTCGAACCCAAATAAATATAGTCTTTTTTCCTGGGCAACATGTATCTGTCCAAAAGTTGGGGGGATGGAGAGCATAAGCACTCTTGTTGAGAGATGGAGTTTGTATTAAGGCTGAAAGAGCCTCATTTGGGCTTTGCTGGTGAGTGATTCTCAAAACCCATTGTAGAGGTGGAACAGAGGGAACTAGCACAGCCTTCCTGCATTAAGCGTGATGGTGGTTGGGTTGTAATCTTGGGAAGGTTGAGGTCCTACAGGGACCTCAGGTTTCTATGGCATCTATAGAAGGAACTGAAGGAAAACAAGCCAATTTTCCCTAGGATTTAACTTCCTACACAAGGATCCTCACCACTTGGTAAAATAAGAGGACTCATAACATGCAAATGAACTGAGACCTGCAGAGACACAGGTACCATGAGATGCAGGGCAGGGAACTTGTGTTTTCCATACATGCTCTACTGAAGGGACACTATTTTCACAGCATCTTACAGAGTCTAAGTGAGAGTTTCACTCTTGCCTTCCACTTACAATGGCTTTCCACCCCCCACCTTGACATCACCTCCAGCTGTGTCTGCTGCACTTCCCTTGCCATGGCTGCACAGATAACAGCCAGACAAAGGAAGCCAGAGGGTCAAAGGCAGCATCTCTTTCTGAATACAGATTACACGGCTGAAGTCACAGGGTGAAGTTTACCCAGGCAATCCTCCTGCATCAGGAAAAACAGGCACTTGCACTGGCCTCAGGAAGCTCAGGGGGCTGTATGAGGATGCTGACGCTTGTCCGAAGATAGTGTTAATTTGACTTTGTGCAAGAGTGGATAATGAAATTAGGTAGTGCAGGGTTATTGCAAAAGGGCCCTCAGTCCCTTCTTGTCAGAGAAGAGCCTCCTGTTCCTTCTGCCCCTCCATATTCTTCTGGGTTTCATAGCTATGAACAGGGATAAGACCCAAGAACATCATAGGCAAAACTTTTCACTGTGCTTTTGCAGCTGCTATGGGGCAACCTTTGTTGAGATTTCCCAGTTGCAGGAGAACATCCAGTATTGCACCATCCCAAATAATCCCTAGTTCCAGGAGTGGACTGGGAATGTACCCTGAACAAGTCCGCACCCTGCTGCTGCCAAAGCTTCATGAGGGTCATTGAACTGAGGGTGCTCTGATTTGTTACAGTGAATCAAAATATCCATTTGGTGCAGGGATCTGGAAAACACGTGCATGTGAGCTTCACTAAACTACTCAGCCTTCACAAATATTGCCAAATTGAGGTTTCTGAATCCTCAGGTTCTTTTGGTATTGCAAAAAATATTTCAAACTCCCTTTGAACTGACTACAGGAGCATGTTTTGAAGAAGAAGATACTGAGACTTGCTCCCCTCTTTTTTGGAGGTAGATTGTGTCTGTGGAGGGCAGGAAAGCTCCTCTCCCTCTCTCAGAGAACTGGGAAACCAGAGGTGCTGTTCCTCCCAACCACTCTTACCTGCCTGTCCTTTCATCAAATTTCTGTGTTGCACCTTCAGCAGAGATATGCCCTCAGGTTTGCCCTCACTGGCAACTGCTTCATACTTAATCCTCCCAAGAGGGTTTCTGCAGCAAATTTCAGGCTCCCTGTAATAATTCAATGAGACATATTAGTGGCATTCAGGAGAGAAGACACACTCCTTTCTCTGCTCAGCTCCAGTGGCCTCTGGAGCAGCCTAGGCAGAAACTACATCACTAAGGCAAAGGAGACACAACTTCCCCAGCCCACAGAAAGGAAAAGTATTTGATTTCCACAATACACCAAATATCTGTAAGTTACAAGCTATTTCACATCTCCTGTATAAAGTCTGAAGTAAGAACAGAATAGTAATTTCTTTATTCCATAAGATAATGTCACCTCCAAAGCACTGGCAAGAGGTGCAAGTCCAATGCAGCTGAAAACAAAATTAAATGCACCTGGAACTGAAAATACCACAGGCAGCTACAGGACTACAACTCTGGGTGTTTACTTCAGCAGATACTGCAATCAGAAAGGCTGCAATGCCTGATTTAGGTCCTCTGATACAAGCACCAAAGGTGAGCTCTGACACCAGTTACAGGTCGTTTTCCCCAGACAGTCTCCCCTGTGCCCATGGTGGAAACATGCAGTCATTCTAAAACCAATGATCCTTTGGCTACATGAATACTGGATGATTAAATTGTCATCTGTGACACAGCAATTAAAACCAGATAAGAAGTATTAGATCAGTTTGTGCCTTCCCTTCCTACAGCAGGGATCTTCCTTAACATACCTCATACAGTGGTCTTCTCAGCTGATTTTTAAATGACAAATAAAACGTGGATCTATCAATGGCTCTGGCATTTTCACTCCATTTGTCACCTTTCTACCACATCCAACTGTCCCCTCTCTTACCCCTACTTGATATGTGGGTAAGATATCCCACTTAATACGTCCACCTTTAGCATGGGCCCCTTGGTTTGATGACTTAAGACTGATTAAATGGATGTGGGCAGAACCAACTTCAGCATCCATATAGTGCACAACACTCAACTCTGATATGAATTTTAATTATTCACACCATTCAGTATCCTTGACTCACATAACACATTTTTGGCACTACAAGTCTCAGAACAGCATGATGCTTGCAAGGCTGAGGCTCACCTTTGCCAGGCAGAGATGGCCTGTCAAGTCTATAACCTCTGCCGAAGTGGCCGCCGAGTCACAAGGTCATTAGTAAGAGTTTGCCAGCAAGTCACACAGTGAGTCATACTTAATAGCCCATCTGCTGTCATACTCCATAAAATATTTTTGTATTATTTATCCTTCCTGTTCTATTCCTAAGGAGCAAAGCAATCCTCAGTGGATATGTAACTGCCAGAACCCACTTTTGCAAATAAAAGAGCAGAAAGATAGTTGTTGCCTTTCCCACTACCCCCAAATATCTGATACCTCTTATCATTCCTGCTGACATTTTAACAATGCTGACTGCTGTTAAGGATAAGCATTAGGATTCCTAGTCACAAGCCAGGGCCTTATTTTACTAGAGACTGTAAAGACATAGCACAAAAGCTGACCCAAAAGGACTGCAAACTAAATACATTTACAGGGCAATTCCCTTCTCACTCAGCATGGATTCGCCTTTGGGAGCAGCCTCCTCATTCTTGCTGCTGACTTTAACCAGCCTTTATGGGGACTCTTTCTGCATAACTAATTCCTCATTCTTTTCCTTTATTTGCATGCTCAAATCTAAGTGAATGTAACATCATTTCAGTAGGTGTGGTATTTTATGGTTGTCTCTGTCTCTACGTTCTTTTTTTTTAAATTAAATAAACTGTTCTGTAATACTAAAGCTATCTAAGTAGCAATAACCTTTACAGAAATTCTGTCTTCATCTTGCCATTTTATGCTATACAATTCCCATTAGTCATCCTGAATTTTAGTGGCTCCATTTTGCTGTCTGTTGGGTTTTTTTCCTAGAGGATCTGAAAAGGGAAGGCAGAAGAGATTATTGTGAATGAACTGATCATTCTCTGAACTCATTAAATATGCCAGTAATTATTAATAATTAATGACAACAGTGGCACATGCCCCTCCTCTCCAAGAACCCAAGAATGCTCTTTAATGGGTGTACAGCAATCCTTTGAAAAAAAGACAATGAATCTGCTCCTTGGGGGTAACAGTAAATTATCTGGATTTATGCTTTCCATTCCTCTTCCACTGCACTTAGCATTTAACTGGAACTTTAAAGAGAAAGGATTTGTTTTCTAGTCAGTTAATATTACGTTTACTTCACCTCTGCAAAGGCCTCGAAGTCTAAGTGGCAGATGTCACAGAACATCCTCTGGAAACCTTTTTGCTACTTCAGCTCTGGGATGAAGCTGCACTCTGCAAATGCCAGTAATTCTTTCTGCTGAAGAAGTCTTCAGAGACATCAGCCCCTGAAACCCTGTAGCATCTCCTCGCAGCAAACAAGACACCCTTCTCCTGCCACGGAGGGGAACAATGAAGCAGAGTGACTTGAAGTAGCCTCTAAGCCAGAGGTCAAGAAGGAAAAATGAGAATGACCAGATTCCTGACACTGACAGCTGGGTCATCCTCACAATGGTTGGGCAGCATTGATCCTGGTGGCAATGATCACGTACTACCATGTCTCCTTCTTCCAGTCTAGATCAACTCAGTCTCATGGCATGCTGCTGGGAGAAGCACATGCAATTTTATTTCACCAGTGGGTGATACAGCTACAGTAAAGGAGGAATCTGAAGTGAAGCAATCTCAGTCTGAACACGAGACTCAGAAGGTCTGCTTGTACTTTCATTGCAATGAATGTTGCTTGTTTCAATGTTATACAACTTCGCTATTTACCCACAGACAAAAGGCTGAAAATAAAACAACCAAGAGAAGAAAACAAAAGGAAAAATTAGCTATTGAGTAGTGTATTTTTACAGAAATTCAGAGTTTTCTGTAAGGATTACTTTGTCTTTATGTAAAATGGAGAACAGAGGTTAAAAACAGTAGCGAAATTTAACAGATTTTTAATGTTATACAGGTAGAGCCTCTTCATCCTTCCAGTTCTAGTAATAGAGGACACGCTTATGCAAAAATTTAAAGATATGGACCAGGACACAGTACACTGTGACTGGAGCAATCAGGTCTTGCATAACCCAGTTCTACTGTCCTTTGAATCTTGCACTGCATTTTACACCTTTAAAAAAAATAACAAATAAATTAAAGTTGTCTTTTCTTATTCCTGTGCAAAACAAATGCAAGACTGGGACATTACTGCTATACAGAGGGGAAGGAAAAACAATCCAAAAAAAACAAAACACAAAAAACTCCCAGTTTAAAGATAAAATGCCATTTTGTAGATTTGTTTGGTAGGAAAAGTTATGGTTTCACCTGTAAGTAAAGAGGAAGAAAAAGCTGATTTGCTTTAACTGAAAATAAGAAGACATATTCTCAATATTTCCATCTAAAACACAGATTCATTTCTGGTGACTGATGAAAAATGGGGCACTTTTTTTTCCTAATTATTTTACTTTTAGGAGATAGAGTAATGAGATTGCCTGTATGTGTCCATCAAAAGAGGCATTGCCAACCCAAACACCAATTTTACTCTATTGCACAAACTGGCAAAGAGGAAGGAAATGTTCATCTAGAGAAGTAATAGCGATGAAAGATGGAGATTTTGCCTTCAGTTTGCAACATGGAGAAATAAAAACAGCTTTTTCTAAAAAGACAGTGTGGAGGCAGTTGTGATCCTATGTCATGAGGCAAATTACACTTGGAAGTTGGACTCATGCTACGTTTCACAGGAGCGGAAAACACCCTTGTTTTTCTAAGGGACAAACAAGAGAGATAAGCAGGTAACAATGTTTGGTGTCCGTGCTTTGGACTGAAGGGAGTAAATCAGAGAAAAGTCCCAGGTTATGACTTTGTAAATGGTCCTGAAGTCCAGGAGAAGGCCAAGTTGGACGGGGCCCTGAGCAACCTGGTCTAGTGGAAGGTGTCCCTGCCCATGGCAGGAGGATTGTAACTAAATGATCTTTAAGGTCCCTTCTAACCCAAACCATCCCATGATTCTATGACAAGGTTGAAATTAGCAGCCAACCAGCCCAATCCCCATATCGTGATGACTTGTACAAAGCTGAGGATATGAACTCTGTGGCAGATCTGTGAGAACTGGCTTTCCCAAACCACTTCCAATTCTGAGATGTCTCTTGTTTCACACCAGGGCATTTCTGTGACATCTAGAAGATTTTGTTGGACCTCTGAGAGCCACCCATCTCAGTAGGGTCAATAATCTGGTGGGCAGGGCCTCCATGATGGACAAGGCCAAAGTTCAAGTCCCTTGTTGATCCCGGTCATGAGTTGAAACTCAGGTTTTCCATGTGCCAAGTAAGTCCCATTAAGACCTTTCTTGGACAGAGCAGGATCAGTTAACTAAAAGAACATAACCTCAAATTTAGACCTGCTATGAAAAGCAGAGAAGACTAAAATCTGACAGAACTAGCAGGAAAATTAGCGCAGCTAGGAGAGATCTCAATCTGGGAAGTCTGTCTTTTATGGACTGGTGAAACAAATTCCATTTGTACAGCCCACAAGAGCTTCAGGGGGAAGAAACGCTGAAGAAACCCTGAAGAACAAAAAACATTAAATTGACTGGGAGAAAAGAAAGATGACAACTATGTCTGTAGTAGGCAGCCCCAGGAAAATGGAAAGATGGGAAAAGAATGTGAGATATACACTGGAAAACTCCAGAGAGTAAAGGGAAGTAGCATGAGAGAAACCAAAAAGAATATTAAGCTTTAAAATTAATGGAAAAAGTAAAATTATGAAAGAGGTCACCACAGGAAAACAGGCAGAGGTGGTGACTTAGGGGAAGTTCAGAGCGTTTCATCTGTAAACAAATGTAAGAGATTTCAGAAAAAAAATAGGGAACTAATAGTAGCAGCAAGAGGTACACAGAGAAGAGTGTTTCAACATCACGGGCATAACCAAATCAGAGCGAGGAAGTGAAAGTCCAAGAGAATGGGCGATGTAGAAGCTAATGACACAAAAGCTTTCATATTTAAACCTGGTAAAATTCAGATATTGGGTCTTGTAATGTCTTTTGAGCTCATCTGCATATCAGAGATGCACTGCAACAAGCATCACCTTCATTATTACCAAAAGTCTGCCCCCAGGCTCCCAGGTATTGTGTCCACATGCCCTACCTGGGAAAACTACTATCAATTTACAGGATCAAGTAACCACTGAAAACAAGAGTTGGAAAGCATCTTAGGAGGTCTCCTAGTTCATCTCCCTGCTCAAGTTATCTGCATCTTTTTCAACCCTGACAAATGTTTGTCTGATACATATAAGTTTCCTTATATATTTGCATCCAAATTAAGTCATTGGTTTAGTGAGACTGCATCAACTTCTAATAAATAAATCTGTTTAAAACTTGCATCCAACTCTGCCCAGAAAGTTGTAAGCTCTACATGCTGAATGAGGAGGCAAGTCCTGCCTTGGGCTGCAGGAGGTCGACCCTATTTCTTTGTGGATGGGAATGAAGTTGTATATATGGAACAGTGTTTTGTTAGGTACAGTTTTGTTCATTGAAGCATGTATTTAATTCACTGACATGCACACAGCATACAAAAAACAATCTGAAGGTCTCTGTGCTGTAAAAAAAAAAAAAAACAAGATTACCAGTCTTAGGTAAAGAGAACAGCCACGGCACCATGCAGTTTGTCCTCCAGTGTCCACCAGATGCACTGTTCACAGCTCTTTGTTCACCTGCTTTGTTCCACCAGCACTTTTAAGCCTCTCCAAATCCTCTGCCATGCACTTGAGGGGACTGCAAGACAGATTCCCACAGGATGCCACAGCTGAAAAGGGTCAGGACAATCGGTATGGAGTCAGGCAAGGCTGATGGCATGAGTCAACCTAGCTGGTGTGGCCACCCCAGCTCACTACACTTTCATCAACACTGTCCCACGGCAGCAGCTACTCAACTGACCCAACATTGGTCTTATGTAAGCAACCGCAGCAGAGAAAATTCACACTGAGCAACACCACACTGCCAGTTGCCAAATATTTGTTGTACAAACCTGGCTAACCATAATAGGAACTTAGCTTGAACAAAACCAAAAGAAAAAGATGCTTAGCTTGGGATGGAAGCCAAGCCAAGTATTTTGTAAACAAGCTTGGTTCTCTTCCTGAAATGGAGATCAGATCCTCATTTGGTGTAAAAGGGTATGGCTTAAACCGGTCTCAAAGAGCAGGTCAGGAGAAGCAGCCAGGCACTAAAAGTCACTTTATAATGTCTGTCCTGTTATTTAATGCTCTTCAAAAGGTCAAGCACAACCTCCCCATGCTCTTCACCTCCACTGACTGCAGTACCAGTCCTGTACAGGACACCTGTATTTTTATCCCTGACACTGACTGGAACACTAAGCTATCAATGGCAGTATATCACAGCTGAAAAGCAAAACACCTTAAAAAGGCTCAAGACTTCTGCCATGGAAGGAATACCTCAAAAAAATACCTCTCTGTGTAGTTTATTGCTTTATCCACAGCAGCAGAAAATCAACATAGGAGAGTCATCTACATGGGATGAGATGACACTCCCTCAAGTTGCTCCTGAAGGTAGAAGATGGTTAGAACCTCAGATGCCTGATGAAGTGACAGACAGGGAAGGATGCAGCAGAAGAAGAACCAAGCTGTTCTGCTGTGACTCATTAACTTTCCACTTGAGTTTGTGACTGTTGTTACAGAGGAAAAAAGAAAAAAAGAGGACCAAGTCTGCTTTGGGGTCTTATTTCAAATTTTTCTGAGACAAACAGAGCTTTTATGCATCTTTCCTGTTCTTCACCTGGCATTTTATTTCTTAATATAGGAAAGCTAATGTTACTTTTCTGTGTTACCCCACCAGATAGCTACAGGTGTTGTGGTAACCTTTGTTCACATTTATACAAAACACAATAATTTTTATTCTTATTATGCCAGAAATCTGGAATTTAGGCTAAATCCCATTCTGGATGGAAGACACTGTCTCAAACTACTTGAATGTTAGTAAATGTACTTAGATCCCATAAATGTGAGTTAGAAAAGCAAGCCTTTAAGTTCTCTATGCTTTTTTTTTCTTTAATAATATCAGCGTGATATGAATTTATGTTAAATTCTACTAATCTGCCTTAACTGTGGTCTTTTACATTTCTTTAGACTTTTATTTAGCTATCAGAAGAAATATTATACAGAAGCCCTTTTTTTTTTTTTACTTTCGCTGTACAATCCAATATTTTATATACCTTTATTATAGTCATTCATCTTCATCTCCTTTTTAAGCCAAGCAACACTGCTCTGCTGTCTCTCTCCTCCAGGTCTTGCCTGAATTTCAGACTTTCCCATTCCCCTCTATGGAGCTGTTCTGTTTCCACAATACTTGAGAGAGTCCTTGAAAATGCCTGTTACTTTTATTAAATTCTCATCCCTTCCTGACTAAAGATTTATATGTTGTTTTACTGCATCCATACAACAAAATCTTTTATGCATTTTTTTCAAATACATAGAGAAAACTTTTGGGTTTTTTTCCATATATGGGGATCTGAACCTCTATGAAAGGAAAAATAGCAAAGAATCACTCCCCTGTAAGCGCGCACACACACACACAAACACATACACATAACCAATGGATTAATTTCAGCAAGAGCAGAGAGAAAACCTGGCAGATGAAGTTTTCCTCCCTCTGAGGCATTTTGGCTAATTTACATCCTCATTTCAGAGCTAAAGGCTCCCACTGAAAGGCAACCATGTGTTCCTTTTAAACAGGTAGATTTGATTAAAGGCTGGACTTCTGGAGCATGATCCTGCTGCCTCTGTACAATCAGTCCTCCCAAGGATAATGAGATTACTCACAGGAGTAAAACACTGCAGAACAGAACCCTGGAGTCTCACCAATTAATAGGAGAATTTTCTTCTCTTTCTCCCTCCACCCCTTTTTTTATTGCCCTTAAAATGCCAGGGGAGCCTCAGAGTTATAGCAATTATTGTTATGGAGAACAGGGCATAAAATGAACTGTTATTGCCTTTAAAAGAGCTGGAATCTCTTTACCTTTCAAGAGTAGGGCATAAAAATCTGTATGCAAATGAATAAATATAAATGCAAATATAATCTACACCAGGAAAAGCTGTTTTTCCCTGAGCTAAAGAAGCATAACGATAATCAGGCTCCCAACTGTAAACGGTACTCAGTGCTTTGTAAGAGCTGTGGAAAAGTGAGGTGAGGGTTTAATCCACCTTCTCCTCTATTTGGAGGAAGCAGGTGTGGCTCCATTTGCAGGTAGCTTATTATTTTTCATGAATATATATAGGTATTCTTTGCATATTACAAGTGGTAGCAAATTTTGGCTGTTCCTGTTCAGGAACACTCACTGGATACAGAACAAGACGGACTGAGAGGTTTCACTGTGCTTCTTAGCTCAGCTTTGATAGTTTACAAGGATTTTAAGAGGCAGTAAAACATCCTTTGGCAAACAAAGGCTTCCAAGTAGATGGAAGATCAGTATCCTTTGTTTATTGGTGAACAAGCAAGAGAGGAATTAAACAGCAGAATTTCTTCTCAAACGATATATGCAACATATATCCCATGTGAGAAGCTTCCAGGAGATGCCTGTCCCCAGCCCATGTGGGGCAACTGGGATCATATGGCTGAGACCTTCCTGCCAGTAGAGCTCCCTGCAGAAATATTTGCACCAATTCACATTTGAACACTGGGACACAAACAGTGAGTGAATGAGGAGAGCACAGAGTATGCAGCTGGGCTGAGGCATGCAGGCAAAAACACAGGCACCTGAGTGAGTGCTGAGCCAATGAGAGCCATGATAGTCCAGCACAACTGGAGAAAAACTGTTGGTGTGAGCACTAAACTTTTGCATTCTTTGGTTCCCATGGCCCAGAGTAACTGTGTTGAAACAAACCCACTCAATACCACTAATTGCTGTGGCTTCAACACTGGGAGAAAAAGAAATGAGGTACAGTGTGCTCTGGTCTCAGTCAGAAGGGTTTGGATCAGTTTGGAGGAAACTTGATGATCCCAAGGAAAAAAAGGGAAGCATTATATGACCCCCAAGTGTGTATTGTGTCCCAAACTTCAGCCTGATACCTGAAGCAAGTTAATGGGAATTAAGTCCATTTAATGAACAAGACAGTGAAGAAAGAAAGAGATGTGAAAAATAAAGACAGTAGGTCATGGGGAAGGAACCAAAATGACTCAAAGGATACCAAATTTCTTAAAATGCTAAATGAAAAGACCAGTGAAATTCAGATGCAGACAACAGTCTGGGAGAAACTAAGAGTTCAGCAAAGGAGACAGGTTTAAATCCCCACAGGATGTGACACAATTTATTGGCAGAAAAGAGAAGACATTAAAAAGTCCCTGGTGAAACAAAAAGGGGATTATTTGCTGCAACATTCACAAAAAGACAACAGGGAAACGAACATACATTTTCCACAAGGTGCGAAGGTCAGAACAGATGAACAAGAAATCGAAACTGCTAGAGATTTGATTGTAGTGATAGGATTGCTGCCAGCATTGAGAAGAATTACAAACTTCTAAAGAAAATTTGGCAATAAACTAACGAGTCAAGAAACAGCAATGAAAGTAGGACACAGTGATGACCTTGACTTCTGCATTAGGAGGGAAGAAAAGCAAGGCACAAGATATTTTAATCTGGCACAGAATAATGTACCGTTGGGCCAATATGTAATATGGGAAGAAAAGGAAACAAAAAACAAAATTAAGAGTCAAGAAGAAAACCCAGAAAATTTCTTCAAATTTGATGGAAACTTTAACAGAGACATATCATCATAGAATCACAGAATAGTTTGGGTTGGAAGGGACCTTAAAGATCACTTAGTTCCAAACCCCTCTGCCACAGGCAGAGACACCTTCCACTAGACCAGGTTGCTCAAAGACACATCCAACCTGACCTTGAACACTTCCAGAGAGGAGACACCAACAACTTCTCTGGGCAACCTCTTCCAGTGTCTCACCACCCTCATAGTAAATAATTTCTTTCTAATGTCCAATATAAATTATCCTCTTTTAGTTTAAAACTTTTACCCCTTGTCCTGTCACTGCAGGCCCTGTTAAAAAGTTTTTGTCCATCTTATTCTTATAAGAAAGACAGGAAGGGAAGTTGGTGCTGAATGAAGTCAAACATTCATGATGCCAAGTGGCTTTACTGCATCCCAGCTGGAAGGATGGCAGGGAACCAGCAGGGTGACAGCCAGGAAAAAATCATGATATCGTTCATGATATAGTTCCCAGGAGAACTATGCATGGGTGGGAGGCATATCAGTAAAAGCATCTGTAAAAGAAAGCTTGGAGAGAATGCATAATGGAGAAATGTCCAGGGAACCAAAATGTCTCAGTATGGCTCTCTGCACGCATTGATAAGTCTCTTGTGTCTGAAGCAGGTGGAGAACGGTATATGCCCACAAAAAGGGAACCAGCTGGGACACAACAGGTAGGGTGCATTGGCAAGGCAAACTGTTTCAAGGCACAGAGGAAACTCTTACAAAGACACACATGGCAGACAAACAGCTCTTGTGTGAAACTGAACATAAACAGCCTGGAAGAAACAAATGACAAACAGGGGCAAGCAAATCCAAGAAGATCGTTATCCAGTGCAACATAGAAAAAGAGGCCCTAATGCTGTGAGCTGTTCTGCCTGGGCAAGCCCCTAAACTCACTCAAAATGTTACTGATTTCAATGATTCCCCATATCTCTGCTGGCATCAGTCAGAAAAAAACACCAGGATGAGCTGAAAGGTGCTTACACACTTCAGTACCTCACTTTTCCCTGCAGCGAAACAAGACCCAAAAGAAGAAAAGCAGCCTATCCATGGGCCCTCGTTTGATAACATGGCCAGGGTAGAGATGAATCGTTGAGATGGGGGAAATCATAGTGAAAGCCCCAAAAAGATCAGCAGAGTTTTCAACAGCAGTTGGAGAATTACTCACTGGTGATTCACAAATTCTATGCTCAGAAGGAGCCAGTGATCATATCCTCTGATTTCCTGCAAAACAGGCAACTAAAGCTTTGCTTTGCTTCAGCTCTTCATCACTGCCTGGTCTGGAGCATATGATTTAGGCTGAGTTCAAAGCCTTCAGAGACAGAAATAATCCACCTGCATGTTGGTGTCTGTCATGGCAGCTGGTGGTCCTCCTACAGCTAGTGGGGATATGGTCAATATAGTCAGTGGAGCTTTGGAGCTCTATTCAGTTCATCCCAAGTTAATACTTGTCTTTGGCTGGATGAATCACACCCTAAACTTGACTAAGCCTGCTGACAGGATCCTCACTCAAAGGGAACAAGACACACAGTTCTGAGAAGTGGATGTAGATGCAATGTAGGCACCCAAAGCTGGGTAAAATAATTCCCAGCCCAAGAATCCAAATGTCCAAAGCATCCTTAAATTTATTAAGACTGTTGATCTCATTTATTCTGAGTGTGTACATAAATCACACTAGAAATTAGGTATAATTTTTTTGCCTTCAGCTTCCAACCACTGACTTCATAATGTCATTTTCTACTTAACTGAAGAGCTGCTCACAATTAAATTACTCCACTGTTATAGTCTCCTTTTCTTTGGATCAACAGAGCTCATTATGGGCTAGATCTGTTATCACTGAAGACTATATAATGATGTCAGATCAGATCAAATAGTTCTATTAACCAGGAAAGAAGGATCTAAAAGAATCTGTGAACCAAATGCTCTATATGAGGGATTTGGTTTGCCACTACTTCACCTTTTTATCCCTCTCAAAAAAACCCACCCCCCAAAAAAACCCCACAAACAAACAAACAAAAAAACCAAAGTCAAACCAACACCAAAACCAACCCCCATGAATTCCCCAAAACTCTTTTATTTCCAAAGCAATTATAAACTAGATAAATGTGGATATTGATAAATAAAGGAGCAGTTCCTTTCATGGGGAAGAAATGTGTGAGGAGTGAAGAAAGTGGTACAGGAATTTCCCCTACTTCCTTGCCCTGGTAGGTTTCCTCTTGGATGGCATAACAGGTGCTCATACAGCGGAGGTTTTGCCCACAAAAATACAGCAGCCAAAGCAAAGAGCCAACAGGTTCTATTTTTCTCTCAATCTCAGAACACAGTGTCTTCCTAAAGGCCAAAGATGAGATTACAATGAGCAAAACCCATTGCATCTGGATTACAGGAGAAATTGTGAAATCTACCTGTAAAAGTTGACAAACAGTTACCACAAACCTACTGCATGTTTGAGTAGGAAACTACCACTCTAAATGTTGTATTCATGCGTAACTTATCGGGAAAGGTGCAGCTTTCTATTTTATTCATGCATAACCTTCCTTTTTTGCTAAAACTATTTTTATTCAAAAAAATTTTTTTCTCTTTTTTATTTTTTATTTCCCAAGTAGAACTCCATGCCAGAGGGGAAAAATAAAAAACAAACAACATATGCTGCCAGAAAAGTGAAACATCCTGTTTCACACTGGTGAAGGATAAAAGGAGCAGCTCAGAAAACACAAGGTTAAATTTGGTGCATCTGCGCAGTTTGCTTAATAAAAGCGATGCCTGCTTTCCTGTTTCTCTTCCCCCATTCCAGCTAGCTGGAGCACAGACCAACATTTCTCAGAGCAGGATCCTGTTGCTAATGATAACTACAGAAATAAAGTGTTGGCAAAGACTTCAAGAGATGATCCAGCTCAGTCCCTGGGAGGATCAGGAATACCTAAACCATCTCTGACGAATTCTGATAGCAGATGCCTCGAAGGTGCTTTGATACTGGCCTGAAGGCTGTGGTAGATCTGTGTACACCATGGCAGCCCTACTGAGACAGCAGGAGACTGGGTCACACAGGAATTTGAAATATGCACTTCATATCAGCCCTGAGGACTCTGGGAACTGTGTATTAACATTCACAGCCCAAGGGCTTACCTTACCTCCAACGACTGATCTGCTACAGGAGCTCAAAGGGAAAGGGAAGCCAACCACATCTCCCCAGAGGGGTTTCCCAACATATACAAAGCTTTCCACAGATAAAGAAAAAAGCCAAGTAGCTCCGCTGTCCCAGAGGAAAGGACAGTGAGGATGGAGTCCTCAGTAATTTTGCAGACAACACTAATTTGGGCAAGAGTGTTGATCTGATGGAGGGTAGGAAAGCTCTGCAGAGGGATCTGGACAGGCTAGATCAATGGGACAAGGCCAGCTGTATGAGGTTCAACAAGGTGAAGTGCTGGGTCCCGCACTTAGGTCACAACAACTCCATACAGTGCTGCAGGCTGGGGGAAGAGTGGCTGGAAAGCTACCCAGCAGAAAAGGATCTGGGGATGCTGATCGACAGTGGCTGAACATAAACCAGTGTATGTCCAGGTGGCCAAGAAGGCCAATGGCATCCTGGCCTGTATCAGTAACATTGTGGCCAGCAGGACCAGGGCAGTAATTCTCTCTCTGTACTCGGCACTCGTGAAGCCACACTTTGAATCCTGTGTCCAGTTCTAGGCCCTTCACTACCAGAAAAACACTGAGGTGCTGGAGAGTGTCCAGAGAAGGGCAACGGAACTGGCAAAGAGTCTAGAGAGTAAGTCATATGAGGGGTTGCTAAGGGAGCTGGATGTGTTTTACCTGGAGATGAGAAGGCTCAAGAGATTGTAGCCAGATGGGGATCAGTGTCTTGTCCTAGGCAACAAGTGATTGGACAAGAGGAAATGGCCTCATACTGCAGCGGGAGAGATTCAAGTTGGACATCAGGAAGAATTTCTTCACTGAAAGGGTGGTTAAGTATTAGAATAGACAGCCCAGGAAATTGGTGGAGTCACCATCCCTGGAAGTGTTCAAGAATGACTGAATGTGTCACTTAGTGCTGTGATTTAGTTGACATGGTGGTTTTTGGTCAGAGGTTGGACTTGGAGATCTTTTCCAACCTTTATGAGTTATTCTATGAATGATTCTGTGAGGGAAGGATACATGCCTGAGGGACCACTGGCTGATAGATACGTCTTTTGAGCTCCTTTGGAGCTGTTTCCCTAGCATTTGCTGTTACTCCTTTACTGCGTGAGGTCCTGGGGGAAACTTGGTCATTGTAACATCAAAGCAAGAATCCAGAACCTTCAAAACTGTGCCCCAAAGGGCTGAAGTGTCCCTGATGCCTCCTTTCTCCTATCCCTGGCAAATATCTTCTATATAAAATGCTTGTTCTCAGATATGCCCAGGGTGTCCATATGACACTACCAGGCAAGAGCAGGTTAACACTGTTCCAGCCTTCCTTCCAGCTTAACAACTCCCTCTCCTTATCGACTGGGATCTGCAGCAGTGGGGTACAAAGAACTTCCCAATTTTGTGGCACTTAATGCATTAAAAGGTGCTTCCAAATTCAAGTTATATTGTAGTACTCCATGCAGGCAGACATCTGATGCACTCTGGGAAAGAATGAATAGATAGGAAACAGTAGCACAGAGGTAAGGACTGGAAATTAAAAGTCATCAGGGAAAAAAATAAAAAGCACAAAAAATCAGAAACAAAACCTTTCAGTTAATAATGATATTCTAGGATGGCTTCATTTCATGACAACATCATCAAAATTCCTCCCAAAAGAAAAAAAACATATTCAGGTTTTTGCACTTCCAGTCTGAATTGCACCAGCCACATATAAACAAAAAACCAAAGCAAATAAACCCAAAGCACTCCCCTTGCCCCCAAAAATCCCCAAACAACACATAAAACAAACCTCACAACAACCCAAAATCTTAACAAACACAAACTCAAGGGCTAAAACAAACATAGTTTCTAATTAATTACTATTGACAATTTAGATGGATTTATACATAAGACCACGGTCTTATGCTATGTCTTCCAGTAATTTTTTTTTTTTTAATTAATCTTCAGTGCAGAGAGATGAGCTCTCTTTCCTTTTGTACATGTCAGTTCTGTTCACCATTTTCTTGGAAGAGCAAAAGCAGTATTTCTTTGATATTGTCCAAAAGCTGTTCTCATGTACTCTTCTTTCCAGTTCTTTCTCAAAACCAAACTGGCTTCTTGAACAGCGAAATTAAAACAGCATTTCTGCAGTGGGATCCCACTAAAGTATCTTCTAGATACCATCTATACGTAATTCCTGCCCTACTTTCATTTCAATGATTCAAAAAGCCTCTACTCAAGCTTGGGCATTCTGTGAGTTATTCCTGTCTCTGAAAAATACTGTTACCCATTTACAGTTCCTTCTTGTCTCAATATACTGCATCTCCCTGTAGTCCACTGTAAAGCTCACCAGGAGAAGTGATCTGGCAGATATGTGAGTGTGGAGGCTGGGAAGCACAGGCACCCAATTTATATGTGAGATGGTAGAATTACCTCTCTGCTGAGCGATATCCCAAACTTCCTAAGCCACATAGGGCCTTCCTCTGATTATAAGCCAGCGTTATTTTAATTCAGTTATTTGTATTCAGCTATAGCCTTTGTTCTGGGAACACAGCCAGCTGAAGTACTGAATACTTAGTGAGTATAATTAGAAAGGTAAGCAGTTCCAAAAGGAATGAAATCAACACACACACACAGAGTCATTATACAGGATGCATGAGGAGAAAGCTGAAGAGTGGAGGGCAAAGACTTGGACACACACACACACAATAAAACCCCCACACCCTAAGCGATCTGTCTCTACCAAACTGACATCTCTGTCAAATGAACTCCATTCCCCTGATAATTTGGAGAAATGTTTGTTTGTGGAGTGGGTGGGTTGGACTCATGACCTGTTTGCTGAAGCAACAAAAGCTCTTGAAAAAGAGCCTTCCTAAGATCTGACAGGCTTTGGCCTTCAGCAAACAACATGTTCAAAATAAGCAAATAATGAGCAACCTTCATCGATGAACTGCCAGCACGGAATGCCTTCAGATCTCCCGGAGCAGTTCTTGCCTGGTTGTCCTTCAGGCCTTTTCTCATGGCCCCACATAACCACATGGTTTTTATGTTCTTCAGCTTTGCTTTTAGCATTTGAGTCATTGCTGTGTTTAACATTCATAAAGAAACCAGATTATCTCTGTCCAGATTGTTCCAGGTATTTACATGCTACCTGGATCATGAGAAAATCAATAGGAATCGAGTACCTAAATATCTTTGAGAATACAGACTGCTGTTATCCTTTAATGCCCATCCATCTCCTGTCCCTCCAGTAGAGTAAAAGCACTAAGTTTCTACTAGTGATATGACACAACTTTCCTGTTCACCCACAAAGGTGTCCTCTGAGGAGCAGAAGTTTTGCACTTGACTGGAACAGGCTGTAGTGAGTAAAACTGGGAAAATATGATCAAAGTGACAAGTGGTTGCAACCACTCAATGGCTCCTGGGTGGTTTACAGAAACTTTCTTGTACTTTTTGGAGCAGCTGTTAGCTCTGCATGAGCACCATCCCTCAAACATCAGACTGTCATCCACAGAGCCACCTACCAGTTACCCATAAGAAATCCAGTTAAAGTCTGATAGACAGCCTACTGGAAGGTCTGCAAAGATTTCTACTAGCTTAAAATTGTCATTAGTTCCTAAGTAATCTCAGGTTGCCCATCTTAGTGGAGAACTCAAACAACAACCAAACAGGGTGTGTAAAAAAAAGGCCCCTCTCCTATGAAAATTCTTTGTTGAAACCTGTTGGGCAAGGATTGCAGAATGAAGGTAATCACATTATTCTTTCCTACCACTTAGCAAAAAAGTGACCCAAGAATAATTTTCAGGCCCTATCAGTGCAAGACACACACCCCCATGAACTTCTGCAATCCACTCAGGTTGGGCAACACCTCTGCCCTTGTTTCCAGAGGTGGGAGAAATTGTTTCACAGAGCACACCATAAACCCTCCTCCTCTCACAGCAGCAAAACCTGCATTTTAGACAGGAAATTCTGTATCCAGCTCTCCAGTTTTCATTTGAAATCTCACATCTGACTTTACAACCAGGAAGCTTCATCATCCTAGAGAGTAAAGAGCATGAGGGAACATAATCTGAGGACAGGCTAAAGCTACTAATTTTTTCCATCCCAGCTTTGCCAGATTTGGACTGACACAGCTGTGCTAACTCCAGCAGTATGAAAGATGCTCCATTAAAACAGTGCTCCTGCTTGCAGAATTAATTTTGCTAGCAATCAGATGATGGAAAGGACTAAATCACCAGGCAAAGCAGAGCCTCACCAAGATAAACTGTGCTCCTTATGGAAGAGCTCTGTTACAAGTACACTACCTGGCAACACCTTCCAGCACAGATCTGGTCTGAATGTTTCAGAAGAATCCAGGTTTTTATCTGCACTGAGGGTTTATTTTCCCCACCTCAGAGCTCACTCCTTCCAACTATTGCTGCTCTTAAACCACTGCCTGTGTCATGGCATCCAAATGGCTTTTCTTGTTCACTTTCACCTCCATCCATAAATAGTTTTGCCCAAACTGAAATTCCCCCAAACCTAGTTTTAGCTTTTATTTTAACTGATTCCCATGACAGAACACTACCTCAAGCCTAAAATGAAGCATTAAAGTTGGGCCAAAGTCCAGCAAGCCCAAGGCATCCTCATTCAGTGTGGTGACATTTCCACAGCCAGCTAAGGATCAGACCCAGGAATTACTCCTTTAGCTTCATGGTCATCACTATGGTTAAACCATTCCCCATTCAATATTCCTGCCTTTACTTCAGCCTTCCTTTTGAATCCAGTGTTTTGAAAGGGGCATGTGTTTCACCTCCCTAAGTGGCTATGGGATGGGTATAACATGTGACTGGCACAGTCAGGATAAATATCTAGATGCAAGCACATAATCAATACACCTGTAGCATTTTAGGCCCCATAGAGTGACCGTTTTCACCCTTAGCCTTTTTGTTTGGTCAGTCTGGACCACAGGCTAATCTCAAAGCCAGTAACTGCTGTAATCCCATTGCGCCAAAATATTCAATGTAAAATCAACAAAATATCCAACACTAAGGGAGATTTCAGACTGGATAAGATATTTTCAATTTCATACAATGTTCATCTGTAACACAAGACACTGGAAAAGGCAGTTTTCTGGCTAATATTTTAATCACTTAAACATCCCTCTGCCCCTTGGTTGGAAGGGGAAGTCCTCATTTCCTGGTCTGATATTTCTGCACATTTCTACTTTCTGCTTCATTTTTATTCCAGAGTTGGTTTTCAGCTGTGGACAAAATGACCTTTGAATATCTGTCTACAGTGAGATTTGAGATCTTTTGGCTGAAGGTAACTGTGTATCTGCCATTACTACCAATGCTCTTATTTAAGTCATGATTCAATTTTATTATCAAGATTTAAAAAAAAAAAAAAAAGAGAGAGAGAGAAAAAAATACTACAACACTTACACTGAATCCGAAAATCATGTCTAGATTATACAGAATAGTATATCTGAACTCACTGTGTCTTTGCCACACTGTGGCATTACCTCTATTCATTGCCATTCTGTGTGATTCATCATGTCTTCTCAGTTAATTGCAATATTACATGGTATTTTTCTACTTATGAAGATGCTTTTTCTTGAACTAGGGTCAGGTTATCATCATTTTCAGTAAATAAGTTTTGACCAAAGAGCACAGTTTGTGCTGGCCTCCTTACATGGACAACATCTCCCTGATGAAAAGCAAGTCACGAAGCTGCAACTCCCAATAACTTGCTCACAGTTTTGGCCTTGTCTGTGTTGCCTACAAAGTATGTTTTTCACACAGGGATTAATTAAGGCACATTAGTCATCCCCTGAAAGCTAACAACAGGGCAATACAGTGCTAACACAATAGGTCTTCTCAACTGCTTGGCAGTGCTATACTTAAAATTGTGACTGGCTTGAACCTTGCTTCCTATGGGACCCCATGGGTTCTTACTGCACATTTAATTTCTGCTGAGAGGAATGACTAGAGAAAAACTAAGAGCTGTTTGGCTATCACTGAAATCTTCTAGATTTCATCAGGATTAGGTTGCTCAATTTGACACTGAGCACTCTGTACTATTAGAGCTTGTGTGGGGGTAAGTAGATGCATATAAACCAGCTTCATAGGGCAGCTTGGGACTTCTCACTGTGGTAGTTTGTTAATTGTCACTAAAATCTTCAGAAATGCTGAATGTAGGGAAAATCCATTGGCTGTCAGGACCTGCAGCACACACTATATCCTGTCTAGAAGAAGTTACACAAAACAAAGGGGAAGTAATTTCTTTATGACAGGGTTCTTCCTGAAGTGTAGGCAAGAACAGCAAGTCCATGAATAGGAAAGAAACCCAGTACAGACAGTCCAAAAGAAGGAAGGGCTAAAAAGTGGAAAAGTCCCCAAACATAAAAACACAGACTTTAACTTGTGAAGGAAGAGTAATCAGCACCTAAGGAAGTTTGTGAGATAGAAATTAACCAGATGACTCAGTTACTTAGCAGAAGACAGCCTGTGAGACCAGACAAAGAAAAAAGTCTGCATTGTAAAGAGAGATGCTTATTGATCAGATTTCAGAAATAGGAAAGGAGAAAAAAATGAAATAAATACGTACAGAGCATTGAAAAATGTGAAGAGTTCATGATAATTTCTTCATGGTCTCTGGGAAATAAATCCCACGGCTTGATGCAAGACCCTTCAAAGGGCCAGCTTCATTATCCATTGCCATCTTAGGTGCTCCTTCAAATATTAACTATTGGATGAAGATAGTCCAATAGTTCCATCCTTCCATCCCTGGGGATGGAAGAACAGAAGTTTGCATGTAGGCAAAAAAAGAAATGGCATAGGAAAGACACAGAACAGCTGGTTTAAAGAAAATAAAAATAAACCCAGTAATTTAAAAGAGAAAAGACCCTGGCTTCAGCTACTTGAAATGTTTGTTTCCAAATTCCAACTCTAACTTCCTCTCAAAAGGATTTTGGGTGGATTTTTTTAAAGTGCCTGTTTGTCTTAGAAAGAGCCCTTGGAAGCTGAGCAATGACTTGCCCTGTCGAATGTGTAACACTCACTAGCTTGTAAATATGTAAAACTAATATAACACAGTCGTGGTGCTCTGTTGCTGTCTGAAAACTTAGCCATACTCAAGGGCGATCCAATCTGCATTCATTGCTTCTGCGGGAACAATCCATTTGTCGGATGTTTTCCATGTTCACAATAACCCCTGAGAAGCTCAAAATGAATTGCCATTGAGCAGAGGTGACTCCTCAGGAAGGTTTGCCAGTTTAGCTGTAATCATATAAGCAAAGCAGAATCATTGACCCTCCAAGAATCAATACAGCTATGCTGGTGCAAAATTATTTATAAGAGTTCTCTTTAGACCACGTCTGCAATACAGACTTTGGAAAGCATCAGTCATGGGGGTGCTAGGCTGCAAAATGTGGCAGACATACTCGAGTTGGCAAGAGTACCCAGCCTAAACTGATTTCCAAATGGCTGTGCTTTAACATGGGCAGAATACTCCACTAACCTACACAAGCAAAAAAGAAGTTTTGCCCATATGACCTGTACCCCATTTTCCATGCCAGAAATATGCTCCTTAAAAAACCTGACATTATTCTGGTGTAAAATAGGTTTTGTACCAGTACAGGTCTCATTTGTGCTGACAAAAATTCTTATAATACAACATTGTAAAGGCAAGTCCTTCTCAATTCCCCACATGCAGGCAATGACTTGTGTCTTCAGCTCCCTCCATCTACCCTCTCAGGTCAGCTAGAGATGAGCTTACAGGACAGATCTGTAGGTTAAATACCTACAAACAGGAGTGAGTACCAAGCAGAGCATCCCTTAAAGCATCTGCTGATATTCTACTGGCACTTCTGCAATAGTGTGCAGTTGGGTCCACCAGGGTAGATGTAACAGCCTCAACTCTGTGTCTAGATTAACTCGTCTAATTTTGAAGAAATAATTTGGAATAATAGTCTGAGAGGTCAATAAATACCAGCAGGAAACCATGGCAAATACCTCAGAAAAGAAACCTCTACAGACACAACTGATCTGAAAGAATATCCGCCCAATCCTCACCTGGTCTCTTTCCATGTCAGACATTATCATTTTAGCCTTCTTTCGCAAGTATATGAGGCCTATGTAATGACACAGTGTAAGACAGGGTGTACCTGTATTTTATCCCTTTCCAGCAATAACTTTAAAACCCATTATCAGTTTAAAAATTAATAAATATATTGACAGGGAGGTGGAAGACTCAACACACAAAAGTTATGCAAATAGGAGGATGAGGAAGAAGGAAAAAAATCACAAAACAAAAAGCAAACAACAACAAAAAGATCTAAAACCAAACCATGAACAAACAAACAAAACAACAAAAAAACCTTGTACTGTATCTTGCTTTGGGACCACAACCCACTAGAAGAGGCAGATAAACTTGAAGGTGTCCAAGTGAAGAGCACTGAGATGTAGAGAACACCAAAGTTCATGATGTGCAAGGAGACACTGGGACACTGCCTTTGTTCAACCAGGAGAGGAGAAAACTATGGGCAGGGGGATCAAGTCGCTTTTTTTTTTTACTGCCTCATGGAGTAAAAACAGGGAAAATTGAACCAGCCATTTCTGAAAGATGCACAGTGAAAGGACAAGATGAAACAATTGCAACTTGCAATGGAGGCTATTCCATTTAGACAAAAGAAAACTGTTTCAATTTCAGCAGAGGGGCTTAAACAAGACTTATGAGAGAGTGAGTACTGTCCAACCTTGGAGATTTCCTAACCTCACTGAATGAGACCCTGAGGAACCTGGTCTGATCCCAGAGTTAGGCCTTCTCTGACCATGATGCTGGATCAGACATTTCAAGGGACCCTTCCCTCCTAAATCATCATATGATTCAGTTATCATTTGACACTAGAGACAACACACAAAAATTTAACCTCAAGATACAAATCCGTAGGAAATGAAACTTCCTTGGCTTTGCTACTCATGGAACTATCTGAGCTTTTTAGTAGTAGCTTCCTCTTGGTTTGCCTTTATTAAGAGGAAGTTGTATTAAAGCAGTAGTGTGGAAAATGAAGAATGGAAATACGTGTTTAGTTGTCCCTTCAGTAGGCACAAAAAGAAAATGCAACTTTAATCACAGTGAAAATCTGCTCCTTAAAAGATGAAAGGACTTTTGCTGTACAGCTTTGAGTCTTGGAGACAAGTAAGCCAAAGGAAAGTTAGGGGTGTGCACCTTTATTTCCAGTGCAGAAAAGGAAACACCATAACAGCAAGGTAGCAGATATTGCCAGTGCTTTGTGCCCAGGTTTTTCTCTCTGTCTCATCACATGTGCCCACTGCCTCAGTTTCCCCTCTGAAATTGCTTTGGATGATCTGAAAGGGGATGCAATACCTGGCTCTGGATGACCTGTACAATACTGCTTTTGCCACACAGAAAACAGGTGTTGAAGAGGAACATGAAGTAAAGCCCCTGACTTTGCTCTTCCCCAGCTTGATAGACCTTCAGTAGGATGTCAGGCTCTGACTCATGAGGGTAGAGAATAGAAATGGGGCAACTCCACAGTCCTCTCTTGGCACTTACAGGTGAACACAATTGCACTCAGCACCTCATAGGTTCTTGAGGAGTATCCAAAATCTCAGGGAGAGCAGCCCAATCACTGCCTTTGCTTTGAGCAAGTCTGGACCAGAGACCTCCTGAGGTCCCTTCCAACCTAATTCAACTTATGATCATAAAAATATTTACTCAAGAGCTTTAACACTCAACTGATGTCAATTTAGTTGTCTTGCACATCTCCATTCACCAGCCTCAGAGGAAAAGATAAATAAAAATTTCAACCAAATGTGGGTTTGAGGTTTGGGGGTTTTTTAACCAGGAAAAAAATACAAATTGGGGTTGGCAACTCCATTTTTTACAAGTTTCTATCTAACCCACTGAATTGCTTCAGTTTAAAAAATTATGCCCCCCTATCTGAAGCCATTTCATCTAGGGATTTTTATTCAGTAAAAACCTCATCTTTAGACAGGATTTTTAACAGCCTTTAATTATTTTTAATTGAGAATGATTCAAAATTGCTTTGTCTCATTTGTTTAGACCTAACAAGATGGTTTTTTAACCCTCTCCCAAAGTTTGTTTATATAGAGACAAAGACTCCAGTCTTGACTTTTTAAGGTGTGTGTTGGGGCTGCTCATTAGCTCAGTAAAAATACAGATTAACGTAGTTTTGTCCATGTGAAAAAAATGTTGGTTGCAGACTTTGACAGAGCAGCCCAGCCAAGTAGTTCCTCCTGTGCCCTGAGCAGTTTGTGCTTTCCTATGTCCCCTGATTATTTCCAGCTCACCATGGGTCCTTGCCTCCAGCTTGGCCATCTCACCAGAACACTGCTCCTAGGGCTGTATGTCTTCCCACCTTTCTGATAAAGCTCCCCTTGGTAATTTATCTGGAGCAACCAAACAATATGTGCTACAGCTCCAGATCTGCTCTCCCAGAAAACCTCATCACCAGCCTCTTGGTGGGGAAAAGGAGATTGTTGCTATTGCACATCACCCCCCAGCTCCTTCACAGAACTAACAGCAGGACTGGTCATGCTGAGACTATTATTCCTCTGAAGGGGACCAAACCTTGACATAATTCCAGGGGAATGGTTAAATAGAGATTTGGTTAGGCCACATTAGACCACAGGGGCACTTCCATTACCTCCCCTGAGAAAGAATCATTTGTCAGACTGGAAAAGGCCAAGTGTCCCTAAGTCAGGAAGACCAAAGAAAGTCCATGACTGGAACTTGTCACTTGTCAAATAAAGTCCCTTGTGACAATTTTCGTGCATTGAGTGAGATGTTTGCATCAGGTAAGAGACTGACCATAACTATGCAGCTTGGAGCAGACAACTCCTGGGTAGGACATCTGACTCCTTAAAATTTTGCTGAAAAAGCCACACATTGAAACCCAGTCAGCTGGTGTGCCTTCCCACCTAGAAAATAAACGTGAGCAATCTTATATAATTATAATAATTAGCATTTGTAGTATGATGATGCTTTGATGCAACCCATTTTATGTGGCTTTTTATCATTGTTCTTTAATTAAAAAGATCTCCAGCTATTGAGATCAGCATGAGTGTGTCACACCCAAATGAGTGAGAAAGCAACTTTACCCCAGATCCTAAAAATAAGGGTTATTCAGAATTTGGATACCCCTGAAGCCAGCAGTGCTTGTAGCTGGGGTTTGCTTTGCACTTGTGCCTTTAGGTACCACACTATGCTTGGTGGATAAGGAAAAGAAGCAGAGTCATTAGGCTTCTTAAAGCCACAGCTGGAGCTGGGATCTGCCATGCTGGATCTCGGTGCTCTGCCAGATCCAACAGACTATGCACCTTTCCTACTGTAAAAGTTGCAGATGTGAAAAACAGACTATGAAACAAGCCAGAATGTCTTTTTCCTTTTTTTTTTCCTTAACCTGTTTAACAAAGAAAATCCATTAAAGGAATGTGGTGTATTCCAAAATGTATAGATTTTACAGCAGCTTGCGAAGTACAGTCATGGAACTGTAGCATACAACAAGTGTTTGAAGGTGCTTAACATTCATTCCATCTTTGTTCTTATTTAATTAGTAAACATCTTCAAAGGGAACTGGCTGACTGCTCAGGCAAAGGGCACAAGCAGTCCAGCACTGCAACAGGCAAATAAATGTTTAAAGGAAGATATTTGGAATATGCAAGAGGCTGGGGTTTGTTCATGCAAAAATGAGAACCAAAACCTTTCTGTGACTCACAACTCTAGTTAAAGGCTCTTGTTCTGAAGGCTGCTGTGGCATTAGGGCATTCATTTACAAAGACTGTGTCTATATGCAGATTTGTGCTGAAATGCAATTGGGATTTGCAACTCCATTACTAACATCAATACTGGTTTCCATGTAAACAGGTTTTTTGTCGCCAGTTATCATAACAATCTAAGAAATATTGACCTATTGGAAAATAGTACCCCCAGGCTGACAGTGAGCTGTTTTCAGGCTTCTGCAGAGTATGTCTGTGCACATCTCAGTGTTAAGCTGGCTGCAGAAAGGATTGGAGAAAGCCCTGGTTGTGTAAACCGGAGACCTCCAAAAGGTTTCTAAATTGACAGGAATAGCTCTTAGAGGGAAACAGTGTCAAGCTTTGATTTTTGAAGTAAAATAGCAGCCTGCTCTCCTTCAGAGTGCCTAAATATCCTGTCTTTTGCAGTCTGTTTTGCAGGCTTTGCAGGCTTGGTGACCAGGTCCTTGATGCTCATGGATATAGGTTAGTCAGGTACATAATCATCCTTGTGGCCCCTGTTGGTGGCCTTTCCTGGTAGAGCTACACAGTACATCTCCTGCTCTGAACAAACTGCTGTGGAGTTGGGATGGAGAAGGGAATCTGGGCTATGAACAGGAGGGGTAGAAACTCAGGCATCTATTCCCCTGCGCTGTTCTGACAAGGCTGGAGAAGGACTGGGTGACCATTTCTTAAACTATGCCAGAAACCTTCATCTTTTCATTACTGCACCAAAAGAGATCAAAGGCACTGCCCAAAGAACCATGAACAAAATGAGGTAAAAGCCTTTCCACTAAATGGTATAATTTGAGAAAATATATGAAGAAAAAATACTAGAGAGAAAAAGGAGGGCTGTTATTACGTCATCTGACTGCCATGTAAATTCAGTTCTGGATGACCACAAATTTTTCCTAGGCTTTTAAAAGCTTTCAGTGCAATCTGGATTCACTCTGTAATTCATATTCTATAATCCTTCCTCTTTGCCACCTGTCAATCACCTGCAGTTTGAATGTGAGTTCTTTTTGGCAAAGACACTTTTACTGCATAGAAAAGTGCAGACTGGCACCACAGAGTTACTGGCCCAGCTGGAATGTCTATATACCCTTGAAACACCATTTTAAAAATCACTGGGGTTGTAAATCCTGTAAAAAGAATATTTAAGCAACCGCAAGACGTTTTAGGACTCTTAGATACTGATGACTCAATAATTAATCATTGCTGATGAAGAACATTTTAGGAGACAAAATAATGGAGTAATAAATATCCGAAGATTCTTTACTTTAAAATTATTATCATGCAGCCTTATCTCATAATCATAAATTATAAAATTTAGAGCATATACATAGAGCACATAACCTGTATAGAATTTGAGAGTAAGGCTTACATCTGTAGCTAAATAACGCGAGCAAATCTAGTCAGAAATTTTTGTGTCTTAACGTGAAAAGGCACAAATAGTTGCAGGGGATTTTTCAATACCTTCTCCCGACATAAATCCATAACAAAATAAAAAAAATTAAATATTGAAAATGCGAAAAAACATGGGGATTTGGTTTTGGTGGGGGGTTTTTTGTTGGTTTTTGTTTGGTTTGGGTTTTTTTTGGTAGGTTTTGTTCTTTTAATGGAACTTACCCATGATTAAAGGAAAAACAGAACTGTTGCAAATGTTTCCGTGGGAAGTACTTATCATTTCCCAAACAGCTCTCATCTTCTTTCTCTTGATTCATATTAGATTGAAGTTGTCTAAACTCTGATTCCCAAAATGGTACTTAAGCACCATGAAAAAAAGGGAATAAAAAAGTAGTGTTTGGTGGCCTATATATAACACTATGTGGCTTCAGGGCTAATACCTGTCCTATTATTATTTCTCTGCTGTGGTTAAGCAGATGACCTCAAGACAGCAGGTAATTCACTAAAATAATCCTTTCCTCTCCAAGAGTTAAAAATCCACTTCTGGAACATACAAACCAGAAACAAAATGAACCTTTGCAGCCTTCTCTTTGCCATAAAAGGACTCCTCTCTCAGCAGCCACCAGAGTCCATTAGCTGGGAAAACAGGTAGGTGTAAAAGAAGTTCATGTTTAACCTCACTGGGTTTGAAAGCCAGCACTGAAGTTTATCAGCTCACAAGCCCGTGAAGGGAGGAGGAAAGGCAGAGAATGGGATTTAGTCAAAGACTTACTCAGAGTTAACACAGGCCACTGGCGCTAATAAACAAACATTGCCAGACATCAAAAGGAAGTAAGTAAATCTGGGAAGGTTTAGTCCAAACAATGGAAGGGCAAGCTAAGCCTATTGCAGGGTGGGCAGTGGGGCGGGTGACTTTGAGATGTTAACCCTTGCCTGGGTCACACTGGCATCATAAAAGGAAGGTTGAGCCCCAAATTTGTTCTAGAGAAGCAAGAAATTGTTCCCCCCCCAGTCAGAAAAAAATCCTACATTCTGAACCTCAAATTTCTTTGCTTCTTCATCTTAAATTAATCAGCTCATTAAAGCTTGGGAGTCAGCCCGGTGCAAAGGTTCATAAACTGAACCTGATTTCCAGAGTTGAAATCTGGCAGTTTTCACACAGTGCCCAGAGAAGAAGTGGGTAGTGGCCTTACAGCAGAGGCCATGGTTGCTCAGCACACCAGAGCACGGAGGTTTCTGATTTGAGAGACAATCCCCACTGCCACCAGGCAGTGTGACTGTAGCATATGTAGCTTGGTGATGGCGAAGCCATGATGATGTAGCAGCAGTGCCTTTTGCAAGAATGTCCCTGAGGTCTCCAATGGCTTTTTGAGGAGCACACAATTCCCAAGTCTTCCTTGTTTGAAGGACATCTCCTTAACTCTAGGTCTCAACCCTAGGTGGGGTTGATTGAGCACAACCAATTCAAGTACTTACACACATAGTTTAGCAGAGGGGCAAAAGTGTTATTTGCTCATCTGAGGCTTCCCAACCTGCATAACTCCCTTTGTCTTTTTGTTCTGCCTCCAATTTCTATCCAAATATCAGTTTTGCTCTGCTCATACATACTGCTTTGTAAGCATAGCTCTGACAGTGACTCCATGGGGGATAAACGTACACCCACGCTCAGAAAAAGAGTCTGCTGGAAGGGAAAGGGGCAAGTGTGTGAAAGGGAGAACAGAGAAGAGAGACTAAAGGAATGCAGAGAGCACAGAGGCCACAAGGAGGACAAACAAGCAGGTGTAATCAGGTAGGTTTTGCTGATCACCACGGCATTGTATCTGCAGGGCTTAGGGCTCCTCTCCCATTGCTTCCTCTGCCATTTTGAAGTGAGGACAGCCAAGCCAGAAGTGTCTTGCTCCAAAGGCAGGTGATACATTAAAAAAAAAAAAACTCAAACAAAAAAAGGGCCCCATAGAAACCACAACCAACATAGAGGTTTAAATAACATCATACATAATACATTGCGAACTCCCACCTCCAAGCGAGGGAGAGATGGCTGAAAAGGAACGTAAACTGAGCCGAAAAGGAACGTAAACTGAGCCAAAAAGAAACTAAGGCTTTTTCCAAAAGGAAAAGGCTGACAATTCTGTAAGAGCTTGCAATCTGCTGTAGCGCAGGTTGTTTGAAGGCTGGGGTGAAGAACAGCAAGCCAAAAAGGCCCCAGAGGCTGAGGATTATTAACCTTTTTTCTTTCTTTAGTTTTTGTTATTTCTGCATAGTCAAGGCTTGGTTTGGCACCTCACGAACTCACATCTGTCACCAGGAGCGCAGGCATGGACCACCCAACATAAGGCAACCAGCCAGTGCTGAGCCAGAGCTCCAGGTGGTTCCAGCCCCAATCCCTTCCCACCCTCTCCACCTCCTGACTCCCTTTCCATCAACCAGGATGCCTTGTCGGGTGCCACGTCACCTCGGATCTCTTTCAGATCACAGTGTGCCGCCTTCCGTTGTCAGGCAAGGTAACGCAATGACAGTATGATGTGCAACGGGTCCATGTTTCTTTTATTAGGATCGTGTACCTGCTGTCACTTTGGATAAGGACTATCTATTTCAAGTGGTTTCCTGCAAAGTCAACAGGGCTGAGTTTCTCGGAGAGGTCATGAGAATTATCTGGAACTTCCAAGTGTGTCTATTCAGACTTGCATCCTCTATCATAGTACAGCCAGCTTTATTACTTCAAGATCCCATCAGGTACATGAGCTCTAAAGCAGCCACCAGAAGCCCAAAGAACATAAGCACATATTTTACTTTGAGCTAAAGGATTCCTCTAGATGTCAGTTTTATTACCCCTGTGCTTAAAGCCAGGTACATGTCTTTTGTGGATCCTAGCAGCATCAATAATTTACATTGTGGAAGCAGCTAGAGGCCCCATTTATGTTGAGATTGTTGTACAAACAAAATAATTGACAGTCCCTGCCCTAAAAATCTTTCAGACTGGAAAGTGAATCTGCAATTCCCTTTGTAGCTTGCTCTTCCTTGATTTTTTTCCCTCATATTCAGTCCAAATTAAAAACTAAACTTCTGCACAGTAACATCAGCATGTTATTTTTAAATTCAGCTCTTACTGACTAATGAGAAGAACTGACCCTCATCTTTATTGTTAGAAAGGGCAGAGGCAGCTGGGATCAAATGCTGAAAGATTTACTATAGAGCAACCAGTTCTGTGGAGGCACAAACTGAGATATGAGCCATAAATTAAGATGCTTCTGAAATACTTTTGTGAGCTTTCAGCACTACCACAGGCTTCTGGTCAGATCAGCTGTTTACCAGTCAAGACAATAAAAATGCACCCTCCAGATTAACTCTTTCCCAAGAGTTTTAAACCACAGAAGCTGCTTTGCTGACTGTATTGGGCTATATAGGAATTGGTATCAGTCTTCTTGCAATTTAGAACAGAGGCAAAAGTAAAATAACAAACAAAACTAAGCAGTTGGGTCTCCCTTTTCTGATTTACATGGTCTCGTGTATTTGATGTCTTTTTGCTGTTCTAATCCCATACAGAACAGGGTCCTGGAGATAGAGTATCTCTGATGATCAGGTGTCTTGCTGCAGAGTCTGAGTGTTTCTGTGTGTAACTGTCATGAGCGATCCTTGTTCTCTTCTCTTCTTGTTGGGGCAGCACCCCTCCTCTGCAAAAATACTGATTCTGATTTTCCATTACTGCTGTGGTCTCAACTCCAGACTGTCACTTATCCAATTCCATAACATGAAGCCCCAAACTGAAACCCATGGTCCAGTCGCTGCTGACAGAAGCAGAAAATTGGGTTATTTGGTTTTTGAAGTACACCCTGTGCTGCCTGCAGTACAGTAGAGCAGATTCCTTTAGCACAATGTTGCCCCACTGACTCATAGTCAATTTATCATCCTCTAAAATCCCCCAATCCTATTTCATGATTGGAAAATACTGGTTAGAAAAATCAAGTTTCCTCTTTTTCAGGAGACTGACAGAACTATTTAAAGGTTTTTACAGTAGCCGTTGTTTTTTTCACATCCTTAGTGTGCAGAAAGTGGACCACATTCAGTATTCTTAATCAAATCTCTGTAGCTGCAATATAATCAGAGCTGAAAGCAAGCCAAGGTAAAACAATAATTAATATTTTTATTAGGTTTAAGGTTTTCCATGGAAAAGGGTAGGAGCATCCACAGCTTTGTAATAGATTCCCCATCATTCCTCTGTGTTAAATACAGTGCTCTCCCAGGAAGACATGACGCCATCTCCAAAGGTTAACATCCCACTCAGCACAAGGAGATGAAAAAAACCTCTTGTTCTTATTTATGTAAGCATTTCAGTAGCATCCAGTGGCTCCAGTCAGGGCCTACAAAAGCTAGACACAGCTCACCTGTAGCACCTCTGCCAAGCTTTGAAGGGTCAGGTTTGGCCTCCAAAGGTCCCTGCTGAAGAGCAGCAGTAAAATCAACACCAGTCCCAGCCCAGATGCCTAGGAGGACAGCTGAGATTGCCTCTGGCACAAGCAATATTCATCCTAGAAAGTACCAAAATAAAGACATGAAACCCTTTCCTTAGGAAAAGATGGAGAGCAACACCAAGCCACATTCCCTATCAAAATAGCTGCTACCCCTCAAACCTGTGACACACATCCCCTCCCCATTCAGTTGCCCATATTGAAAGTTTCATTTTATTTGGCCTAAGCAGAAGCTGATTTTGCAGCCTCCTCTACCTTGTCTCTTCCAGTGGATGCTCCTGAGTGCTCTGAAAAAGCCCCATCTGATCCTAGGATCCGAAGTACCCTACCCACAGGGCCAAGAAGTACAGTTCCAGTGGAGAACATCTGAAGTTTTAGCGATCTCCATTTTCAGCTCAGGTGTTCCCTCATCAGCTGAACCCATCCACCTCAAGTGACTGGTGGTAGCTGTCACTTTTGCCAGATACCCTTGGCCAGGATGTCTCATGAACTGACCTCTTCTTCGGTGTTTGCCGCAGTGATGCTTTACTCCAAAGTGGTACATCTGATCCATGCATGAATTCTAACACAGAGGAGGCACCATGGAGCTTGCTCCTTGCTGCCTCCAGGCTCCCTCTATGCTTTTACTCTTCCTCCATGAAACCATGAAGGACCTTGTTTTCTTCCATCTCTTTGGGACTTCTGAAGATCAGCTACTCTTTTAATTTAGACCTCAGTCAGTAAGACAGAAATAAGGAAAACTTCTATTTCCATACAAAAAAGCCTTCTCAGGGATAACGGTATTAATAGAAGTAATAATAATAATAAGACATCAACAACAACATCCCCACCAACCAAAACAAACAAATAAAAACCCCACAAAAATAAATAAATAACAAAAATCAAACACAAACAAACAAAACCAACAAAAAACCCCAAAACCAAACCAAAAAATCACATTCATTGATGGTTCTCGGGTAAGATGTGTAGCCTGTTTCCTTAGTTCCTACAGATACCTGCAAGTAGATTCCTGGTCCATTTCACCATGTTGGCATATATTAAATGGTGAGATCTGATTAGGTTTTTATGTCTTTTATTACAGCAAGGATGGTTAAAGTAGGGGTGTGAGAAGTTGGTTCAGTGGAATTTGTCTGTGGGGTAGAAGAAGTAAACTGCATAAAAAAGATTGCTTTCTCTTTCATATTTTGCTATTGAATTGTATTAAATAGAAAATATTAGAAACCGTACTATATTTGGGAGAAAATTCTTCCTTTGTTATCTCTTTCTTTGAGATGAGCAACCCTCTGACAGATCTGTTTCAAGCAGAACACTGAGGTGCTAGACTGAAACTATTTGATTTCCACCTTCATGAGATCAGCTTTCTAAAAAAAGTCAAACATGCAACTCTGATTTACTGAAGGGGTGTAAGTGAGGGAGATGATCCAAAGCCAGCCAACAGCATTAGAAAGACTTCCCTCAAACTGACTGAGGTTTGGATCAGACCCAAAGACAGTTGGTCTGAAGAAAAAGAAAAGAAGAACATAATTTGAGTATTCCCCAAGTGTCAGAGACATAAGCAACGCTGCATGTAATGGAAATAAGGAAAGGCTGACTGATAAAGATAGGGCAGCGGTTTCCTTACAAGCTTTTCCTTGTTCCTACAATTTAGGACAAGGCAGTTTCTGACAGATTTGTCAAGTACCTATTTTACTTCCAGGAGAAGCTGTGGTGAGCATCAGTAAAGGCTGAATATGCTACACTGCAGAACAACTCTGCTGTTTGAGGTAACAGCCCTCAGCAAGGAGCCCAGAGCCAGTTGGTCTGAATGAGAGGCAGGGACACAGGCAGCGCTGCCAGACATGCAGCTGTATTTGTAATACACAGTTACCTGCAGCACCAGACAAGAGATACAATGAAATTTGTCTCACGGAAATGCTGATCAAAGAGCACTGAGATATTCCAGGCCAAGGTAATTATAATCCAGTAACATGTTATCACTGTTGGTACAGAAGCAAAAACCCTAAAACAATCCAAAGGTGACAACTACTGATAGGACAAGGGGAAACAGCCTCAAGTTGCGCTAAGGGAGGTTCAGGTTCGATATTAGGAAAAATTTCTTCACTTAAAGAGTAATTAAGCATTGGAACAAGCTCCCCAGGGAAGTGGTGGAATCACCATCCCCGTAAATGTTCAAAAAATTATACCCATGGGACACCATAATATGGTTTACTGGGCATGGTTGTATTTGGTCAAAGTTTGGACTTGATCATCTTGGAGGTTTTTTCTAACCTTAATAATGTTATGATTTTATGATTACTGCTGGTGCTCTACAGCCCAATAGGCAGAGACCCCTAATAAATCCCATAGGTCTTTAAAAAGAGTGAACATGAAGTTCTGATAAAATTCTACTTTTTTATAATTTCGTGCTGCCTACTTAGATCTTCCCCATTGATATCCCCTACAAAAAACCCAGACATTCCTCATATTTGGTGGTGGTTGCATTTGAGTGGAAGGAAAGCATGAACCAATTATTGTTTATAAAATGCTTTTGATTTCTAAAAGACTGTAAGTCCCCCTATAAACATACCACACGACCATAAGTTTTCTGTTGGACTCCAATGATTGATGAACTTCCAGGCCAGAAATGCCATTTTGATCAACTAAGTCAAACATGGGCACAAAACAGGCCAGAGAATCTCCTGCAGCAGATCTCATAATCACATTAAAACCCATGGTTATAACTTAGAATTATAGAACTGTTCAGGGTGGAAAAGGCCTTTAAGACCATCCAGTCCAACTGTTAACTCAGCACTGTCAAGTCACCACTAAACAACACCCTATTCTAGTGCTTGACCACCCTTTCAGTGAATAAATTTTTCCTAATATCCAATCTAAACCTCCCCTGGCACAATATGAGGCCATTTCCTCTTGTCCTGTCACTTGCTACATGGGAGAATAGACCAATCCCCCAAATCCCCACCTGGCTACAACCTCCTTTCCGGTAGTTATAGAGAACAATAAGGTCTCTCCTGAGCCTCCTTTTCTCCAGACTGAACACCTCCAGTACCCTCAGTCACTCCTCATAAGACTTGTGCTCCAGACTGTTCACCACCTGCACTGTTCTTCTCTGGACACACTCCAGCACCTCAGTGTCTTTCTTGTCATGAGGGGTCCAAAACTGGACACAGGACTTGAGGTGTGGCCTCACCAGTGCCAAATACAGAGGAACAATCTGCCCTGATCCTGCTGGTCACACTGTTTCTGATACAAGTCAGGATGCCACTGGCCTTCTTGGCCACCTAGGGAACACACTGGCTCATGTTCAGCTGCTGTCAACCAGCATGCCCAAGTCCTTTTCTGCTGGGTAGCTTTCCAGCCACTCTGCCCCCAGCCTGTAGCACTGCAGGGGTTGTTGTGACTGAAGTGCAGGACCTGGAACTTCACCTTGTTGAAACTCATACCACTGGCCTCAGCCCGTCGATCCAGCCTGTCCAGGTCTCCCTGTAGAACCTTCCTACCCTCTGTTAGAACAGCACTCCCACCCAACTTAATGTTGTCTGCAAACTTCATAAGGGTGCCTTCGATCCCCTCATCCAGGTCATTGATAAAGATATTAAATGGAATTGGTCCAAGTACCAAGCCCTTGGGAACATCACTGGTGACCAGCTGCCAGCTGGATTTAACTAAATTTGCTTGTGGTAACAGAGGTAGCAAACAAAAAAGGATTGTTTCTGTTTTTCCCAGAGAGAGAAGAGACGATACCTGACAGAATTTTAGCACAAATCTCTCAGTGATTTTAATAATTAAAAACATTTCAAGAGCTCTATACTAAGTTTTCATTTTAGGGAACATAGGTCTGTACAGCCTGCTGTATCTGTTTCTGTTTAGGGTAGAAGGTTTTAATCCTTCTTCTTCTTCCCTGGCCCAAGAACCACAAAATGCCTTTTCCTGGAATGGCTTGATTGCATGTAACTATAAATTAAAGATGAGCTATCCCTATACTGAAGCCCTGTTCAAGACCCACATCAAAACATGTCTGTCCCACATTTACAAAATGCATATTTGCCTCATGCTAAGAAAAACTGAGATTTGTAAGCGGCTGTGTGCTTTGTGCTTCACTGAAAAAACAAGTTTTAGCTGTGGTTTGTGAAAGGTGGGCAGCTCTCACCAGAGGTACATACTTTCCCAGGAAAGGAAGGACTGGTCTCATTAAGATCCAGTTGAAAATGAACTGCCCTGCTAAGAGAATGTTTTGCAAGTTCAGTATCTAAATAATAAAGAAAAACATAGAGCACTCAAAATAATAAAACCTGTCATTCATGCACAAGTTTGACTTGGAAGACTGAAGCAAAGTAGGTAGGAAAAAATGAAAAGGTTTTCAAAGTGCCAGTCAAACTCTAAATGTTTCTTCCCACAGTGCCACCTGCCCACCTCTTGCCATAATGGAAAGGGTGTCTCAATCACATCAATATTTTCCCCAAGTCCTCTATGCCTACATATCAAAAGTCATGAAAAAAAGTAATTCAAATACACATCTTCAGAATGAAAACCAGATCTCTTAAAATCAACAGCAGTTTTGCCACTGATTTCAGCAGATCCAATTTTCACAAACAGCTAGCAAGGCAGGTCATCAATGTCCACATCAGACCACTTCCAGATTCCATGCATGGAAGTTCCTCTTGGCAAAGGGAGCTTTCACCTACCTTTCTGAAGTCCTAATTCAACCTAGTACTAAAAGCCCTTGAGATAGAGAGATTATTCACAGCATTACACTAAGTAAGCATTTATCCAACTGCAGTCTAAGTTTGTATCTTCAGGGAAAACACAAAAGTGAAAAGGAAGGGACATGTCCTCACTAGAAGGATAACAAGACTGAGTTTTCTCTAACCCTTGCTCTCAAATGTATGCTTCTTTCTGGTATTCGAGTGACTGAAGGAAACATTTTACATTTTTCCCTCACTTAGGGAAAAGTGGCATTTCCAGATCCTAGATGATGGTGGACTAAAGCAGGAAATGTCTCCAGGCTTTCTGCTCTCCGAGCTTCAGATTTCTACCACTTGTGGCACCCTCAAAGTTTGGTGGCAGTCCTCACACTTTGGGAGTCCCAAAGACCAGGAAGATCCTGTGAACCCCTAGGTTACCTAGGTATGAGCAGAGGCCAGGGTGAGGTTCAGAGTGGCATCTTCCAGTCTTGCCAATTCTTCCCACCCTGAAGCAGCCATTACCTTCTCAGTCTCTGAGGATGCCTCAACTCACTCTCCATGACAGCCCTGAAACTTGTCATCTCCATAATTCCCATCTTCCAGAAGGAAAAAAAAAGTCCACAAGAACCACTTTTTTGGTTGAAAACACCTTCCTGCATAAGACAGCACATGTGCTGCCTTCTGAGATGAGGTAGTGTAGAAAAGGTTAACCAACATCCAACAAACAGGCAGGCTGTTCTTTTTCAGTATTTCCAGTTTTAGAAAGTCTCAGTCAGTTCTCTGGATAGAACACATTTTTAAAGAAAATGGGCCAGAAAGTCCTCTACAGATGAGTCACACTGACTGAATATCAGAGTAGAACAATGGAATTGTTGTCCTATCAGGGCTGAGCCAAAAATAGTTGTTTTCATAAGCCTTTTACCTGATTGTCATTCTCATTTGCACTGAAGTCCAGTGGGGATGGGAGAACCAGTTTTACTTCAACTCTAAACTCTTTCAAGATGTGTAGCAGAAGTGTATTACTAAAAAGGATGTAGCAAATGAGATTGTTGGCAAATTACTACAATATTGGCAGAAGAAGTGACTGTGACCTTAGAAGGTGGTAGGCAGGTCATGACATCATTCTGGGTTTCTGCCTACGTAATAAAATCTTTTTTTGTGCATTATAAGTATTCCTCTTTTCATGTAAATACCCCAACACTTGCTTATTAGCATATGTGAAAGTAGGTCCACTGAGTATTATTACTGACTCCAGCTCTTGAAATAAAAATCCATAATGACTGCAAAATCACTCAATTGTCTTTTTGTTTCCATCATTTTCATGCTTATACCGGCCTTTCTTAAAAGCAAAACCTACTGTCTTGGAGGGACATAAAAGTATGCTACAACTAAAGTACACAGGACAAAACTTTGCTATATCCTTCCAGCCAAGGTATCTTTTTATCACCTTCACCTCCATACCCATCTGTGTTGAGTTAGGTTGTGTGCCCAACCAAGAGAAAACTGTGTCATGCCATGGCAGGCGTGTTTGGCCTAAATTCAAAATGGGCCATGGTTTTAGATGCTTGAATTAAGACACGATAAAGGGAGTAAATTTTCAGAAGTATTAAATATTTGTCCATAAAGAGAGACATAAAGAGAGAAAGAAGAAAAAAAAAAAAGACTCTTTTTCAGTTTGAACACTAGGGAAAAAAACCCCTGAACTAAAGCCTACATTAAGTCTCTGACATGAAAACCCCTTCAATAAGCCACACAACATTCAAAGATGTCAGATAAATAGTACACTATTACAGATCAACTGGCTGGCATAGAGAAATCAAACAATTTGTTCAAAACTGCTGTGGAGAAGATGGCAGAGCCCAGAAGTTGGATATTTCAAGTGGTTATGCATATTCATCCCTGGAAGTTGGCAGCTAATCCTGTACGCACTTTTTTTAAAACCATTATGGAAATTGTCATGTTCTGTGACATGCTGATCAAGGTTCCCCACCAAGCAAGAGGCTTTACTTAACCTCAGACCTGCTTTTGAGTTGTGCATACATCCAAGCACAAACATACAAACACAAGTCAACAGACCCACAGTGTCATGGAGCCAACGATATTCTTTCAAAGCATCAGGCTGAGAGAGGGGGCCAGAAGGTTTTGGCAGTGCTCAGACCTCCCAGCCTGAGAAGAGACACTCTTGAGTTGCTCCGTGCACGTTTTCTCAACTGATTTCATACCTTGGGAACATGACAAGAGCTTTATAATCCCTCCATCTGTGGATCCCCTTCACCCACCTTGGTGAGCATAGTCAAAGGATGGGGTGTGAGAGGATGTGGAGCAAGAAGAGGGGGCATTTTCCCCTCATCCCCTCAATCTATCACAAAGTGTTGGTTTTCAGCACTTTAAAGCTACTCATTTATTCACATGGTTGTTCACTTTAGCTTGCTGTAAAGATGTTGCAAACAATTATGCATTAGCTAGAGCAGTTCAGCTCTAGCACTGCCTGAGTCAGGTTTCATGTCCCTTTCTTCAGGGCTAGTTTTGTTAAAGAGCATAAGATACAAAAGACTGGATAGATACAGAAATACGTACAAAGAACATTCAGAACTGAGAAAGGACCATCCTATACACTAAGCCCTCTGAGATACCAAAATAATCTCTATTGCTTTCTGCTTTCTCTAGACCATGCACCTTACGCTCATGGGACTCCATTTTAACAGGTCATGAAGACACACCAATGTGGTACAAACAGGCAGGACCCAGGCCCACCCGCTACTTTTCAAGTCAGACACATTTCTAACCTTAGTGCCTTAGCCAAAGACATGTTGACTCCTCTGGAGGTAACCTACTATGGGTCGCTGTAGACAAGCACAGCGCTGTTGATCTCTTGGCTGACTAGCCAGGCAACTTTCTATGGTGAGACAACTGTGTAAGTCAAAAAAAGCAATAGTTCCCACTTATCTGACACTCATGAGATTGTATCTGGAGCGTTGTGTTCAGTTTTGGGTTCCCCAGTACAAGCAATGCATTGACGTAATGGACCAAAATACTTTTCATCATTCATAATTCAGGTGTGTTGGATTCCAGGACTACTGGTTTATGCAGGATGAGCTTTGCAACATGGATTCAGATCACAACACACATTTTTCCCCAGGAACATAATTCCTTAGAGACAAGACTACTTATTTATTTGTATCAATTTCAGCTGTGATTTTAAGGACAGAAAAAATAGTCACTTTTTCAACAACAAGCATGACCAGTTTGACTACAGTGGATGCCTTTTATTATCCCTAATAAAAAAATAGACACTGATACAGATGCATACAGACAAAGCCTAGACATTATTATGTGACAAGTAAGACTGACTGTCAGGTTGCCTACCATTTGTGTTTAGTATCTTCATATTTTTGAGCTGTTTTTCCTTCTGTGTCTTCTCCCTCTTCTCACAAACAGGAAAATACAGCATGCTTTTTAATTGTATCATCAGCAATCTATGAATCTCCTATAGTTTCTCCGTAGACCAGATCAAAACTCCTCCCCAGTCATTTCACATTTTTTTCACATTATTTGTGTCTACTATCTGAAGTCCAAGGGTTTTTTCCCTTATTTGCCATATGAGATCAATAATAGAAACTCATCAAGTGCAGAGTTTTCAAGAGAGACAGTATCTGAAAGCAACGCTTGAAAGTTCAACAGAAATTGCAAAATTCACATCTGCTCTACCTCACCATGAGGTTCCTGTATCCCAAAACCTTCATCTTGTCCATACTTGTAAATAAGACAAGCCAAGGACTGTCCCTTGGCACTGGAACCAACTGCCCAGCATCTTGTATCCAGACAGCTAAGCCCTTTCACCTTCCCGAAACAAGGTGCCTGCAGCCAAATTACTGCTGGCGACGACCACTGGCCAGTGCGCGTCCCCAGACAGTGCCCAGGAGTTGTCTGGAGGAGTGCTGGCCAGTGTGGGCTGGAACTGTGCTAACAGCTTACAGTATGGACAGGTATACACCAGTGCTCAGGGCTATGCCTTGTCCTTGTTTGACCTGCTGGGATAAACCTGGCCACAACCTCCTACAGCTCTCACGTTTGCGGGCTTTTCCTCTCTCTCTCTCTTCATCATCACAGAATGGTCTCTGCTAAGGCAAAGGTCAACTGTACTTCAAGAATCTTGTCAGCAAGGGTTGGAAAGCAGTAGGTCAGTACATGAACTCAGAGTTTATTGTTATTTTTTTATCAGACCTGACTGTTTAAGGTGTCTTTTAAGGAGTAAGATGACTGTTGCTTTTTCAGGAAGCAGACTGGTAGACACATGGGGAGGAGTAGAGGCTAAAACCTGAAGTATCTTTCAAGTTCTGGAAGCACAATATTAGACAAGAGGTGATCAAATACTGCATGTCTGTCACTTACAGCCTGGTCTCTAGAGCTCCAAAAGACACAGCTCTTATTTTAAGGTCATGTCTCCACACTCTTCTACAGCATCTTTGCACAACGTGATTGAGGCACATGCCTGAGGGGCCACCTTGTATGTGCTGGTCCTGACTACCATTTATCATCATGTTGGAAGTGCTCATGAATTACTCTCCACATACACTAGTTTATTTAGAGATAATTCGAGTTGCTGCATGTGTGAACAGGGCCTTTCATTGAAAACCTGTAAGCAGCCAGACAGAGGGAGGGAGGGCTTGTGGGGAGCCATGATAAAGTGCTTCAAGCAAATGACACCCCAAACTGTTCCACCTCTGCAAAGCCAGCAGGTAGCCCACAGTACGAGGGAAACACCAGTGCAAATAGCTGTCACTTTTTGCTTGGCCAAAACCAGGTATTCTGCATGTTTATTTAAAGTCAGTGGACTACTAAAGTATACACACATAATACTGACCATGGGTGCAGCAATGACATGCTTCAGTGGAATCTTGTTTTCTATTAACCCTTTCCAGACAGACAAGAAATAGGCAATGGGGAGGGGGGAGAAGAAAAGAAAAAGAAAAAAAAGCACCCACCCCCCAAAAAAAACAACAACAACAACAAAAAAACCCAATAAACAACAGACCAGAAAAATGAAGAATAAAAAGTACACTTTCCATCTTAGCATCTTGAAATAACTTGGTGTTAGTATTAACAGAGCCTGGGTAGATGCCAGGTTTCCACTTTCCTAGAGGGAAGACTTGAAGATATGCTTTAATAGTAAAGATACAAGGCGCCTAACACAGCACATAGCTACCTGTTCTGTGAATATTAATAACAGTGTTAAGCAATGTCATGCCAATTGCCTTACAACTGTAATTACAATTGCACCTTAAAATTTGAATCCATAGGTGTGGAAGGACACCCATGTGCAGCTGTGCATTAACAAATCACTGCCTAGGAGGATAGTACCATTCAGAGGCCTTGTATGAACCTCCCTGGTTTCTCCACAATTTCACATTCAGACCTTGCTATTCTCCTCTTACTCTTCTGAGAAGCCAGACTGTGAGCCACCAACAACTGATATATGAAGAACTTAGTCAATCATTGAGCTGGAGCAGAAAAAACCCATCCTTTGGCAGTGGAGAGAACTTATTTCCTAGTCTTAGCCAATGTGCTGGTTATTAAAGTGTAACAATAGCAGGTTCCAATGCCACTTCTATGGTATCATTTGATAACTCCTGATATTTCAAAGTTGGAAAGTCTGAGCTAAAGATGTGTGGCTTGTTTTGAAACATGAAAGAAGCGTTCAGGTCTGAGAGCATATGTTGCTGTACAGCCAGACTAATCATGCCAACTAACTGCATCGACTACTCACTGAATATATGTAATTATTGATATCAACAGAAGTCCAAAGCTAGGTCACTTATTACACTGGTCTGTGCAAACCTCACACAGACCTTTCAGCTAAAAGACCCCTAGTTACCTCTCAGAAGGTGACAACTCCATCTAATGACCCTCATCATGGTACCAGACAGCCACATGTAATATCACAACAGTCCCTTGAAACCAAGCTCACTACTTCTTGGAGAGACCTGGCTCCCAGGTACTGGCAGAGACTAAAATCTTGACTGCTAAATGCATGCAAGACCAAAGACTGGTGTCTGCTAAATTGAACCTGCAATAGTAATATTAATGATACACAGAACTACACTTCACCTAAATCTGCAGATAGGATTATTTCACCATCAACAGGAGCATCTTTAGAATTTAGGTGATGACTAGATGTCACTATGAATCATTGTCATTTCCAGCCCAGAATTTGTTCTGTTTAACAATTTTGCCCTGCTCTCAATGCACACAAGGATCTTCTGTTCTTTGCATGTTGACATCCATACTGCTTTAAGTCATTTGTCTGGTGTCAATCACATTATTTCCCCAGAGGAAGTAAAAAACAATTAGCAAACAGCTTTATGTGGAGAGATGCCTTCCAGTTTGAAGACTAGTGAAGAACAATACTATGTCTACCTACAAAAAGGGTAAAAAGGAAGATCCAGAAAACTACAGACCAGTCAGCTTCAGGTCCTTACAAAAGCTACTTCCATGCAAACAAATGTCAGGAAACTGACTGTGAAAAACCAACACAGACAGACTGAAGGGTCAATCCTGCTTGACCGAACAACTTGTTCAGTGGACGAAAGAAGAGTTGCGGATATCATCTACCTTGATATTTAGCAAGGTGTTTGACACAACCTCCCTCAAAATCCTTTTTGACAAGCCATTAGGATATGGACCGGGCAGATGAAACACAAAATGGACGACAAAATGACTAAACTTGAGCTCAGAGGCTCAATAGTTAAAAGGCTCAGAGTCATGTTGGCAGCTGGGTACAAATGAATGTCTTCTGGAGTCAATGCAATTCAGCTTTATAAGTGATCTGGAAGGTAGGACTGAATGCACTGTCACCAAATTCGAAGATAAGCCTAAGCTGGGTAAGGAGGTAGAGGTGTTGGAAGAAAAAGTCACCATATAGACATCTCAATAGGCTGTTGAGATTTGGACAGAAAGAATGAGGTTTAACATGAGGTTCTGCAGAAATAAATGTCAAGTTCTGAACCTGGGATGGAATAATTCCAAGCAGGAGCACCAGCTGGGCACTGACCAGCTGGACAGGTGCTCTGCTGAAATGGCACAGGGTGTCTTGGCAGACAGAAAGCAGAACTTGAGCCAACCATGTATCCTGGCAGCTACAAAGGCCAACAGCATCCTGGGCAAAATTAGTGAGACTACTGTTGGTAGATGAAGGGATGTGATTTTCCTACTCTGCTCGGCACCTGTTAGGCCACACCTGGAACAACCTGTCCAGTTTCTCTCTTCCCAATTCAAGAAACACTGAAAGCCTGGAAGACCAGGAAGATTAGGGGGCTGGAGAACTTTCCACTGGATGAACTGTGCTTGCTCAGACTTGAGCAGGGAAGGCCTAGAGTGGGGAAACAAAATCTCTGCCTTCCGATACCTAAAAGAGAGTTGTGGAGAAGACACATCTCTTCAAAAGGACACATTATGATAGGAGAAGAGGTAAAGGGCACAAGTAGCTTCAAGAGAAGTTCCACCTGAATATTAAAAAAATTCTTTGCTGTGAAAGTAACTAAAGAGTAGGATTAGTTGTCTGAAGAGAATGAAATCTTCCTCATTAGAAACATTGAAGACTTGGCTTGGCTGGGCCTTGAATAACCTAATCTAAGGCCCTGTTTTCAACAGAAAGTTGGATCAGATGGTCTCAGGAGGTCTCTTCTAACCTATCTTGTCTCTGTTTCTATGATTCCTTTCCATACCTTCTTAATAGATACTTTGCTATGTAATTGTCAGGGGAAAAATTGTTCTGAACTTTTCAATTTGGAGGAGAAATCAGCAAGGATCCAACAGCATTTGTTTGCTGCGAATGTCTAAGATACAAAGAGTTAAAAATCTCTCACTACCTCAGACAGAAGGTCCAGCTCCCACATAGCCAGACTTTTAATGCCCCGGGTTGCACCGTAACCTGGACACCTGGCAGACACTCTCCCTGCCAGGTTTCTGCCCAGTCTAACCCTGCCCAGAGGGGCTGTGAGTCTCATGCTACTTTGCTGGCCATGCCTCCGCGACTACAGTCTTGTTTCATGCTCCACATCACGTGCCAGCCTGAAGTACGAGCCCTGCCCTTCACCTCATGGGCATGGTCAGGCATGCACGTCCCAGCCTCTTGAGTGCAAGCTGCAACCTCCCATGAAAGCAAAGAGAAAAAGGTGACTGCTACCAGTAAAGGCAAAACTGGCTGTGGACAAAAGCCTCAGCCTACCAGAACCTCCTGTCATGGTTTGAACTATGACCCCAAGAGATGAACTGAGCCTCACAGATACCCTACTCCAGGGCCAACAATCAATGAGTTAACTGTGGTAGCAATAACAAGGCAAATGATGGAGCTGTACAATTTTTGGCTGGGTACCTTCAAACTCACCATTCCACTGTCTCCCTGCTAGGATCCATACCAAGATGGACATGATAAGGAGAGTGGGTTTATCACTCACGTCCTCACCTCATGTCCTGCACGTAGAGGCAGGAGGAAAGGAGAGCCAGTTTCAGTGGGAGGCAGCAGGCAAGCGAGGCAGCAAGCAGGACGGTAACAAGCTGGAGCAGTGCCAGTGGCATGTGGCTGGGGAACCACTGGGGCCACAAGTGCCATGGCACATTATTGGGATGGCTTCCACCCATGTGAAACTGCCTCCATCGCGGAAACCACACCTGAAATACTTCTCCAAAATTGCTTTAGATAGAAATACCTCTGCAAAATTGCTTCCAATAAGCAGTGATTCCTACCCTGAGGAGCTGGAGATGTGTCCAACACCAAACTCCTCCTTTTCCTGGCCCCAACCACTAACTTGCTGTAAGTGAGGGTGGTACAGACAACTCTATCACTATTAACTACAGTGAGATGTCTGAGACAATGGGAACCCCCTTGGTGCAGCAGTATTTGAGGTACTTGGGGTGATGCCCAGATGTGTTTTACTTGGCCCCATCCACAGGCTTCCAGGAGCCCCTGTGTCACTGCCCCCTGTGCCAGCAACACGCCAGGGCAGCCATGCAAGCTGGGGAGAAAAGTAGTAGGGCAGGCAGAAGCCAAGCAGCCACCATGGAGCCACCTGGAAATTATAAAATAGGCAGAGTAGGCACCTATTTTTGTGAAAATGATCTGCAATTAGATATTAACTGGTTCAGACCATGCGCAGCAAGATAATGCAGGCTTGAAAACAGGCACGAAGCACAACTTCACACACATGTTATAAAAGGGGGTATCCTAATTGAGTGTTAAAAATGGGAAATCCTATGGCTGAAAGAAGGAACATCCATCACAAGGAGATGGCACCTCCACGGTGAGAGAAAAAACAACAATTTCACAACTGTTGAACCTACTCAGAAAGTGCTACATTTTAAAGCTTTTCTTGAACCTGGGATGTTTTCTTCTTAACTTAGCAGACCCTGAGGTCCTTATCAGTGCTGGAAGTTTAGACAACTTGGCAATCTTCCTGAACATTTTCTTTAAAATGAATAAACCTGACAAGCACAACACAAGTTACAAACTGCCTTGACTTCCAGGAATAAGAGGATGGTTCAAAGAATGCAAGTCTGGAGCCCCTGATGGAAAAAGAGCATATCTTACAGCAGAGCCTTCCCATCCACACCCACATTTTTTCAGTCAATTTTCTACCCCCTGCACTTTCGCTACCAGGTAGTTGAGATGTCCCCGTGCAGGAAGACTCATTCCAACTGGCAGCTCTGGATCAAAGAGCACTGGAAGCATTAATCAGTGTGCCTAATCATTTCCAATCGCAAGAAACTTTTCTCTGTGACCTGGCATATAAACACCGAGTCATTTCATTCACTGGCTGACGGACCAGAAACCAAACAATCCTTATCGTACCTAATTCATCTTACTCCCGCGGGTTATAGATGGATCAGCCTCCAATCCTCCAGCAGCAGTGGCAAACTTTAGGTGCTTTACTTAATCAAACTGATTAGCAACCTGTCTGTAGCACCTTTTATCTGCTGGTGCCAAAGTAGTTTACAAGCATTAAGTGCACCTAATTTTGTGATAGTGAAGCAAGATGTGGTGAGTACATTCAAAAGCACCTCCAGTAATGCGGGGGAGCTCTTGCTTTAAGGGGGTGAGGAGGTTCAAGGTAGCAAGTTTTGCTGAAGCATTGAAAATCGCTTTGAAAATTAAACGAGCGAATGGCAAAGTTAGGGAGGGAGCCCAGGAATTTTGATTGCCAGATATCTGTGCAGCCCATATACTACCATATGGTTTGTTGCAAAAGGAAAAGAATAATCAAACCAGACATTTGTGCCCAAAGCCCTTATCTATTTGGGCACCATCCTCTGGACAGTCACACTCTGAGCACAAATAAAGGGTGATGAGATCTCCTCTCCCCTTGGTGGGTCCAGAGGGGGATATGGTGCCTCCTGCACTGGTTCAGGTTAATATATGTGTGATTGCCACCTGTTTGGGAGTTTGCTCCCATGGTAACACTGATTTCTTACTTAATGCCAAGAGCAGAACAACAGCCCTCTCACTGTTGCAAGGAAAGCTCACAAAAAGCTGAGGTTGCTTTAGCTTTCCTCAGTTTTGCACTTGGGTGCCCCCGACTTGGGGAAAAAAACACAGAAATAATTATGCCAAAGGTCAGCCTGTTCCAGGGCAGCTTGTTCCCACTTTGAAGGAGAGAGATGGTGAGGGGTGGCACAGGAACCTGCTGCTACACCTGACAGACTCTCATGGGTAAGAGCCGGTGATGGAGCCCTACAGGAGCAGTTTGCAAACTTGCACAATCTGCCTTGAACTCTGCCCAAAACTATCCCATTCTTTTCTTCAGTGCTTGGTGCCAGAGGCAATCCAGCTCCCTTTCTGCTCTCTCCTGGACACAAAGTAATATTTCTTACCTTGAGAGTAGGTGCCTTCATGGAGAAGCGTGGGGAGGTGAAGAAAGGCTGGAAGAGATGCACAAGCACAGAGACTTCCCTCCTACATCAATTCAACTCCATCTGCTGAGATGGAAAGTTAAACGAAGGATTTCCTGGTGGAAAGGCTGCCAACCTGAAGCTTGGGAGAGCTAGTTTTCAACACCTGCTCAGCCACAAGCTTGCTGCCTGGCCTTGCACAAGTCACTCAAAAGCCAGATGTATAATGGTACTGACATATCTGGCTCCTGGAAGGAAGTCCATGACACCAAGCTCGTTGGCTGCAGAGGATTAGGCATCTATGAATAAGTTTGGCACAAGGCAACACATCCAACAATGGCTGCCAACCAGGGTAAGAGGAGATGCAAAACAACAGGAACAAATCTCCCCCAGGTCTCTGCCATTTCAATCACATGTCTCTGAGGGAGCCTTTTGGTGGGGAGGGCAGCAAGGGGCCGATTCACTCTCTGTTGGTGCAGCACCTGCAGTGGCTTAGCACATTATCAGCCCTTCCTCCCATCTCCCTGCCCCAGGTTTCCACAACTGTTCACAGACCCCAAACTGTGTTTTATCCCTTTGATTCCCAGTCCCAATCTGCTGCAGAGGCTCATAAACATGACCAGACAAGCACAGGACAGACAGGACAGCTGGGAGCAGTAATACTTTCACAAACTTTAGGGAGCAATGCCAGAGCTGGTCCCTGGGTAACTTTTCTCTCTCTGCAGATGGCCAGGGACAGGGATTTTGTAGCTCTGCTTTTCACCTGGTGGTCAGGCACCAGGAAAAGGGAGGCTTTGGATATGGAGTTGTGCACAAACTCTAGGCAGCTCTCAAAAGGCAAGTAGAGCCATATCTCCCTCACATTATGTGCAGAGAGTGCTGTTTCCTTGCTGACCTGGCTGAGATAGCATTAGGTTTTGGTAGTATTTCCATACCCTGGGGCTACAAGGTCCAGAGCAGGTAGCAGAGAGCCACTCCAATGGTGTCATTGCCATGCTAACCCCAGGCTGGACACTCCCAGGAGCATCACTCCAAACACTGGGGAGCTGTATCAGCATCCCACACGCCTTCTGGGTTTGCTAGCATTTTTGTAGCTGCTCAGCTATCACCAAAATGGGAATAAGGACAGAAGACAGAGGCAGTGTCTCAATCTCACAGTGTGAAAAGCAGAGACAGGCAGAGACTGAAATATTCCCTCATATCAACCATTCAAAAATCCCTCTTTTTCTGTACATAACCAGCTCGTGTTGCACCTTTCCTAGGCACTGGCTGAGGATGACAGTGAGGAAGGTCTCAGCAGCTGTAACACTAAGATCACCCTTCCCTTTACCTGACAAATGCAAAAAAAAAAAATTAGGGACTCATGGAAGAAAAAGTGCTTCTGCTGTAAGGCCAAAACTGGGAATGCCAAAGTCATGAGAAAGTGAACTGTTTTGATAGTGATGAAGAAATGCCACTAAACTCCTGAACCAATCACAAACCACGCAGCCTGTGCATGCTGAACAGCCTTTCTGACAAAAGCAAGGGTCAGTTTCTCAGCTAGTACAAATCAAACAAAATCCATCAAGGTCAACAGAGAAGCACTGATTTCCTCAGGTAAATCAAACATGGTTCTCCTGCTGCTTCTTCAGGGAAGACAGCAACTGTGGAGATGATTTTTCCAAACCCAGATGAAGCTGCTGGCATGCCTTCCCTGCAAGCAGAAAGACAGAGCTGCTGTGGAGAAGAGCAGCTTAGCAAAATCTTGGATGAATCATAGCCAAAGGTCCATCTTCCTTCAGGTCAAAAGAGATGTGGGTGAGCTCGCTGGGCCCTAGCATTGCAGCTGAGCTCCCATGCAGCTAACTGAAGGTGATATACCCTTCCTTTGAGCAAGGCTTTTTGAGCTCAGCCTTGGCATTAATGCAAGCTCCAGAGCTCATGGACCAGAGCAAGCATCTGTCTGTCTGTCTGTCTGCATTTATCTGCACTGATGGGCTCTACACAAGAACTAAGTGCTTGATGCAGTTGTGACTGTGAGAAGCACACGCTGCTGTCATATCAAAGGGAGCCAAGGAAAATGGGGAGAGAAGCACTGGGGGCTCCTTTTTTCCTCATCCCCTTTCAGTGACTGGAAATTCATTACTGGTAACACAAAAAATACGGTAAGACACACTAAAACACCCAAGTCTGGGCACACCATCAGCGCAGGATTGCTGCTAGCCTCTCCTGTCCTGACCTGCTGCATTTTGAAGTTTCCATGATTACCCTTCCTATTCTGTACTTATTCATTAATGGGATTTGAAAGTGGGTCAAAATGAAACACTTACCATTTTGCTGAATCTTAAATAAAAAGGAAAAATTGGAGATAACCAAAACCCAATGCTTGGCCTCTCCTCATCCTCACTTTTCTTTCGACATCAGTTTGTTTATCAGAATGCAATCAACTTATGGAAACCTTTATATGTGAGTAAACATTTTAATTCCAAAAAAAAGTTAAATAAAACAAAAAAACAACACTGAAGAAAGAAAAGGGGAAAAAATCACAGCTTTTTTGGTCCCATGAAATACATCTGATTTGTTCAAAACTTAGAATGAAATTCAGGGATTAAAAAAATTTATTCCCCCCCCCCCCCCCCCCTTCTCATGTTTTCTGTAAAAACTCACACTTTTCAGATGGTTCAAAGATACACCATGGATGTGAGGCTTATAATCACATCATCACCCCATGCGTTAAAAAATAAACATGAAACATTATGCCATCCATCAGTGAATTAATGTCAAATAGGTGAAGGAGGTTTGTACTTCAGTTATTCAATCGGCCAAAATTAAAAAATTAAAAAAAACACCAGAAAATCAAGGTGTGTTGTGCCCAGGAAGGAGGTTGTCCAGAGGCCCTGGAGCATCACTCTGCCTGGGGAGTCTGGCCAGGCCTCAGCATGCCAGGGAGTGACAGAGCCTTGCATCCTCTTGGGGTCCAGCAAGGGTTCGTGGCACCCCAGCTGCAGCCAGCAGGATGGGTACACACAGGAAGGAGAAAGCTTGGCGCTTCTTTGGCAGCTCAGTAGCCCTTCTGAAGAGCACATGGGAATCTTCTTCTCAGCAATGTCTTCCTGGAAGGAGCATATAGATTATGGTTTGCTGCAAATAGTCCACTGACATCATCTTCTCAAAGCTCAGAGATTTTGAATTTGATTTTTACTGACTGTTGCTTTATCCACTCAGATACCCTAATCTGAAGTTGAGGCAAAGTGATCACACCTCTGAGGAGTTTAGGGTTGGGAGCATTGGTTCATCAGCCTTTGCTGCAGGCCATTTTGCCAGCAAACCAGGACATTTGGCAAGAGTCCTGCTGCTCCTCACCATTGGCAAGAGCCCTCCCTCCATCACTGCAAAACAGGCTGTAGCCTGGGATGTAGCAGCCCCAGGACAGTTACCTTGTTGGAACTTAGCCCTGAGGACATGCACCCATAGCTGCTTCCCCAACATGGCATGTCTGGAGAGACTCGGATGCAATAAGCTAGGGTGCATGGAAAGAACTGGCAAATCATTTTAACAGGTTGAAAACAAACTTGTGGACATCTGCCTCCTTTCCAAGCAGCTCACAAAAAGAAAGGCTGCAGAATGTGGGTTTGCTTTTTAATAACAAACAAAATACCCCAACTCTTTCTAAATAAAGACTTACCACAGATTGCCATCCCCTGTGCTTATCTCTTTTCAGATTGCTGTCCTTTCATTCTTCTGAAGGCAGGTGCAGTGCCCAGTGCTGCACTGCTGGGGTTCAGCAAGTGGGTCAGGCTTGGTACAGGACCTCCAGGGACTGCTCAGCTGCAGAGAGCTGATTAAAGTTTCCATATTATTTTCATCTAGGATGGTGTCAGACAGTTCTGAATTAGGTGCTTTGTTCCAGTAACTCCTGCTCACTCATGCAGGCAATGAGAGGGGAGTTCACCCCATGCAGCTTCAGACATCCAAAGTGCAGGAGTCCATATCTTAGCCAGCTTTCTGGTCTCCCACATATTTGCTGGAGGACAACAGTCATCACCAGAGGGAACCTAATGTTAGATGCCTGCCTTAAGATGAGACTGCTCCAAAGCATTTTGACCTGATAGTTTACACTATGCCCAGTGTTGCAGCAGATCTGACCTAGCCCAGGGATCAAGGGAGGAAGGTGTTGGGGAGTACCAGAGCTCTGAGCATAAAGGCAGAAAGACCCAAATGATCCACCCCACCTTTAGTACACTGCACATCAGTCCCTTTCACCCAAGACCTCTACATAATAAACCCAATATTATAGACTAAACCTACAACCCTAGAGAGACATTGTTATTTCCTCAAAAATTTGGAAAAGGACATAAAACTTCTAAGTGTTCCTCCTTACCCCAAACCTACTGAACAAAACTTCTCCTCCACTAGACATGGCAATCAAGTCACCCCTTTGCCTACCTTCATCCCAATTAACCAAATACACTGTGCTCCTCAAACCTGGAGTTCTGGTCTGGCAATCCCAAGTCATCTGTGGCTTTCCTTTAAATTATTCCTGGCATTTCCCCTTCCTTCATCAAGTGCAGACACCAGGCAATGTGTCTCCCTTTAAAAGGGAAAAAGTCACCTCCCTTCTTCTACTTGCTCTCCAGAGTTGCAGAAGTCCATTCTGTCCCACGGCTCCTTTGAGACGTCGCTTTCACATGATTATACACGAAGTTCCCATGAACTCCCTCCCTGACACTGTGCTTCCCAGATGGGCTCACAAAGACTGTAGACAAAATCTGAATTCTTTGTTCCCAACTACACACATTCAACTGCCATAAATAAGTGTAAGGTAGGGGTTTTTTTGTGTTGGTGCTATTTAATCATATACTAGCCTACAAGGGCTGATTACATCCTTACTACTAAAGAGTGTGAGGGGATATTCCAAAACATGGGGATTCAAATCATGTCAGATGTTACACTTCTCACCTTCTTGGCTCATGTACCCAGCACATTGCTGAATGAAGGCCAACACAGACCATTCCCAATAACCAGCTTGTTGCAGTCCCCCAACACAGAAATCAGGAGAGTTTATGCCCTACAGATACAGGTCATCCCATGATGCCTGGCAAAGTGCCAGCAAACCTTGAGTGCATCAAACTGTCTTGTCACACATACCAGGGCTCTGCTACAAATGGGACATTGGCCTATTGATCTAGACCAGTTTGAAACCCTGAAAATCTGACTGAAGTCCTGCTGAGGTCTGGATAGAAGTCTTGCTATAGGACAGGAAGAGTTTCTTTCTTACAATGGAAAGTGGGTCCAAGCTACTGCAAAGATAAGTCAAACTTGGGATGTCACTGAACTGCTAAATCTCCCAGTGCCAGGTGGGACCAAGTCACCAGCCCCATCTGGCAGGGAGGAAAGGGCTGCAGGTGGTAAGCCATAGAATTATAAAATGGTTTGGGTTGGAAGGGACCTTAAAGATCATCTGGTTCTAAATCCCATGCCATGGGCAGGGACACCTTTCACTAGACCAAGCTGCTCAGGGCCCCATCGAACCTGGCTTTGAACACTTCCAGGGATGGGGTATCCACAACCTTTCTGGGCAACCTCACCACCCTCACAGCAAAGAATTTCTTCCTAGTACCTAGTTTCTAATTTAAACCTACTCTGTTTCAGTGCTCTCTGCTTGTGCCTGCATTTTAATTCTGCATACTGGGCAAGAAAGTGACATTATTTCACATTATTTTTATTTTCCTTATGTTTCTGTCACATGACTTTCGTCTTCTTTCCCCCAGTTATTGCATTTCTCTGTGATTTCCCAAACTGAGCTTTTTTCTGTCTTTGCCTTGCTGTAGGATCCCATGGGGCACAATTCCCATGGGTTATGCTGCAGTTATGAGCCGGTCCTCAGATGTTTGTTAAATCAGGGCTGGCATTAGGCATCATTCATTCCTGTGGTCATGGAAGGCCCATAATAATCAAGGTAGAGTTGCTTTGGCCACCCATACTGAAATTTAAATAACAAGCCCAATTTCATCCTCCTTCTGGAACAATTTGGAAGCAACACCACATGATGAAAGGATGAGAGAACAGATGGGTTTTGTTGTCTGCATGCTACCAAGGCAAACTTTTCATGGAAAATTAAAAAACAAAACAAACAAACAAAAAAAAACCTAAAAACCAAAACACCGTGACTATGTGATTCATAAATTCTAAAAGCCAAGAGAAACCAGCAAAATTATTTTGTCTGACCTCCTGACTAATAAAGACCACAGAATTTCATGCAGTGATTTCTGCCTGAATCCCAGCCATTTGCGGTTCAAGCAGAGTATCTCAACCAGCCCACTGTCCAGCTTTGATGTGAGGATGTCCAATGAGGTGCTAACCACTTCCCATGCTGTCAAAAACTGGCTCTTCGACAGGTTGCCTGCATCTCTTCACCACCACATAACTTGTTGTAGCCTTCCTAAGGCCATTACAATTTTTAAGCATTTTTGTCCTCTCTATCAAAACTCTCAAACCATCAAAAAGAGAGAAAACAGAGGTTCTGAGGCACAAAACATCAACAATGTACATGGAAAGAGAAGGATAACAGAGCATCTCTGTGTAGCCTTCTGCTGTGATTAAATGGATGAAATCTACATTAAAATGCATCTCAAGGTCCACCCATTTTCCCACTCCAGATGACACAGTGTAAAAGTTATTTTGGTTCAAAACAAACAAAAAAATTCCAAATGCACACTTATCTGTGTGACTGGTAAGGAAAGCACGTATGTTTGGTTACAAAAGTAACTGACACTTACAAAGCCTGCTACAGTTTCACAGCAATAAATATTCCCACAGCAGAGACCTTGAGTGGACAGAACAAAATCAACTTCAAAACCAATCCTTGAGAGATTGGCCACTGAAAAGACAGCTCACTGCTGAATACCCACTCTGACGTTTTGTTTCCAAATTTCTGTGGCTGGTAGCACTGATGGGGTAAAGAAAACTCTTTTTGTGTTTTTTTTTCTTTCCTTTTTTAAGGAAACAAACCCAAAATGGAAGAAGTCCAAAAGGCTACAGGACCACACTCCTCTAAGATGACAAATATTTATGTTGAGCACTGACTTAATACAAGCTCTTCTTCCTTGTATCTTGTTAAGTGCATTTGATGACAAATGATGATTAAAGTTCCTCCACCCATAGAGCTATAACAGCCCAGGTGACAGCCTTGAGACCTCTCAGCCTTCTTGAGACATCAGCCTGTGTTGGAGGATGGGAGGGGGCTTCAGGTACCATGTCCTAAAGCCACTTCCATTCCTGTTCACCACTAAGTAACCATATTCACCCTTAATAAAATCAGAACAGAAGGTTCATTCCAACAGGGTCTCTTTTATTGCCACTTTCAAAGAGATGCTTTCTTACTTTCTGCCTGCATTTGTGCTATGGCCAAACTCAGGCTGGAAAGCAAATTCTCAGAATGTCTATCTACAGTTCCATGGTTCAGACTCTGCTGGGATGAGTCTGGCTCCATTTTCTGCTCCCCCCTGGAGGGATTAGTCTCACCTGCAGAGAAGGTAAAGGTGCAGCTCCAGCTCGTGGAGGTGCTGAGCTGGCTGTGGTCAGCATGTGATGATGATAAATGCACTGAGTGTTTGTGTACGGTGTCTCAGGGGCCTGAGGCCCACATTTAATTACACACTGTTACAGCCATACTCTTTGTGGCACCCATTCTAGTGAGGTGATAGCAGTAACACCTCTGGTCATGGCTTTCTCAGCCATCCATGAGCTCCTGATGCCTACACAGGACACAGGACTATGGCAACAGGAGCAGCACCCAATGGGAGAAGAACAGCACATGTAGGCTTATGAACTAGGCACTCTTCTAACAGGCCAGGTCTACACACACCATCTAGTGCTTTATTGTATGTGAAATTTCAGACTGTTTCAAGGCAGAGTTAAGGTGCTCTTCTTTAAGGTTTAAGGCACCAGCATCTTGTGTGTGGAAGCTCTCACATCAATTAACATCCTGAGTTGTGGTGTACAGGTGCAATCCAAACTGGCACAACCCGCGTGAAACGAAAGCTCATCTGAAGCAGGAATGGATTTAACCTGTTTCTGTACCCACAGATCTGCAGAAATCAATGCTGTCATAATGTAAGATGCTGTATGGTCACGTAACGGCACTAACTCTGAAGGAATTCATGCTTAACTGTTCAGCAGAAAAGGCATTGCTTCTGAAAAAAGCCTAAAGCACTGTTCTTTGAGGTTCTGGGTAACCAACAGTTAAAGCTCTGCTTTCAAATCATCCATTCTGAAGTGGTCATAGGTGGCAAAAGTAGTGATCCTCATAGTGCAGCAGCACAGAATATGGACTGAAACCCCACAGCCAGTTTAAGGATAAGCCTCACAGTTTCCATTACTGCTACTGTAATGATTTTGCAACTCTCATTTATTTTTCACCATTTCAGCTGCTAGTTTGTGGCAAATATTTTGGGGAAAAAAAAAAAAAAGAACCCAAAGCCCCAGAGACTGCCCATCCTTGACAGGAACAGTCCTGGCATGCCTGGAATGTGTAAAACCACAAAAGAGCCATTTCTGTTCATATTACTCCTTATGAAATCCCCTTTTAAAGGAGACTTAGCATGGGAGGCTTCAGCCACTCAGCAGAGCCCCTTTAGGATTGCCTTTCACTTTGAAATGTGACTTATCAGCCAGAGCCCAGACGGGTTTGGGTATCTGACTGTTGTGCCCTTCGCATCGAACTCTGGGACCGTTACATGCACAGCTGACAAAATGGTCAAGCCATTTTCCTCCCCTCCTTCATCCCCAGGTTCAGGGTAGATAAAAGCTTCACCAGGCTTGCTGCCTTACCAATGCCAATTTGACTGCTGATTTTACTTTTAAGAAAAAACCCAAATAATAAAACCCAACACCACACACAATGATTATCACTGTGACCACAGAAAGGCCAGAGCAACCACAGTGTGATTCAACAACACCCAGGCTGCAGTGGCTATCTCTGGACACACATGAGAATGTTCTCTGGCAACAAAGTTTTGCAGCTCTCTGACACGTCCTCTTCTCGCGCTCTTTCTCCGAGTCTTTTTTTCACCCTCACAACTTGTTGTAGCAACAGTGCAATTCTGTAGCTGGCAGCAGGATGGGAGCCTGGTGTGAGTAAGGCTTTGATGAGCCCCTTGCACTTATAGGGATACCTACTGGGCAAATGCCCAGAGAAGTTGTGGATTCCCCATCCCTGGATTCAAGGCCAGTTTGGAAGGGACTCTGAGCAACCCAGTCCATTGGAAGCTGTCCCTGCCCATGGCAGAGGGGTTGAACTAGATGATCTTTAAGGTCCCTTCCAACCCAAACCAGTCTGTGATTCTATGTGAATTTGCTTTGCTAAGTGAGGAAGTGACCAACTCATGCCACAGCATTAGTGTAGTGCTGTGCACAGCACCTCTTGAGGTGCCTCAGGAGGGTCAAATCCTGCTCCTGTGTAAGTTACTAGATCAACTTTTTCTGGCTTCTTTTTGCTTTTTACCTCTCCTCATTCCTTTCCTGAGCTTTCTGAAAGTTTCTGGGCTTCCCAGGTAGACCATCACTATAGGCACATGGCAATCTGCAGTGTGAGGTTCATGCCTAGCTTAAACTTCAGAAAGCACTAGAGCAATCCAGGGCAAAGATAAAACACAGGGACCGTTAACACCAACCTCCAGCATTTACTGCCTTTTGTTTGTTCAGATTGACATGGAGCCCTGCAAAATGCAAGTAGCACTGTAGTTCATGAGTAAGAGGTCTGGCAGGACAAACTTTAAAGACCATAAGAAAGCACAGGCAAAGAAGTATCTTGTACAGAACTGAAAAAAGAAAAGATAAATGATAAGCAGGAATTCCCCAGTGGGTTGAGTTTATCAGTGTGATTGCTTACAGGACTTTTTTTCTTGTACTGCTTTGATTTGCATACAAAGCATCTCTAACAGGAAATATCATCTGTCCTGGAAAAAAAAACCCAAGAAGGATAAGGATTTTTACTGTCAAGAGTAAAATGGCTTTTGGCACTGTATGACATGCCAGAAAGCCTCTCTCCTCAAGAAAGCAACTTGCAGTGGCACATTGCAGCTCCTCTTCACTCCCTGCTCTGCATCCCATCCCAGGGGCAGCAGTGTGTGATGCAGCTCCTCAGGAGAGCTTCCATAGTTAGAAAATCTGAAAGTAAAAGAAAAACATGCAGGTGAGTTGATTTGCATTCCAGATTCACAATTAACACAGCACCAAATTAACTTACAGGAAGTGGAAGAGTAAAAAGGAAAACCGCCAACTAGAAAATGCAAATCTTCACCCTACTACAATCACAGGCCACAGCCAAGACTCCTACAGGCTGGGAAGGCTCTAGTAAGAACACATTTTTCACTACTTTTTCAATGTGGTCACTTCGTGAACTCAACAGTGGCTTGTGATATGTGGTTTTATTCCTATCCATATACAGTCAGTTTCATTTCCTGAAAAGAACATGAACAGAAAAGCAGAAAACCTTTAAAACGATTGTACAGGTCTTTCTGTCTTTTCTTTCTCCTTTTTGTCTTTTATTACTACCTTGATGCACTAAAAAAACCCCAGCATTTTTTAAATTAGTACAGTATAAAAAATAGATCTTTTCCCAAGGCTCTTGGTTCTTAAGATAGGTTGCTGCTCTGAAACACAAACTAACTTGGCAGCACAGCATGAAATTGCAGCATTTTGTTTCAGTATGGTACACAAACATAGATACATACTATTCCTCTGCACATGGCTACCAGGAGACGTGCTTCAACCCCAGCAGGGAGACCAAAAAGTAAGATTTGTTCCACAACCCTTTGCACTGGTATTGCAGGACCTCAGCTATCTGTGGCCATCAACAGTCACAGCCCCACGGGAAGCACAATGGCAAGTAAAATCTTGCTTTACAGATGAGTAAGTGAGACGATGGTAGTTATAACAATACACCTCTTGGCTTTTTTCTGCAGAACTCAGGTCATCGCCTCATCTGTCTGGGCTCTGTCCCTCTTCCTGTGGAAGCCTACATCACTAGCAGGGAGAACAGCAGGTCTTTGCCACTCCAGGACTCCTCCATGTTCCTTTTCCCTCAGGCTTTCCCAGCACAGTTACAGGTCCTATTTAAGTGATCATCTAGGCCCAGCCCAGTGTCCCAGCCAAGCAGCTCTGCTGCTGCTCGAGGGCTGGGATGGGAGTTGTTGGGACTACAGGCCAACTGGGACCTTAGTAAAGAAACCGCAGCAAAGACCAACAGCATGCTGGGCTGAAGAAGCAGAAGCACAGGCAGGAGATCTCAGTACTCACCTGACTGTATCTAGATACCGCACCTAGTTTTGGTGCAAGAAACATGCACAATAAACACACTGACAAACTAGAGCAAGTGCAGTGAAGGAACACTAGGATGGCCAGGGACTGGTGGACTTGGCTGAAGAGAAGAGGGTGTGGGAGCTGGGCTTGCTTAGCCAGGGCAAGAGATGGCTTTGAGGAATCCAGCAGCAGCCCTAGCAGCTGCAGGGAAGTTACTGAGAACACAGAGCCAGGTTCACATAAAGCAGGACTTGACCAAATAAAGTCATGAGCAACCTGGTCTGATCTCACAGCTGACCCACCCAAGATCCCTTTCAGCCTACATTATCCTACAGGCCATCTTCTAACTGCCACCAGTGCAAAGGCTTTGGAGGAAAGGGTGGGAATCAGTGCTTGAGGACCGCGATATCATCCAAATGAAAGACTTGGAGAAACAACCATATCCCAAGACTGTGAAGGCCCAGATGGCACTGCTGACACCACACCTTATATTCCCCTCAGGACACAACAAACCCCACTCTTGCATGCAGTCTCACAGTGATCTGCATGCAGCTGTTCATCTCAGTTTGGCCAAGGAATCTTTCCCCATCATCCATCTGCAGCACACACAGGACCACCTCCCTCTCCTATGCACGCACATATTTTTTGAACAAGCAGGACTGCTTAAGGCCCATGTACAGCATGCCACAAAACGGCTCTCCATAATGCACAGGCTGCACCTTCTATTTCACAGGATGGAGAGGCCTCAAGAAACCTTCACTGCCCCACAAACTGCGATGCTCTGGTGCAGGATGAACAAACTACACTGTCAGCACAGCTGTCCCCTCCTCTCCATTGCTTGTGTCATAAAGGGTGTTGGAGCAATGTCTTTTTTCCAGTCAAAATAACTTATATGGCTAAAAGACAGGAAATGCCACAACCGAAATGGGAAGAGATCTTACAGGCAGCAGTACTGAGCTCTGTCTTCTCAAATAGATCCATACAAATCACAAGGCAACTATCACATGCACTTGGTGGGCAGGAGAGGAGGAGGTGGAAAAGGAGAGATTCATCTCCTCACCCCAGGTCACCCAGGAGGTCAGTGGCAGAGCTGCAGAGTAACTGCCTTCCCTCTATCCCAGAGTCTTGATGCTTGCTCCCTGTCCTCTTCATGTCTCTGCTTGATAGCCAAGCCAAGCTAGGAGGTAAAGCTGCCCTCTTCATAGTGCACATAACCATATTTCTTTCTGGAAACCATTGCCTAAGGGAAGTCAGCTCCCCACCAGAAGTCAGTCCCGACCAAATATCATCTTTCATAAATGCAAACTTGCATCTGCATTAAGAAACCTGCCAGCTTTGACAATATGCTCACCAATGTGTTTTGAGATGTGATCTAGTCTCATGGGGTCTTATGGGGCTCTAAGGGTTTATCCACATGTGAGGTTTTTTAGACCTGGAAGTGATACCAGCAAGCATTTTTACACCTTCCTATTCATAGGGTTTTATTTTCAGTACAGAAGAAGGTATCAGATCACTCAGTTTCAAATTCTGATGAAATTCCTGTGTGATCCAGGACAGCTAATTTCAAGCAGTTCTGAGTCCCAGTAGTGACTTGTGCTAAACTAAATTTCTGTAACTGCACCCATACCAATGTCTGCACAAATCAGCAAGAGAAACCACAGGTTCAGTCAGAATTAGTACCTTGGTACAGAAATAAAGATTAAAAAAAGCCATCTCCTACTTGTTGATAGGTGAGCTCTTGAAGCCAGATATGCCTTAAGAAACAACCTCCCTCTTCTCTTCCACCCTCCCATTCCTCCATCCTTTGAGCTAGTTCTTAGGGTAATACTTTGCAGCCTTGTTTGCCAGAGGAGAAGGATGCTTTCTGTCTGGGAAGTTGGGAAGACTGTGTTGGAGCAGAGCAGACCCCGGGCATGCAATTACCCAGGCAGCAGCAACAATATGTTAATTCACTGGATCACTCTGAAACGAAGCACAGTGCAAGTCCCTGGAAAAAGTGAAAAGGAGCCTGTTAAGAAAACTGTGTGAAGGCCTTGTGCACTGCAGCCCCTTGGAGTCCAGACAAGGACGGACTTTGCACAGACATCGTTTTTAGACCTGAACTGGCAGCCAGCATGCATCCTCTTCCCACCACAGGGCATCCAACAGGAGCAAGGGGAACCATGCTCAGTGCTGACAGGGGACATGGGACAGCAGTCGTATTTTAAAAGAGCTGTAGACACATGGTTTAGCCCCTGCAAGGGATGCCTCATCTGGGCAGATCACAGCCATAAGGCCACGATGCCATGCACCCACTGTCAGTATCCAGAGCTTTCTCGCACTTTCAGGAGAACACTCTCCTCCTCAGTGTCCTCAGCTGCTGAGTTCATGTCCCCTCTATTCAGTTGCTCAGATACCCTTAGGTAACACCTGTCCTCCAACAACAAACAACAAAGTCAATATAGCAAGGAGAGAAGGAGATTGAAATGGTCCTTCGGTGAATTTGCCGCGAGAAGTCAATGCCCTCAGAATGTCCACACTGACTGACTACCTCCTGGTGCATCATCCTTCTACTACTGACCTGCTAACTAATTCATCTAACACCCGGCTAGAAACTACGGCCCCACGATGGCATCATGATGGAAGTAGTCTTGCCCTCCCAAACCAGAAGGGGTGCCTTGCTCCAGGCAGGAAAACCAGCCTCCTTCCTCAGGAAAAGTGGCAGAGGAAGAATCAAGAAAATCTCTGCTACCTCCCTATGCTGGACAGACCGCCCATCTGCATGGGCAGATGACCATAAACCTCCTTGAGGAGCAAGCAATGATCTCATCACAAGGCAAGCACAGCTTTAAACCTGCATAGCCTCTTGTAGAGAACTTTCTGCTGTAATCCATACAAAGATTAAACTCGCCAAGTGGAAGAGTTGCACACTTAAGCTCTTTCTGCATAAGGCTGTTGACCACTGAGCTGATATATTGAGGTCAAAGGCTCATCTGTGCCAACACACTTCTTCGGGAATGTAAGTGTGGCTTTCATGCATACACACAGATATTACCCTGAGGAGCAGGGGGCAACTAGTTTAACAACAAGAAGTTTAAACTCAGCCCTTAGGCTGCACCAAAACTCCTGGGTTCCTACAGAAAGAAGGATCAACAGCAGTGAACATCTAGAGAAAGTGCTCACTAGCTTCTGCTGTGCACTGGCTTTTTTGGAGACTGTTTTTTGATTAAGAGAAATCTTGTTTAAAAATGAATCTGTTTTGCACGGACTGAGTTTTGCTCTCCAAGGAGATGGGGAAAGCAAAACCACACTAAACTGCAAAAACATCAGTGCCTAGCCATGAGCCCTGGCCTTTGCACAACTCCTGGTGGCTGTCCCTAAATGGGAGTACTTCATTGCCAGATGACGCATCCCAGACGAGATGAGTTTCCTGAAAAGCACTGACAACATGCCGCTAAAAGCTCAGTTCAGACAAGCAGCGAAACAAGTCTGCTTTCTGTTTTTTGAGCTGAATTCAACACTTTCCATGTTTGCTCTCTCACAGGTTATCTGGGCTGCACAATCAGCAAAACTCCTGCAAAACACTTGCTGAAGCTCAGCTACCAGGCAGTCTGTAATGGAGCTGTTCTGGAGGAAAACAGAAGTGTTATCGTGCTCGTGGCTGTCCCAATACAATTAGTCATACCTGATGGAGAGATACACATCCTTGCAGGGCTCTTACTGCCTTGTCAACAGATGAAGTCAAAATGAAAACATCCTAACGATCAACAACTAACCTGAAAGCTAAATCATGAATCCTGAAGACAGTCTCAATGCTACAAAGAGATGTCTTCCCTGTAGAAGAAGACAGCTGGGCTCCTTCCATCTGTCCTGTGATTCTTCTTCCCATATAATTTCTTGACATAGCTCAGTGAAGTAACATTTCTTCTTTCACCTCCCCATTCAAGCAATCCTTCTCTGCTCTGGTTGAGGGATGCTGTAGGGTCAGGAGAGGAAACCACACTCGAGGCAGGAAGAGGAAAAGGCCAGAGCTTAGGTGGTGGGAAACAACATCCCAGTCATCTTCTCTGCATGACCTCGGACAAGTTCCCCAATACTGTTTTGTCTCATTTCCCCACTGAAATAGCAAGTTTCCCACCATGCTGGCTGACTACCATGAGGATCTGCGTGGTAGGCCTGGTGTTACCAACCTGGGGTTAACATTGATAATAATCAGAGGAGACTGATGCTGTATCTAAGCTTCCCTTCCATTTCATGTCACTTGGTGATCTTCAACACAACCCAGACCATGATTTCATGCAGCACTTCTACATTTGTGCACTTCACAAACATCTCTGTTGGAGTCTTCTAGCTCCAAAGGTCTTGGCAAATATTCCACATCACAAGACCACCACTGCCAGGCTGGCAGCTTGGGAAATCCACCTTCTCTCTTCACCACTTAAGAGACACAATTTCACAAGACATATTTTTGCACTGACATTAATGAGTGATGGAGAAAACTGTCAAACAGATGAGTGGAGTTCAGCTCATGGTTGGTACGAGGGCAGAACATCAGAATGACACTCAGTCGCTCGACTTCTCTAGCTGAGATGTTACCTGGTCAGGAGGCAGCACACTGATCTTAGATGATGGTAGAGCTGGGAGCAGACACCCAGCAGTTCCTCTTGATAACCACTATGGAATTCAATTCATTTGGAAAAAAACTTCTTTTTCAGAAGCCTCCTCCCCAGCACTGACAACTCTTTTGAGATGCAATTTGCACTGCCAGGGCTCACAGCAAGGTGAAGCATGCCCTGCTCCACCTGCTCCTCCCTGAGGGTGGTCGGCAAGACAAGGAGCTGCTCAGTGGCTCCACATCGTTTCAGAGCTCATAACCAAACACAAATCTTCCAGATTTGGGTAATTCCCAGGCAAGTCTCAACCAAAACCACACATCTGCACTCACACCAAAGAGCACACACACAGCAAGAGCGAGGAGCAATTGCTGTAGGTTGCCATGGCAGTGTGCATGAATGATTTTATCACCCTTCTCAGCTGCAAAAGCATTTAGGCCCATTATCAGAGGATACTGTAGTATCTTTTTAAGGGTGCAATAGGTGGGAGAAACAGAAAATCAGTGTCAGCCAGAAGCAAGCATTCAGCACACAAAGCAGGAGCCCTTGCTTTGGGTGAGCTGCCTCCCAGAGGCACACGGACATTCATGCAGCCCCAGAGTCCTGTTGGAGCTGACCGGCGATGCTGGGCTCCCCAGCAGCTCTCCAGCCCAGGGAGTTCTCCTCTGCACAGAGGGATGAGCAGCCCTTCAGGGAGCACAGTGACAGTGAGTGGAGAGCACTCGCCTGTGCTCACTGCAGAGCCGATGGAAGTAGGTCAATCCTTCTGCTTTGCTGAACCTTTTGGCAGGTTGGTGCCGTGCTGCCGTTGCCACTCGCAGCTCGTCATTTCTGCCGCGTGACAGCCACGTCGTTCGGGAGTTAACGAATTCAATACATCTAATTAAATCAAACTTGGCATCCATTCAAAACCCATCTCGCAGTTTTTTTTTTTCTTTGCCTTTTTTATTCCCTGCTGCTGGTGGTGAGAGACCCACGAGAGGAGAGATGTAAGAGAGGGTTGCTAAGGGGCAAGTCAGTTTTTATCTCTTCTTTTATCTCAATTTTTTATCTTTATCTTTTTTATCTTATCTCTTTTTTTATCTGTTCTTTATCTCAGTTTTTATTTCCCTGCTCCTCTCCTGTCACAAAATCACAGAACAACTATGGTTGAGAAAGACCTCCAAGATCATCAAGTTGTTGCAGAGATGCTTTGTTTTCCTTGAAGGAATGCAACAAACCCACATGATTTGTTACCTTTTCCCTCCTCCCCTGCCCCAAACAAAATGACCTTTTCCATCTTCCTGCAGGTTTTGCAAACAGAGTCCAACACACCCTGGACTCTGTGTGATGGGAGTAGAGGGTACCAGTTCAAGGCAATTACTTTGACTGCTGTGAAACAGCACAACCTCCCCAACACCACCACTGTCTGTCAGAGTCAGTCCCACGTGCTGACTTGCTCTGTCACACATTACATGTACGTTTACATTTCTCTGCGTTTCTTTCACGCTGATCAGGTATGAGCAGGGCAGTTACGTGCCCTCCGTACGACAGAAGCCTGTCCCAGGCATGCCAGTGGTGCCAGGTGCTGCATGAACGCAGTGGAAGAGGCAGCCTTGGAGGAGATGTGGGTGACTCCAAGAGAAGCCAAAAAGACCAAAAGCCACATGACACTGAGTTTCAAGCAGTGGTCCCTTGCACTGCTCAATTAAGTAGCAACTGTCTCTTGAAGAGCAAAGAGCAGTGAGAGATTCTGGTGGGTTTAACACTGGGAATGATGGGAGCTGCTCTGACTTATCAAACAGAGAAAGGAACAGGGTAATCACTAAGTACAGAGCAAACGTCTCTTTGTAGCGGGTTTTGCAACTGGATTTCTTCAAAGGATGAGGTGGTGTAAGAAAGTCTCATCTCCGTGTTGCACATTATTGCTCTAATCAGGAAGGATCCAGTTTACAGTAATGTGATCTGGACTGCTGAAACACATCAGGTTCTAACCTCTACAGCACAGACCTAGGAGCTGTTGGAGTACACACAGGAGAGCAGTGATTTGCACTTCCAGGGTTAGAAAGAAACCAGAAGCTTCCTCTGGTACTCACAAACATATAGCAAGTGAGTGTAAGTGAGACAGTGTCCTCAGAGGAAGAGCAATCAGCTCAGCATCTCCTTCGCACTCAACTGTTTTCTCTTGAATGAACTTCAGATGCAAGGAAGGTCAAAAAGACTAACTAATGTATTTGCTTTTTTACAACATCTAGGTACACATAGGGCCAAATGGAGGACAGCTGAACAACCCATGTGTCCTTGGAACAAAAAGCATCAGCTAGGGAGCTTCACCACCCCTTCAGCAGCAATTTCTCTCTCTTGTATCTTCTTCTCTCCCAGTCCTAGATGGTGAGAACAAAGAAAATTGGCAAAGATAGGAGAAAAAATCCAGAGTGGACCAGCGTTCCCAGTGTTCCCTCCCTCAGGTCTTCCAGACAACACAAAGCAATGAACATCAGCCTGCCTCAGGGCTGGTCTGGGTCCTACCATGGCTGCTTCCAACCCCAACTCAGTCAGGACCAGCCTGGCCCGCATGGAATCCCCATCCTCCCCACTTCCAAAAACAGGATCCTCACCATCCCCGAGCCCAACCTAGCACTCTTACCAACATCTACAAAGCACTGAAACAACAGAGCAGCACAGGGCAGCCTGTGAGTGATTCAGCCAGCCCAAGGCCGAAGGCTGGGACATTTCATACCACCACTGCCAATGTCTCCATTGCTGGCGGGAGCCCTGTGTGGCCACGACAGGAAATCGGGTCTTAATCACCATCTCACCTTTCATTTCCCACTTCAGTTCTGCTATTTTAGCAGCTGCTGTGAGCTGGCTCCACACTTTCAGATGAGCAACCGTTGGGGCACAGGGTTTAGCTTGAGTATTTTCAGGCTGCAACTCCAAATGCAAAGAGAAACATGAGGCTGGGGAGGCTGGGGGGTAACAATCAGGAGTGATCAAGGCTTTAAGACACAACCAAGCAAGCGCCAGCCTCCTGCCCAGGCTGACACTGCCTAGGACAGGTAGCCAGGCTGGTAAGGCCATGTGGGCAGGACACTGGCAATGTATGCACCAACTGATTGGGCTTGCTGCCCACTTGGGACAGTTGTGTGACATGGTCCACTGCAGATGTGTGTCCAGGTGCTTCCCCTCCTCCTTGTTCATGATACATCTATAGATCTGCTGCAATAGCAGGGCTGGGCTGTAGCAGCTAACTGCTCAGGCTCTGCAGCAGCCAGGGAGAACTCCCCTTGCAGGGGGGAAGTCTGCTGCCACCATAACCAGTGCAGGTGGTAGAGTTAGCCCCTGTACACCTGCACCAAGGACTATCTAAAAGGGAGAAGGTGCTGGGACCTGAAAAGAGACATGTCCAGAGCTCACTGGCACAACCATCCCTGTGCACCAGCACAAGAACACTCGACAAGTGCCCATCAGCTCACACTCCCCACAATCACATGGCCTGTGGACCTCCAGAGGCAGCAGCCCAGGAAAACAAGAGGTTGGGTTTTGTGCCTTACTTTAGTTGCTTCCTCCTTTGGCAGCTTCTCAACTCAGACACAACTGGAGTTAATGAGAAAGCAACTCCAAATCTCTCCAGCCCTGAGCACCTAAGAGTTTGACTCTATGATCCTTGTGGGCCCCTTCAAAGTCAGAATATTCTGTGATTCCCAGGAAAGGATGACTGAAGCAGCAGGGCTTACAGGGATGCTAACACAGAAGAGATTCCCACAGCCAGCAGTCCCACTGCCTCCCCTCCCCCTCCTCCCTTCATCAGGAAATTTAGCAAAATTAAGATCATACAATCACAGAATGGTTTGGGCTGGAAGTGACCTTCCAAGACCACCCAGTCCAACCCATCTCTCATGGCCATGGGCATCTTCCACTAGATCAGGTAGTTCAAAGCCTCGTCCAAACTGACCTTGAACACTTCCAGGGATGGAGCATCCACAACTTCTCTGATCAACCTGTTCCATTGTCTCACCACCCTCATTATAAAAAATTTTCCTCTTATGTCCAGTCTAAACCTGCTCCCTTTCAGTTTAAAACTGTTGCTCCCCATCCTGCCATGACAGGCTGTTCCCTTCTTTCTTATAATCCATTTTTTAGATATTCAAAGGCCACAATAAGGAGGCCTTTTCCTTTCCTCTGCTTTCCTTGGAGCCTTCTCACCCTTAGGCTGAGCAACCCCAACTCTCTCAGCCTGCCTTCAAATGTTAACACCGCAGAAGGACCCAGACACCTTCACATACTTCCAGGCAAAGAAAATCAGCAAACATCCCTCTTGAACACAGTGCCCACAATACCAGCAGTCAACAAAACTCCTCCTTGTTCACTGTCAGTACCAAGATGGAGGCACTGCAGAGACTGACGCTTCCATCCCATTCACACATGGATGTTCCCATCACAGCCCGATGCTGTAATGTCTTGTTTGGCAAACCCAGAAGGGCATGGGAAACATGAGCAGACGAGTTGGTTTCCTTGCCCTTGGTGAAAACACACCAAATTGATCAGCCAAGATGAAACCTCACAACACCCTCTCCCTACTAACACCACAGTCATTGTGATGACTGCCCTGCAGTTCACAAGGCCCCCTCATGGTGATAGACGTCAGGTAACAAACATTTCTATGACTCACTGATAACAGCACAGCAACCTCCTGGAGAGTCCATAAGGAGAGGGAGTAAAAGTGACAATGGGGTTCTCATGGTTGGCCTGGTGCCTGGAGGATGAGATGTGTCGGAGTGAGATGTCAGGGCAGACTTTGAGCCTGTCATTTTGACTGAAATGTCAAATATTCCTCTGTTGGTTTCCCATCAGTTGCAAGGTTTTCCCCTAAAGCCATCACACAAAGGTGAGGCTGTTGAAAATCCATTTCGATGTCTGCTACTTATATGGCCACGATTATCCTATCCATGATAGACAACTACAGTTTCATCAAAGCATCTTGTGACACTTGCCCAGCACAATTTGCCCAGACATGGTCAAACACCTGGAGATTTCTTCTGTGTAACTTAAGAACCCGTATCAAAATGGCAAGTGTTAAAATTATGAAACCATTGACCCAAGACACAAAGCAACTTTTGCCACAAAATTAATTAAATCTTTGGGAAAAGGACAGTATTTACTTCCAACCTTCCCCATACTGCCTCAAGAAACATTATTCCTGAAAAGCTCCCACGTGGTTCTTGTGCCCTGTCCTACCTTAGCCTCCCCATCACATCCATGGATCACAGCTGCAGTGGGTGCACAGTCCATGGTGACACAGCCACTGCCAAAGTCCCAATGTCCTACAGGAATTTTCCCTTCTCTAAGCTGGCCTTGACCTGAACACTGTGTTCTTCAGAAATGGATGGAAAGTAGGTCTTGTTGCAAGAAGGGCTCACTAAACTTACTTTAACACTCCCTTCTCCCTCCAAACAACCCACCACAGCCTGGGGCACGAGCATTGCTACAGCAGGTGTAGAATTCATCTCACTCACCCTCTAGCCATCCAAAGGATTTGTACCTAGTCTAAGAGAGATGGCTGGGGACACGCCACATCTAATCAAGGAAAGGTGTTTGTAGTGTTGGCATCTGCATCCGAGCAAGTCGGCACAGGATGTTTTTGCAGTCGGTGAAGAATCTGCCATATAGCCAGGGAAGATGAAGGTGCAATTCAACTCATTCATCAGATCCATCACACCTGACACCCTATGGACAATGCTGACTAGATCTCCCCCGCCTACAGCATAAAACAAAAGCTGCACACTGACCTACATGGGGGGTTGCCATACGATGACTCCCACCTTGCCAACTAGCCAAATGTAAAGAAATAGAGACTTCCAGAGGGCAAAACTGCTCTCAAAGCCCAACTTCAGCACTTGAAATGTGACTGCCCCCACCTCAGTGCATTTCCATGCTTTAATTATCCACCCCTCTAGTAAGGGAAGGCAGAATAGATATGTCACATTTTGGCTTCCCCACCTTGCATGCCAGCTCTTCCAGTAAGCACAGATGGTTTTGTGCTCGTACAGAGCAATGAATAACGCACAGCTCCACATGCAGCCCATCCTACAGCCCTGCCTCTGTGGGGAGCAGCTTTTGGTAACAGGGCAGGTGGGAACCGGGAGCAGCGATGTCTCAAAGAGCTCCATCAGCATTCATTTCACATGAGGATGGTTATCAGAGCATGCCGATGAGTTGTACATTCAGCACAACTGCATTAACACATCTCGGTAAAACACCCTGAGACTCCAAGACAGAAAATGCCACATGGACAGCTAATTTCCACCTAATAGCACATTTACCTCTGGTAAAAGTTATAGACTGCAAGTGCTTCATGAGCCATTCACAGGAACTTTTGTAGGCACTACTGAGGAACACAGGAACTTAATTATCTCTTTTAAAGTGACCTGTGTGATTAAAAAACCTATTTGGACTTCAGGTGCCCTGGGATCTGTAATCCCCTGATCTAGTTGCTCAACTGGCGCAATCTTGAAGTTACCATAAAGGCCACTCACGTTGCTCTAAATTGTTCTACCTACTCACCAAACCCACAAGCATGACCCAAAATCCACCATCCCAAATGGTCAGAGAAGCAAAATCCCAACAACTCCCTCCTTATCTTTATCCACTACCTGCCTGAGCTCTCTGAAAGAGTACAAATTCCCTCTACTGGGGTCAGCAAACTTTCAGCATAAACACACGCCCAAGTATCTTTAGACGTTAAATATATATATTTAGGGAAGTTATTATGCTTCTCGGAAACTTTTTGTAACACTATTAACAAGGCTCAGCAGCAGTTTTTAGAGCCCACTGGCAGTTCACAGCTTGAACCCAAAGACACACCACGGCAAACCCTCTTACTAATAATGGCCTGCAGGTCTGGAAAGCCCCTGTGCCTCTCTCAGCCCTGTGTGGCAGTGAGGTGACATGCCTGGGTGATCAATTTGAATATGTATAGCTGAGGCCACCCCCGGGGAAGCACAGATCCTGCCTCTGAGCTGCTATCCTGACCCCAATGATGCAAGGTGAGCAGGGCAGGGGATGGTATTCTCATTTCTCTACCCCAAAAATATTTCCACTGAGTGATGGTTAAGAGCATTCATCAGAATTTGGGGCTTTTTTTAGGCATGTCTCTGTAGGAGGATATGCTTAAAGTGGAAGAACACACTGGTAAAATTCCTGATGCCCCGATCCTTGCATTTACGGGCTGATGTTGCACGAAAGCCCAAAAGCCAAACCCTCATCCTTTTTCCCAAGAGCAACACCAGATTATCACTCAGAAAAATTTAATCCTGAGATAAGTTTATGGTATGTGAATATCTGATGCAGAGTCTAAATGGAGGAAGCCTGACAGGCATTTTCTATTCTATGAGGCAGGGGCCTAGTTGAGCCCATGTTATAAGTCATCATGCAGGGGCTTCTGCTGGAGCCAGATGCAATGTAATTGTTTTTTATTTTATAGCATGAGCAGGACACAGCTCTTTACTCCAAAATAAAAGAACAACACCCCGAAGAACAGAAACTCCAGTGAGCACAGCAAATCATCAAAATCATAGAACCACAGAATAGTTCGGGTTGTACGGAATCTTTAAGTATCATCTAGTCCAACCCCCCTGCTATGGGCCATCTCTCACTAAATCAGGTTGCTCAGAGCTCTGACCAGCCTGTCCTTGAACACTTCCAGGGATGGGGCATCCACAACTTCTCTGTGCAACCTACTACAGTGTCACATCACCTCACAGTAACTTTTAACTCTGAATTTTTCTCATTGCTGTATGGCCCTTTGCATCCCACTAAGCTAAAGCCACTTCAGTCCCCAGCCATCCCATGTGGGTTAACACGTCCCCAACAGCTCCTGCCCTCCAGTAGGTATTTCCCACCTTCACAGCTCCTTTTGCATCTCTCCCAAGGGCAAGTTCCTTCCTGTTGCTCATCACTTCTTAAATCTCATCACCTATTGTTCACACAGCCTCAAGGCCAGTGGTTTTGGAAGCAGAGGAAGGCTCAGGTGCACACTCTCAGGTAGCCTGCAAATTCATCCCTGAATGTAGTAATTCCACAGGTTCTCATGGAGCTGAGCACATTGGGTACAACTCTCACTTGCCATTGAGTCAATTTTTTTTTTTCAGTTTATTGCAGCCAAAATTTTGCCCTAATGACTCAAAAGTAACATGCTGCAAGAGCAGTTGCCTTACCTGTTTCTGCACCTTCTGATTTGTCGTGCTGAAGAAGGAGTGTAATGGCTCTGGAAAAAAAAACAAACAAAAAACAAACAACAAAAAAACCCCAAAGAATCAAGGAAAGCCACTAATGGTATCTATTAAAAAGACAAAAATTTCAGGTCCTGGAGAACAGCTACGAAGATGCAGCCTTTCAACACTAGCTTTCATTTCAAGGTGACAACTTGAAATTACATGAGCTGCCCCATACCTTGTACCCCCACTGAGGGAAGCAAAACCTCTTCTGTGAACCCTTTGTATGGACAAAAGGAAAAGGACAAAAGGTGCCAGAGACCCAAAGCACGTTAATGGAAATGCATGGATGGTGAAATTAGGGTTCCTGGCTCTTGGTATCACACAACAGTTGTTATAAAACAGTATATTCCTCTCAGCTGCACAGCTATCAATACTGCATGAGTCATTTGTAATACTTATCTAATGGTGAGTAAGCTGCTCCTGCCAGTCATACTTTCCAGATAAATCTGTGAAGAAAACAAGAGGGAAAAAAAGAACTATCAAAACATGTTATCAAAGAAATAAAATGAATGGGATGGTATTCTGTCGGCACCTAAAATGGCAGAGGGAGAGGTGGCTTGGGGCTCATCAGATGAAACATGCACACCAGGAGAAGCAAGGCAACTATTAGAGTCCACACAGAGTATGACCGAAGTACCACTAAACCAACCATAATGTGACCCTTCCTGCTGGTGGACACTTCAGCAAACACATGTGGCAGAGGCTGTACCTTGACATGGTTTTTGGGACAGGGACTCAAATTTACAGTTTGGGGGTTTATGCTCATCACTTCCTTGCTTGGCAGTGAGCGCAGGTCCAAGTGAGAACTCAGTGCTAGGGAAAGAGCTGCTTGGAGTTGGTTTCTGTAACATCCTGAACAGCAGGGAAACCCCAACTCATCCATGAACCAGGTGTAAAATGATCCTGAACACGAGGGATCTTTCCTCACCTACCTCTGTTTTGACTAAAGCTCAACAACTAAATTGCAAATAATTTAGTGGTGAAATTAATGACAGAAAAAGACAAAGACACCTTCGTTCAAACACACTTGATGAAAGTAACCCTGAAAGACCACACTGGCTGTTTTGCACACTTTTCTGGCCTTTGTGTTGCTGCCTGCCTGTGCCTTGGAAAACTCCGGTGAGCCACAGGAGCCAAGGCCAAGACCTAGAGACTTTCTCACGAGAGAAATCGCTGTTGAGGAGGTGGGGGAAATACCCCAAGGGTCTCCCAAGGGGGCTGAGTCATCACATGGCTGTCTTATGGAGATTTCAGAGGGGGAGCTGGGGTGTGGGGGCGGAGAGGGGAGAAAACTCCAAACACCTCCCCAGCTTCACATACTAGAAAGGCAGAGAAAACCCCATGTATGAATCACCCTGCCCTGACATCTCAGAGCCACCGAAGTGTTTCACACAGGCTGTCATGAAGGCTCATGCCAGCAGAGAGGAGCCCATGCGCTGTCCTTGCAGCCTGGCTGTGAGGTCTTGTGGGCAAGAAGATTCCAGGGTGGGCAAAATGCTTCTGTTGGATTGCCTGCAAGTGGGGAGTAGGCACGAGGGGATGTCCATGGGGACCAACACAGACCCACCAAACCCCAAGACCTCCACACCCAAGCGTAAATCCTGAGGTGAGGCCACCTGTATATTCTCCTACCTGGAAGACTGGAAAATAAAAGCTTTTGTCATGGCTAGGACAGCATTTTGTAGAATCACAGAATGGTTTGGGCTGGAAGCATCCTTTAAGGATCATCTTGTCCAAATCAACTGCAATGGGCAGGGACAGTTTCCACTAGACCAGGTTGCTGTGCCAGCATCTCACCACTCTCATCGTAAAAACTTTCTTCCTCATGTCCAAACTAAATCTATCCTCTTTCAGTATAAAGCCATTCCCCTTTGTCCCATGTCCTTGTCAAAAGTCCCTCTACAAATCTCCTGTAGCCACTTTAGCTGTTCTAAGGTTTTCCCAGAGCCTTCTCTTCTCCAGGCTGAACAATCTCAGCTCTCTCAGCATTTCCTCACAGGTGAGGTGCTCCAGACCTCTGATCATCTTTGTGGCCTCCTCTGGACTTGCCAAAACAGGTCCATACTCTTCCTGTACTGGGGACTCGCTGCTGGGGCAGTTTCACACTGTACCCCCAGCACTGCTCAGGGTTACCTCTGGCTTCCATACCTGCCCCAGGGACAGAGGCTCTTGTCAGACAAGCGCAGGAATTGATGCCATCAAGAACAAGCTTGACTGTGGTTTTTCTCTGGGTTAAATTTTGTTTAAGTCAGTGTTGCAGCGCTGCAGGATTCTGTGCTCCCAGGCACCGACACCAGGGATGGGCTGGAAATCAGTTTGGGAGAGTAAAGTCAGTGGGACCAGCCCCTTTGGCATCAGCAGACACACACCAGATGAAAAGGGCCACATAAGCACAGCCTCAGACAGTTGCTCTCAGCACTTAACCATCAACCTTGGAATAAAACTGACTCCATCACTGGAGCACAGGGTGTGTATGGGGACAGCCATTCAGAAATAAAACCAGGCCAACTTATTCTCTCCTGAAACCTCAAATTCATTTTCATTAGATATACTTTCTCCCCTCTCTTTTTCTTCCCTTTTTTTTTTTTTAAATAGGATTGAGAAGGGCCTCCCCAGAGTCCAAATACCATCTGTATCCACCACCTCAGGCAAACACATAATCCTGCACAGAAACAAACCAAACACCTTGGTTCCCTCACTCTTACTGAAAAGCTTCCCGAAAACCTCATTTCTGACACGATTAGAAACTTTCTTTTTACGTTCAGCCTAATTACAGTCATGCCAGGTAAGAACCATTTGCTCCTGAACCATCTTTTTGCCTCAGCAGGTCATCTCCTCCCTGATACACCTTATGGGGCTGAGCAAGCTGTGCTGCTCCAGGCTCTCTCATCTCAGGTCTTCCTGTCCACCTTCTTCCCATTTGAGTTTGCCTGAAGAACACAAGAACTGTACCCCATCAATGCTCTTGGGAGGGCACCTTGTCCCCTATGAAACCTCTCCTGTTTTTCCAAGTACACATCTGCTGCTCTGAGATCTTTTTACTAGAGCCTTTAATTCTCAATTTGGGGCTTGGTTTGGTTTTTTTTTTCTTCTTTTGAGCTGTATGATCAAAACTGCCTTTTAAATGTCTATATATGCATTTCATGGGAAATCAGTATATAGGGGAAGAGGGGGAAAACCTGTCATATCTTACCACCAAGATGCAAATATAGCATGGAGTAGGAACCGAACTGGCCACAGATATAATCTAGCCCTGTCAGCGCTTTTGTAGCATGTGTGATACATTATTAGCACAAATTAGGAGATTCCCACAAAGGAAAAGACTGTTTTGCCAGCTCAGTTTTTGGTGGGGAAAAAAGAAAGAGAGGTCTATTTGGCCTAGCATAGGATTTAGCCTAGCCAGTTTTGCAGGAATAAAAAGAAGGAATCAATAATAATCTATGTAGCAACCTATCACAGTTCTGCACATTTCTATTGGTAAATAAATGTAGTTGTATTACAAGTATTGCCCATCTGTATTACGATACAAAGGCAAACAAATGTGCATCACCAGCTTTGGATCAAGGCTCTGGAATTTACAGAAGCAAGGAAAAATCAACAGGGGCTTTACCTGAATAAAGATTGCTGGTTTAAGCATACATGACTTCTGCCAATGTTCAGTGAACCAGTCTGGCTTGCATGCGTATGTGCACAGTTAAAGATAAGTATCTCGATATATTTATATCAAAGGGGGAGAGGGAAAAAAAATCTCGCATGCAAACATGGTGACATTCACACAGATCTTGCAGATCTGGAGGCAATTAAATGGTGCTCTCATAAGAGGTCAGGGCTCTGGAGTTGATAACCCCTCTGACGTGGGCATTTTCTGAAAGGGGAGCTCATTTGGCTGCCCCTACACACAGTTGCTCTACACATAGTAAAAAAGTCAGATAGAAAGCATGCAGTGAGGTGACACAGCACTGCAGTCATCCAACTCCTCATTTGCCACGTGCTAGAGAACATTTTTGGATCCTTTATTGTGGGCTTGGAAGTTTGGAGACTGGATTCTTAAAAGAAAATGTGTGAAAATAGTGTGTTTCGCTTAAACACTGATGTGTCTGTTAGCTTAGCACTGTTATGCTGCTACTGGTGAAGTGATTGTGTTTTTAATGGAGCAAAATTGCAGTCACTTGTGGCATTCAAGAGAACTGCTGCTCCGTATCTCCTCCTCTGCAATCATCTATTGCTGGATTTGCATCTGGTTTGGTCACTCAGCTCCATCCAGCTGCTCCAAGTGCACCTCCCAGTCCCTACAGTAACTACTAATTCTCTTGGGGCATAAATATAGTCGTCATCTAAGATGTTTGCAGCCATTAATTAAATTTCCAGCACCAGGTACTGTGAGATGCTATCTCTCTTCGAAAGCAGCAGCCTTGACTCAGCATAAGGTGGAGAGAGAGGGAGAGACCGTGCTTCTTCACTTTCTTCAAAGGTCAGCAAGGGAACGCCCCGGAAACCCTGAGTAGTAACACCTCATCCTTAACCAAAGTACAGGAGCTGTATTTAGGCAGCTGCCTGATCACAAGAGCTACAAGGACACGTGTCTGCTCAGCAACAACCAACTTGAAATGCAGATGCCTTTTATTAGCCGCCCCTGTATTTAGCTTGGCTCAGAAGAGCGTGCTGCTCCGCTGGTGGGTCTTGCAGCGTATGGAAGAGCAGTTATTAGTGAAGCTAATTATCAACAATGTGGCTACTTAGAGGACTAAAAATAGCATGGCATATTAATAGATGGAGTGCAAAACTGGGACACAGAAGATGATGATTCTGATCTTGAGTGAGGCAGCATGCTACACGTTCTCAGGTCAACCTCTTCATCTGGGTGTTTTGTTTTTACAGTTTACAAAGCAGGCTGAAAAATCACTTCTCGGAAAGGCTGCAAGGCTGAATTCCTCAGCATCCAGGAGCACCAAGAGGTCCTCTCCTTTATATCCATACAAGTGGAAAACGTTCCTGTGTCAGCAGGACTGGCTCCCGCACAATAATTTCACGCCATTTATGAGGCTACTCAGGTGACAGTTCCCAGAAAGCTGTAACATTTACCCTAAATACCTGAGTTCACTAATCACTGATCAAAGGAATGCAGACTTTGGAAATGGTTTCCAGTTGACCTGGAGCTGCTGGAGCAGAGCGGCAAGTGAAGCCCTCAGTGCTCTGGCTCACACTCAGCACCGATCTGCAGACAGGAAGACCACTGCAAAAGGGGGAAGTGTCTGACTCACTTATTTCATGCAAACTTTAGCCAATTCAAAGATCTTATGATTTGCATCTAGCTAATGACCAGAGACACAAAGACTTGTAACGGCATTATAAATCCCCCTGCCTCCCCACCCCAAAGCACAGGCTCAGCCCAGTACCTGAGAGTACATACATGAGAAATCAAGTCCTTTCTTTCCCCTGACTACCCTTTCAGGCTGTAGAAGGGTAGTACCACCACTGTGCTGGAGGACATCTTCACAGCAGCAGACTACACCAGCCTCCAGAAGAAGGAAAGGACACGAGGAGCCACAGTGTGTCTCCCAAATCCCTTATGTCCCAGAGAAGCTCCAGTGCCCAAACCCAATCAGCCTTGCAGGGGTTCCAAGGCACCCTGGTACCATGCAGGCTGCCATCTCCCTGGCTTCCAGGCTTTCTTTGAAACTTCACAACACTGCTGGCTATATGCAGGGTAGCCAGATGTGCTCAACCCCTGGTCCACCCATGCCAGCTGCAGTTGTGTGGATGCAATGGACAGTCCCAGGAAGCCAAATAATCCCTCCATATCTATCCTACTGATATAGCTGTTTGTATGAAGGATTAAAAAAATTGTCTTTAAGGACAATGCAACTGCTATGCTATAGGAGATCTGACTTCTAATAACTATAATGCAACATACCTTAATGAGTAAGAAAAGGGAGTGGAAAATTAATGTGCCCAGCATTTGCAGAGAGATTCATCTATTTATTTAAAAGACAGAGTGTGCCTCTGAGAATAAGACAATGCAATCCCACAGACAGTGACAGTCCTACATTTGCACTGATGTAGAAGAGATAAGACTCTGCCCTTGAGTGTTTTGTTACCTTCTGCTCAAGAGTTCAAGATGATAAAAAAAAACAGCAAAAAACATAAAAGCCACAAACCATACCAGTTTCAATACAAACAAACAGGAATGTTTTCTTTAGCCTTTTCTACCATGGAAGGAGTGAGATAAGTGGACCTTTCATATGAGTGTTGTGAAAACAGTTGCAGGAAGATAAAAATTGAAATATATGTTAGATGTAACTGTCAGCTACCGGCATCTCAGGCTGCAACTGTTCCCACGCCTAATTTCCAAGATGAGCAAACAAAAACACCTAACAGGGCTTCAAAAAGTCAGTATCTATCAGCTGCACATCTGGTTTCCTAACCAGAAAGGGTGCTGGTACCCCCTAAAGTGGAGGGTGAGTCCCAGAGGCAGAGTGCTGAGCAGGAAAAGGAAGGACAGAGATGGGAAGAAGATACCCAGGAAGAGGGAGCAGTCTTCTTCCTCCTCCATGTTTCCTTTCTTCCCTGCTCTCATGGTACCAAATTTCTCAAGGCTTCTGCATCCTGCCATGTTTTCTACTGGACATAAACTCCCTTATTACCCTTTGGAGCAGAGTCTCAGTGAAACCCAAAGTGGCTTCAAGAGCCAGGAGTGGCCCAAAGCAGTCCAAGTTCCTCACTGAGCTCCAATGAGGAGAAGACCCAGCCCAACAAGGCTGAGGTGCTGGCACATCATCAGGGCTTCAAGCTCCAGCTTTACCATGCACTAATCCTCCTTGGGTTTGGGTGAGGTGTTGGATCTTCCATGGAACTCCACAGCAGAAAGGGGGACGACCTTCCTCTTCTGCACTTTGCTTATCACAGTAACTCAGCTGCAGGACTGCTGCAGTCCAGCACCTGAGCAGGCACATGGGGACTGCTCAGCACTGCAGGTCTGTGCTGCTGATGGATTCTCAGGGGTGGTATTGCACAAATCACCAACAGGAACACAAAAAGAAAGTGGCACCAAGTATGACTCTGGGAAAAAATAAGGGACGGGCCCAGTGCATGCTTCTTCCTTTTCAAGTAGATGGAACATTTTCAAATCTATGACTTAATTTTTTTCTAAAATATCCCTACATGTTGGGATAAAGCAACTGGATGAGATGGAGGTGATCTCCAAAGCCAATATCCCCTGCACCTGTGATGGACCAAAGGATTTTTATCTACTTAAAGGTAAAAAAAGATGCTTCAAACTGAAAAAAAAATATGCAAACTGTCAAAAAAGTGACTTTTTTTCTTTTTTTTAAATAATCACCTAAGTCATAGGCAAAGAGAAATTAAATTAGTAAAGGGGAAACTTTAACTAGACATTGGGAAGCATTTAACAACTTCATACATCTTCCTGTTGGGAAAAGCTTCCCATGAGAAGGTCAGTGGCGGGGGAGTACAGCCACCACTGGCTTCCCAGCCCAGGGCTGTGCTGCCTAATCCAGCACTGGCAGCATCCTGAGCCAGGTCCTTCCCAGCTCAGCCGCTGCAGGATGGAGCTCGGCTGACTTCATCGGAAGTGAATCCCCCCCCCTTTCCCGTCTCCCCCTCTGGCCCCCCATTCATGTTAGGAAGGAGCCTGGCAAACCCTGGGGAGATTACAAGGCAGGGGAAGCAGGAGGTTAAAACACTCTGAGGCCCCTTTCAGTCTAAAAGACAAAGTATTCGTGAAGCTAAAACAGATGCTTTGCTGAAAATAAAGAGTGGTTTACATGAGTCCCAAAGAGAAGCCAAAAAATGAAAATACCATACAGTCCCAGGAAGCTGTGAGCATCCTGCTCTTATAAATAACTACAATACTTGAGTCTACAATAATATTGTTGAAATATTTTGCAATGGTGCTGAAAAATTATGTGTATTGTTTGAAGGATAAATTTCAGACGGCACAAAAAGGAGACCATGCTGCTGAGTATGATGTAATGAAAGCTCTGAGTTTTAAAACACATATATATTTACAATTTACTTCAATGAATGACACAAGGAGGACTGACAAGACCAGCCACCCAGGCACAAGGATGAGTGATCGCCCACTTTAATGAGCTCTCAACAACCAGAGCAGAGATGCTAAGACAAAGCCCATGGAGATATTAAGTCAACAAATGCCACTTCAAAATGTAATTACTGTCGATGCTGGTCCCATTTGGTAGGCTGGCCTGTTTCCCTAGAGATTTGGAGAGGAGTGATATTCTCAGAGAGTATTTCTTTAGGTTCACTGACGTTTGTCCATGGCCTTTTATGGTACTTTGATCCAGTGTACCTGTGCAGGTGAAGGGATGCTCAGGCTCTGGGCTCATCCACTCCTCCACCTTTCTGCTGAACCTGTCACCTCCAAGTTGCAGCAGTTGCCAGCAGTTTCTTGGCAGGAACATGTGTCTGCTACTTAATGGACTGAAACTGCCATGTTTCTTCCCTTTCAATTAGTGCAAATGGTTTCATTGCAATAGGGGATCACAATTTGCAGGATTTCAAGAATCACAGAGTCACAAAATGGTTTGGATAAGAAGGAACCTTCAAAGATTATCTGGTTCCAAACCCCCTTGGTAAAGGCAGGGACACATTCCAGTAGACCAGGTTGCTCAGAGCCCCATCCAACTTGGCCTTGAACACTTCCAGGGATGGAACATCCACAACTTCTCTGGGCAACCTGTGCCAGTGCCTCACCACCATCATTGTAAAAAGTTTCTTCCTTATGTCCAATGTAAACCTGCCCTCCTTCAGTCTGAAGCAATTCCCCCTTGTCCTACCACTCCATGCTGTTGTAAAAAATCCGTCTCCATCTCTTGTAGCCCCTTTACGTGTTCTAAGGTCTTCCTGGAGCCTCCTCTTCTCCAGGTTGAACTACCCCAGCTCTCTCAGCCTTTCCTCATAGATGAGGTGCTCTAGCCCTCTGATCATGTTCTTATAGCCCCCTTTAAGCACTGGAAGGTCTCCCTGGAGTCTTCTCTTCTCTAGGCTGAACAACCCCAACTCTCTCTGTCTTTCCTCACAGGAGAGGTGCTCCACTGAGACACTGTAGTAGATAAAGGCAGCTCTCCTGGGGGTGAGCCCACCCCTGGAGTTTGGGTTCTATTTTTTTTATCTATTTGATAAACACCTCTGGCTGCTACTCCTGACAACCCACCCTCCACAATGGCAAAAAGACTCGGCATCATCTTCCCTCAATCTCTGGAGCTCCAGGTGAGAAGCAAGTCTGTCAAGTGAGGGAGCAACATAACCAAGAGTAAAATTTGGCTCTACTTCATGTTGCTTTCCAGAAAGCTTGAAACACCTGTGCAACTGTGCTGGGAACTGCCAGTGAAACTGTGCTGCAGTTGCTCCACAGGTATTCACACTACACCATGCTTTGTGGGTTTTACATTCACTGGCTACTTATATACACTGAATTCAAGGATAGAAAAACATCTTCCTACATACTGCTACTTCAAACCATCTCTCACCCCACTGCCAGCAGAGCTTTTCGCAGACTTCCATTCGGCATCAACAGGTGATTTTTCATCCCCATTTTCAAACCAGACCAGTACAGAAGTGATGACTCCTTCGTTTAGTTCTTATGTGGCCAAAATACCCATAGCTCAATTATAGCTAAAAACTCCTAATACTTGGTAAAACCCAAAAAGATACCAATTTTTCACATGCAGAATGTAGTGGTAAAGAGAAGAAAAGAGGGGAAAACAGAAGGGAAAAAAAAAGGAGGAGGAATGAAAAAAAAAATCAGAAAAAAGGAAAAAAGGGAAGGGGGAAGGAGACATGGAGTAAGGGACGGAAAGAAGAAAATTACTATGTGAGGTGACTTTATTAAGGTTCAGACACCAATCCAGCACTTATTCACCTGGCATACTGCCCAAGGAGAACAGGCACTGCATTAGGTACCAGGTCTCCTGCACACTGCCAGCCCCAGGCTTTAGTCTTTCTCCTGCACAGACGGCCCCATGATCACGTTTCGAGCCTTATAAATTATTTACATCAGATATGAGGAAGCGGAGACATTAGAGATGGAAAAGATGCACCAGCCCATCCCCTGGGGAAGAGAGCTGGATCCTTCCCTGTGTCACATGAGCAAAGCAGTGAAGCTCTGTCTCTCCTTGGAAAGGTGTTTTGCTGCTCCATGCTCTCACCAGACTGAATTTCTTCATGATGTCTTTCAATAAATTGCATTTGCTCTGACTTCTAATCCCTTCTTCCTGGCATTACCACCTGCCTGCATCCCATGCAGCCCCCTGGAGTTGCACAGCATCACTGGGACTCTTCCCTCTCGAAAATTTTCAAAAGAAATGAAACATTCTGCAAAGCTCAGTGAAAGATACCTTGAAGAATAATCCAGCAACTGAGTATTTAAAAAAAATAGAACTAAAAATCAGATCAATTTTGAAAAAGCAGGACCTTCAGCTAGAACTTTGCTCTTCCTGCCTTTACCTCCCAGAGGGGGAAGGCAGTCACTAGCTAGGGATGCAGTCAGCAGGAAAATATTTCCTGAGCTATGGACTGACTGCTTTGTAAAGTTACTCCTGCAGCACCAAAGGAAACAAGGGACTCCAATGCAGTTTCATCCTTCCTCCCACAATGTTCAGTCAGTCAGAGTTTGTGGGATGGGGCAGTACCCATCCTCCTGAATGCTTGGCAAAGTTCAAAACACAAAGCACAAAAGAAAGCACAAAACAACCCCATCCCCAGCATCACATTTTAAGAGCTAACTCCCCCCTGACAACAGAGATAGAGTACATAAAGGAGCGTGTCATGCTTTGAACTCCACAGTAATTCACCTCCTTGCCAGGATTTACACATTCTTTCTGCTGGCTCCAAGAGTTGTCAGTGCTTCCTTCACTTACAGAGTTTCATGCAGATGAAAGACTCCCACTGAGAGTCGTCAAGATTTACTGCAGTTTTGGTTCAGATCAGGATCAGGAAAGCGCTTACACGTGCGCTTAAATACTGCTGAAGTCAAGGGCACCCGGCTGCACGCTCCCATACTCCAAAGCAAACATGAGGAACCTTTTTTTTTTATTGGAATAAAAAAGCATGGAGAATCTTAATTAAAGCTAGATGGAAATCACCTAAATGAACTGTTTGTTACTGTAACAAATCAGGTGGGAAGATGACCAAGTACAAGACATGAGGACAGAAACTGGATGGGGAAAAGCTGGCACTGAGGGTTTGCTTTAGCAAGCAGAGGGTGCAGGACACAGCACTTGTCCCCAGCACCTCTGAAAACAGGCTCTGCATTTTCAAGACACCAAAGCCAGAGAGGAAAGGTTCCCAATTACTTTTTAGTGAAGACTCCCCTTCTAACAGATGTATTCTGGCTTGTTTAAAATGAGAGTGAACAAGCTCATCTGCTTGTTCAAGCACTGCCACCCTGCACATAACCTCGACATGCTTGTGGTGTGCATGCTGTGGTTGTGCTGGGTACTTGTTTGGGTAGGTGGGCTACATGCCATGATGTCATGGGTGCGTGGGATGCAAAACATGGGGATGTAGACGCTTAGTATGGGTGTGCAGGTTGCATGCTGTGCACAAATAGGGTGCACACTGTGGGATGTGGGGTGCACTCTGCAAGAATGTGAGGCGCACGCTGTGGGTACGCTGCCCGAGTGCAGTTCAGCCAAGGTTATGTGCAGCAATTCAGAAGTCACAGCCTGAGACAATGGACAGACAGAGCATGCAGCTGGTAGCTGGAGGGAAACCATTCTCCTCTTTCTTTTAACAAATCAAACATGATCCTGCAACAGGATGAAAAGTAGGCACCTGGCAGGACAAACCAGGCTGACTCAGCTGGGACTTACATGGATATGCCAGCTGGTCACATCAGATGGCCACTAGCCCTGAGCACAGCACTTTTCCGGAACCTTCCCAATCTCCTGCTGAGGCAACGACCTGTTCTCACAGGATGGGACAGCACTGCATCCAAAGGCAACAGGTGATAAACAGCCACCTCAGCAGGAACCAGGTAACGTGGAAAAACGTGACTGTGGTGCAATGGCATGCGGACACAGCTGGCGAGTGGAACCCAAGGGCCAGCTGGTCATCCACCGCCCTGGAGACCTCCATCCCAGCATGACCTCAGGGCACTGGTTGCTCAACCGGTGGCACAGGGCCAGGGGCTGATGGGCAGGGCCTGAAGTTGCTCTTGTGAGGTCAGGGTGACTCAGCACGATTCAGGGAGGAAAATGGTGAAGAGAAAACGTCTGAAGGAAGGAAGACCCAGCCACATGTGATGGCACCTGGAGGTGCCTGGGACCCCCATGCTGCAAGCTGTGATGGGTGTGGGCCGCACCATCAGAAAGTAGGAGGAAGGACATGGAAAAAACTCAGTCAGGCTGTGGATGCTGTTTCAAAAGGAGGAAGGTGGCTGCACATCCTCAGGGTGGTGCCACCCACGAGAAGGGTGGCAGTATCCCACTCTCTGACCCCTGCCACCCCACCCTGGGGATGGGGCACCCTGGGGATGCTGCACCCATCAGCCCCAGAATTTCTTGCAGGCTGACAACGAGGACGGCTTCTGCAGATGGCAGAAGAGCCACCCCAAGGAGTCAGTCAGAGCACAGCCTTGGCCCACTGCCACACCACAGAGGGCTGTTATCTCTGGGCATCTCATGGGGCACTGCAGAAAGCAGTGATGGTGGTTTGAGTCTTAGAAATGAAGTGGCCTTCTTTGGGTAGCATCACTCAAAGGCCTGTCCCATGCTCCCAAGAGCATGCAAGGTTTGCGCTGGCAAGCGGGACCTTCAGCCACAATGTCCTTACTGTACTGGGCGCAGTTATGACCCTCATACTGACCTAAAGAATGAGTTTTGCTGGACACCTGGGACTAGACCTCCTGTTGTGCATTACGTGGCTGCCACAGGCCAGCTTAAGGATACTTGTAATTAAAGGGGGAGTGAAGTGCCTTGCTCCAGTCACAGAAAAAAATGAAAACCACAAAAGACTATTAAGCAGAAGAAATCCACAGTGCACATTCAGTCTCTCTCTGTCAAAGACAGCATTTAACTAGATTTATTTTGATCTGAGAAAATTACCCTGCTCTTAGTACAACACTACATGAGTATTGACCTGTGGAAGACACCATTTTGCAGGGAGAAAACATGTTAATTCACAGCTGCCTTTCCCAGGAACCTCCTACAGAGAGTTTGACCATGCTTGGGTGGCTGAGTGGGTGGGTGGCTAGTCTTGCTTCCTGTCCAGGAGGGCTCCTAGGAACAAACCTGCCTTTGTGGACAGTGCTCAGCTAGAGGAAAGGACAATTCATCAAGAGGTCACTCCACTCTCCATCAAGAGCTTTGCCCAGATACATTGCAGAAGCTGAACATCTCATGCTGTAAATTCTGCACTAAGAGGAAAAGAGAATGCAAAGGGAAGAACCCGTAAGGAGGAGCGGTTGTTTGTCTCTCTCCTACCTGCTAAAAACCCAGACAACTCCTCGAATCATCAGTAGCTACCAGATAAACTTCAAAGAGAGAAAGGGAAAGAGAGGAAGGAAATTAACCTGCCCCATTAAAGAGGTGGGAGAATGGAGAGATGTAAGCTGTAAGTCTGGAGAGAAGGTATTGCTGTCAGTAGGAGAGGATGCCTTTTCACGCCATGTAACTGGAAGCAAAGCCTTCGCACAGTGGAGAAGAGGGTCCCTGGATGTGAAGTCTGAAGTTATTAGCCATGCATACAAGGACCTTCCAAGCGAAGATGCATTTGAACAGCTCTAAGACCCTCTGTTTTAATCAAATGAAGAGTCTTGCTTTCTCCTTCTCAATCCCATGTCCTCCCAGGCACACAGACAATCCTCAGAGGCTCGATCTGCAACAAAACCTTGACACAAGCGCCTCTGACCTACAGACACAAATCCATTTATCGCTGGGCTAGGAGGGTGGACAAAGAGCAGTGGTGTCTCAGAGCTGGGTGCCAGGGCCACTCTCTGATTCAGCAAAGCCCTTGATAAGAAATGTCATCCTCCATTGAGTAATTTTAGCCCATGAGATAAGAATCTCTATCAGGCTCAAACATATGGCTGGCTGCAGAGCATGCAGCAAAATGAGACGAGTAATTTATTTGCTTGTGCTAAGAGCACTCCCAGACCCAGAAAAGCTGATGCAATGAAATAATAAGTGCCAAATTACACTCCATTCTTCTTTGGAGACCTGGAAGAGGCTCCTGCGAGATACACAAGGGGTTGTATCTCTCTCCTTCAAGCACCAAGCCACCAAGGAGACAATATTCTACACAACTAATTGAAGACTGGGCTTCATAGGATTTTCTGAGGTCTGCTCTTCTCATTAAATCCTACTTGTTACACAGGAATTCACACCCACCTATGTGACTGGTGCTCTGTATGAAGTGCCAGTAGATGCTTTCCAGGGGAGGAAGCGGAGGGGTTAAATGACATAATTACAGAGGTGAACTCCAATCTCCTGAGATGAGCCCTGGACATTAGGGCAGGACCATCAGCCCACCAGGTGCTGTGATGTCCACCAGCTAAGTCCAACTTAGAACCTCTGATTTAGGTGACCTGGGCTAATCCATATAAACATGATATTGGGCCAGACACTACATGGCTTAGGTTGCTTAGAGTAATGAACTCCGTAACCTGAGTATGAGAGGAGCATCTGATCCACTGGGACAACTAAAGGACACTCTAAAGAAGCACTTAGCACATTTAAACACTGGTTGCTGGAAGGATCTGTTGAGGAAGACTCATCCCTAGAGAGCTCTTTCTTATATTCTTTCCTCTCTTGGTTGTCATCAAGGGAGATATCAAACCAAATGGTCTCACTCTGTACAGCCACTTCTACTCCCTCACATCTTCAACAGGGCAGCTGACATTCAATGTGTATCACACGCTCCCTCACCATAACCTTTTAATGGGTAATTTCACTCTCAAATTTAAGATTAACATCTAAACATCTATTCTGAAACAGAAATTTATGATTAACCTGTAAATATTTTAATTTGGTTCTTCCAAGAAACTGGGCCAGATCCAGACTCTGATTCAAACCTGCTTAAAAATGCAGCAGCTACACCCTTGGTCATAGATAGTCTCTTCATTGATGTGAAATCATCACTGCTTCCTGGACAGTGGTATCTTCCCATCACCATATCTACCCTTGTCACTGGTATTCTCACTGGAAATATCAGCAGTTAAACCAACAACTGAATGAGTCACAGAGGTTAAAAACTTCTAATACTAAATGACAGTCCTTTCAGCTCAGTGCTGAGATGTGAGGGTGAGGGGGAGCCAGGAAACCCCTGATCTGAGAAAATGAGGGTATTTTCTTCTCACTGGAGTTCAACTCAGCATTTTTCATCTTTGCCAAATTTATTAGGGAATGCTGTCATGTAAAGGTCCCCATGTGGACACTGACTTGGCCTCCATGGCAACATCACATGTACCAACCTCAGAGGAAGAGTCTGATGAACTGATGAACCCTTTCCACTCTCATGGTCACACAGCCCTCACATGAACCACGGACTGCACAAAGTACAGCAGAGGAAAGCCACGTGTCCCTCATGCCTGTGGAGTTGTATTGCTAGAATAAACCAAGCTTGACATCCCTCTGTCAATCTGGCCAGCCTTCTCCTCCAAAGAATGCTTCCAGCACTCCAGAGCCCAGTGCCCAACATGTGAGGAGTCATGCATCTTTATGAGGAAAAACATTTGCAGCAGGAAAGAAGATAAAAAATAAATCAAGCTTCAACTTTCTTTTCAGCAGCCAACGTTTTTCAGTTCTCCAAAGGTAGTAAATTGAAACCAGATAATTTTACTCTATTATTTTCCACCTCCTGCCTTCCTCCTCTTGTGGCTTTGGACAAAACAACATGATAAGCCCATACATTTCAGCTTGCTCTGTATCTCACCAATTTGGAAAATATATCACTGTCATGTACTGGAGCTGGAGCTGCAAACAGTGCAGATGAGTGTGAGGGACCTGTCATCCTCACTTCTAACAACAAAGCAACAAATTCCTCAGGCATAAAGCAAAGGCACAAAGCATCCTCCAGAAGTGACATATTTAGTGTGTGTGTGTGTGTAAGCAAAAATACTTGAAATTTTAAGTCTTAGGTACGTGGACAACTATGACAGTAGACATTTGCTGATGATTTTTACCTGAAGCCTGCTCAAGGCGTGGGTGATTGCAGGGCACAGGAAATGGGAAGCAGAACAGGAGAGGGAATGGGGGCAGTAAGAGAAACTACTCTAATCAATGCATAGACTCATCCTGTTTCTTGTCTGATGGATATTTGAGTGAAGCAGGAAGGAAAGAAAATGTTTGTTTGGTTTGATGGTGTTTCTTTTTTTTACCTTATTATGAAGCTTCAGTCCCACTCTGGAAGTCAGGAAGCTGGCTTGTAGCATCACCTCTCCTCTTTCTTCCTGTATCTTCCCTTAAGCACCCTCTTTACAGACAAAATCTGTCTCTAAAACAAGATCTATATATCAGGTTTTTCTCCTTTTGAGCATTCCTCCCAATGGCAACACAGCATTGATTTTCATTACTTGTGCAAAGCAACCAAGTAACGCTCTTTCTCCTGTGTGATACTGGAGACATAAACTTAAGCTCCACTGTCCCCGAAGTCTAGAGGGAGGGTTGCCTGGTAAGTTCAGAAAGTCTTCTGAAATATTGTAATCCAAGTCAAATTGCAGCTCATCAATCTTCATCATCAAAAGAGTGGATACACCTATAAAGAAAACACAGTTTACATCTGGATCAGGACAGATTGACAAAGTTCCAGATTTTATGCATGATTTCTATTAGCATCAAAAGAGTGATGTCTGGTTTACCCTTCAAAAGACACTTCAACCTTGCAATACTGACAGAAGAACATGTTGCTCTTGCCTGAAGATTCCACCAACAGAAGGTACTACTCAAACAGAGACAAACAAGGGATGTCAAAGAAACCTGAAAAATCTAATTCTATCATGATGATAATTCTATCATCTTGCAGGGTTTCAAGATCTTAATTATTCTTTTTACTATTCAGAATAAGTGGGAAAAAACATAAAAACCTTGAAATTTTTAAGGTTGGTAAACTGAAACTCATTTTGATTTGAAGCATTTTGTTTCAACAGTTGGAAAATTTCCCTTTGGTGTCATAAACTTTTACGCTTCGCATTATAACCTCCATTAGAAACAAAGAGTCCTTTCAAATACAAATTCAAAACCAAAATGCAAACACAGTCAGAAAGTTCAGATGTACTCTTAGTAGCCAGTAACCCTAATCCAGTAACCCTAACCCTAATCCAGTAACCCTAACCCTCTCCAAATTTTTACTATACTTTTTCCAGAAAGAAGGATTACTGAAGCTGCCTGTCTCCTGAGGGTGCATTCAACTGCAACATGGTGGAGTATTAGTGACAAAGTCACAGTCAGCTCAAATGCCAACAAAGGAAACATTGAGCTACTTTAATCAAATTAAGTGGATTTTAATACACAATGCAATATAGTTAGCTTTACATGTAAATTCTACCCTAAAACAATTTCAGTGCTCAACTACAGACTCACACAGACTAGCAAACTGACTACAACATGTGTTGATTGATACTAATGCAGACATTGCTCCACTGGGTATAACATACAGGTCCAATGAGGAGGCAGGAAAAACTCCAAAAATCATATCTAGATTAAATTCTAAATTTTATCAAAAATAGCAATTTTTTGTGCACAGAGAGAAACTTAAATACAGTACCTAGGTACTTTATATAAACTAAACACTTCCATGACGTCCAGGAGCTCCTCCAGTGGACACTGGCCAGACACAAGCAGCCCATTGTAATGGTTCTGAGAAAGAAATAAGCAGCCTTCATCTGCGTTCTGGGGACATTTGGAAGAGATGAAGAATCAACACAACGGAGATCCCTACAAGGTTTCTTTGGATGAGAAGAGCTGCAAAAGAAAAGGCCAGCAGCCTCATCCCATCAGGAACAAACTGCAAGGTAACTCCAACCCAGCAACTGAGGAGGATTTCCAGGGCAGGTGACACAGAAACTAGCTCAGGTTTAAGAGGCAGCTGGGAATAACTTGTAATTCATCTTCATAGAAGAAGAGATCTCTTATATCAATGGATGTTTGGTCCTACCCAGAATTAATGTGCCTAGTTACAGAGACCCAAAGTGAAGTAGAGTCCCTGTCCATGAAGGGGGGTTGGAATAGATGATCTCTATGGTCCCTTCCAGCCCAGGCCTTTCTATGATATGATTCTATGAGAAGCAGGAGGGTTGGTCTATGCTGCTGAAGAAACCCCCCCTTTGGATGCAATATGTGGCACAGGAGAAACAAATCCACTGATGCTCAAACATACCTTTGCTAGGTAAGCCGAGTGGGATGGATCACCTCATTGCCAGAAGGAACAAGATCATAACTCGTGGAGGAAGCAAATGGCTCAGGCACTCCCTGGGAGCATGCGAAGTTCAGCTAAGAAGATAGGAAAACAAGGCCCAAGCCATGAAGGAGGCAATACCATCCACAGCTCCAGAGATGCATCTCTTTGACCCTCTCTTGCTGATTTCTCTATTTACATGACAAACATTTATATGCCATGCTGCCTCTCTTGCTCCAAGACCTGCAGTGCTGTTTTGAGGACCCTGACTCTCTGAAGGACCTCAAACCAAGGTGCTGCAGGCTCCCCTGGGATTATACAACACTATTCATCATGTCCACCTCCATCCTGTGAATCACTGGGCCAGGCTGCTCCCTGACACATAACCAAAACCACTTGATGGCCCATTCTTAGACAGGTCATGGTGCTGTGTCACACATTAGAGAGGAAAAGACAGCAATAAGATGAGATCTGCACCTTTGGGCCATTCATCTCACAGGCTCCTACCACATCAACATCTCCTCCTCATGGAAGGGCTTTGCCACACCCTAACCACACGCTTCCACTGTCTTCCCCCATTTTAATGTGCACAACCGCCAACGTCACCTCACCACCCCTGGAGGGAGGTGACACAATAGCCCTCATGTGAGGTGATGAGATTCTTTTCTTCTTCAAAGACCTTGTGGCTGCCAAGCACCTTTCAACACCAGGTGTCCACGTTAGTACTTTCCAGTGAGCACCACAAACTGGTCTGCTCTGAAGACACACTCTCTGTGACATTGGAAATCAGCCACCAGCAGAAGTCATCGAAGTCATCGAGGAAGAGGGAGGAAGAGCAGTGTGGTGGAAGGAGCTCTAGTGCACACCAGAGTCAGGTACATATCAGAAAGGCTGTGACCGTAAGTCAATGGTTTGCAGTGTGCAGCCTAGAAGGAGACTGCATGGCTCAGGGCACATGGAATTATGGAATGTTATCCTCCAGCTGCTGGCGATATTCCCTTGGGGAGGGCACAATGCTGACACAGTGACATTAAAAGCACAACTTCCAATAGTATCCTGGCTGCCCAAAGCCTTGGCATGAGGCAGCTGAGCTGTCCCAAAGCTGACTCTCCCTGCAGGAACACCACATGCTGACAATCCTGGCACAGGGATTAGCAAGGCAGTGTTAAAGTGCTAAACAAAGACACAACCAGGGAGTGAAACAGCTTCCTGTGAATAAGGGGACAGGCAGGAACATCTTTGTATACATTTGTCGCTGCACAGGGAGAACATGCCCTGCTCTCAGCTGAAGTCAATGTTCAGATGGACAAATGTCTTGCCCACATGGCTGAGCTGCAATAGCACAGGTACACAGTGACCTGTAACCAGGCAAACCTGGGGCACAGTACTTACAATTACATGCAAGACTACCTCCAAACACCCTACCTGAATGGTAAAAGCAAGAATAATTTGGGTTACAGTCTGGATTGCCTTCCTCTCCCACGCTTCCTTGGCAGCTGGTTATCCCTGTTTCTGCTTCTGCTGTTGAATTTCCCCCTCCTCCCCATTCCTGCATTACTCATGAATTAGCAACACACACAGCAGCAGGCAGTAAAACGCACCAGCAGCACTGCTGAAGGCACCAACTTCAACAGTGGCTTAAGCAGATGTGCTAAGGAAACATCTGGATGTTATTATCAGAAAGCTTTCTAGGTTCCCTGTCAGATCAACACCTCTGTTTCCTCTGAATCATTATACAAAAGAAACAACATAGAACCAATAATAAAACCACCTCAATTAGAAATAGAGTCAGCTCGCTCTAACATCTGGAAATTCATCAGCACAGACCCAAACCATGGGTCAAGTCAAGGAGCTTGGTGCTACACTGTAGCCAGCAATGACAGGTTTGACTGGCACAGGGCTTGCAGGTTAACCATCTCCATGGGACAAAGCAATCCATCAAGACCTGAAGAGGTCAAAAATATCTGTAGGACTCTGTAGCTCGTGGCATATGTCTGTCCTGCACCACCATGCACTGGAGATACAGTGTTATTTCCCACCTGTAAAATACTTTCCTTCCCCCAGCTCTGTAAAATATATTCCTAGCAGCTCTCAGCTGTGCAAAGATTTTTGACATGTTGCTGATGCAGTGAGAAAGGCTGGACTAAAACTCCTTTCAGAATACAAACCAAGAAAAAAAATAAACATCAAAAAGATTAAAGAGACGCTTGGCATATTAAAGAAATGGCTACATGGAAACTTTTTAAACATACGAGACCTACAGGATTGGCTGAGGTAAAAGGCATAATTACCCCAATGTGAGCTCACAAGGCAGGTCCAAGACACTTGGCTACATAAGAGAAGGATGTCACGTACCAGCAGGGAGGCCCTGTTATCTTTGGGCCTTGGGCTGGCACAGCCACTGGGAGTGTAAGGTTTAATACTTGTACCCACACTTCAAGAATAATGCTGAAAAAACTGGAGAGAGTTCAGAGGACAACCACAAGAACAAACCCAGGCTTGTAGCAAGGAGCTCAAGGAAGTCAATCAAAGAGAAAGTTAAAAGGCACCTCACAGCCCGTAGGTACCTGTCAGAAGAGTGTTCCTTAGTCTGCCAGACAAAGGCATAACGAGACCAAAGGTTGAAAGTTGAAGCTCGACAGAAAACAAACCAGAAACAACTATATCATTTTTCAACACTGCAGGTAATTAACAAAATTCTCCAACTGCCATGGACGAGGATCCAGCATTGGCAATTTTTAAAATAAGATGGGATGCTTCCACCTTGCTTCTCTCATTCCCCCAGAAATGTATGCTTGGTTCCATTCACAACTGCTGACCCCAGAGTGGAAACTAATTCAAGGAATGTCTGTTATACAGGAGGTCAGACTAAACAAGCACCATGACATTAAAGCCTAGAAATCTATGAGGTACAAAGAACAACAGGCCCAATTATTGGTGGTACAAAGAACAAGAGGTTCTATTATCAGTGGTTGGGCTTGTCCATCCCCAGAGATCCCTGTCTCATTCAAAAGTCCTCTGCATCCCATCACTATCAAGATGTGGATTTTACTGAAGAGCAGCAAAAGTGCCAGATCCCCACCATAAGCAGCAAAGCAAGATGCTGTTAACTAAGAAACCCACTCAATTTTTTTTTTCCAGCTAAAAAACCAGGAAAAATCATATCCAGGTAAAAGTAAGTAAAAAAAAAAAAATAACACAGGGTAGAAAGAAAGTATGATATAAGAAATAAGTACTCTATAGTGAGAACAATCATTCACTGGAACAACCTCTTCAGGGAGATGGTGGAGTCCCCATCACTGGAGGTTTTCAAAATGCAACTGCACACAGTCACTACAATCACCTAGGCTTCCTTTCCCACAGAAGATTGGACCAGATGATTCCTTCCAGTCTGGGCCAGTCTGTGGCTCTGTGAAAGGCACACAGAACTTTCCTGACTACAAACACTTGAGCTAAAGGAATGAAGCTCCCAACTCTGATGCTCTGAAACACCTACTGATGTTAATCATAATCATGCTTCCGGATTCCCTTTGTGCTTCTTGACTCCAGGATTTTCAGATCTGCAGGGTCCCTCTAAGTCTCAAAAGCATATCCCAGGACATGGTCCCTAACTGCATCCTCTCTCAGAGAGCTGGGAAGTCCTCCCTGCAAAGAGAAAGCAAATCCAGCTCCTGGTTGGTTTATCTAAAGTTTTCATCATCATGGTGCTGGTTCATAGTTGTGACTTTGCAATACTTCCCTCATCCACGCCTCTTCTTCCTTCAAGGCTTAAAATGTGTGGGCCCACTGTGATAGCCCACTGTTTTAATAGTATTAAAAGAGTAATTAACCTGTGGCACAAAAATCAAGGAGCTACTATTACTCCCTATGAAACCTGGAGACTGCAGTCAACATCCAGCCTCCTCCAGCCCTAAACCTACATTTGGTAGCTGGAAAATACAAGGGGAGCCAGGAATGGGGATGAAGTTTTGGGGCTGCAAAGCATAGCAATCATTCCCTAAGATCGAGTCTGAATCTTGCATAAGGGAGGTCACAAGTTTCTTACCTTGGATTTGAACAGTATTGCTAGTGTTTGCCTAAGCCCCACCTTCCAGGGAGGCATGCAGGCTCCATGCAAAGAGCTCAAGATATGGAGATGGTAAGTCACCTCCTTGATGGCTGGCTTGAATACTTAAAAGCCTTTGGTATTTAAAAAAGGCACTTTAACTCTGATTTATCTGCACTGCATTTGCGGCCGGGGTGCCTGTGATATAGCTGCTGGCTGTGGGAGGTGCTTTGCCTGATTTCCTCAGCTGTTCACAAAATCCATCTCCAGGAAAAACCCTAGGGCCCCACTGCTCTCTTCCCCTGCAGACAGCCTGTCTTCTGCCCCCACCCTTTCTTCTGTATTTATAATCACCAGAGGAGAAGTGGAGCTTTCAAAGGATTTAGCACAAGTGACTGGCAGGGAATCGCTGCTGAGGGTGGTTGGTAAGCAGGAGAAGGGAGGAAAGGAAAGGCAGAGCAAACACTTTCATCCCCATTGTTTCCACCCCAAGGTGAATCCACACATTTCACCACACCCATTTTCCCTCCAAAATGCCTCCTGCTCTCTACCAGCTTTTCCATATACTTACACATATAAGGCTGCCCTTCCCCAAACATCCTCCTCGGATGCCTCACAACCACAAACTCCTGTGACCCTGTGCCGTTCTCCCACAGTCTCATTAACAATAATTATTAGTCCAGTTACTAAACCTCCTCCTTGGTGCTCACCTCTCAAAGGACAATTCTAACCTGTCTTGCTGAGCAGCACTCGCCACCAGACAGGGAAACCTGATGATTGTGGTCACATCAAATGCTTCCAAAATAAACAGGGATCACATTCCACTATCCAGAGCTGCATCTGCACGGGGAGTTCCTCCTGCCCATCCCAGCTGCCATCTGCAGCATCTTTATCCCACTTGCAAGGGCACAAGTTTCGAGAGCCTTGTACTGAAGCTTCAGCACTTCCACTGACTCTTTGGTATTCAAAATGTTTATTTTAAAATTGTGTTTGTTTATCTCTAAGCACAGATTTATTTCCAATTTATGTCAGCAAAATAAAAAACAAAATGCAAAACAAAAATGAAAAAAGAGCCCACCTGACTTGGAAGCCTAAAAATAGACCTGTGTATTGCAAATAGTGAACTGTCAGGTAAAGGCTGTGGATTGAAGGTTCAAATGAATAATGTGTTTGTTTTTCCTGCTTCAATACTTTCCTGCTGTTATCACTGTACAAATAAGTCAGCACTCGCTAATTACTCTGATGGCAATTTCCTGGGAGCTGGTACTTAAGTATCAGGCCAAATTTATTGCCAAGCATCACAGACTAGTCCTCTTGCACTCACAAACAAACAAACAAACAAACAGCCCCAGCTGCCAAATCCCCCTGTCCTTCATCACTGCAGACCCAGCGCCGCCAGCACAGTCCCACTCCTGACTCCAACTTGGGCTGTAGGATCTGCCCTCAGCAATATATTTTTCCTGACAAGCCTGGTTAAAGCTAAGATGCTAATGTAGAAGATGGACCTGGCAGCGCCAGAACATGGACTTATCTTCTTCAAGGTGTTCACTGTATATATAAATTGTGGATCCCAAACAGTATTTGTGCAGTAAAAGGGGTTTAATCTTGGGAGCCGAGAGCACAAGCACTTTTTCTGCAAGGCACACACATCAAGAGAGAAAGGATGGGAAAGGAAATGTCTGTGAAATGTTTTTATAAGGCACCCAACAAACCAGTCTCAAGCCCCTTTTAGCCCAAAATCATCCCACAAGGCTCACAGAGTTTATATTCATGGTTGAAATACATCAAAGAACCACCTAAACAATGCCTGTGGTTTCTGCTGGGTGTTTTTTTTCCTCCACTTGGTATTTATACAGCCATGGATTTGCGCTGTAATTCAGTCAAATGCATTAAAGCAAAGATGAAGGGAGGAGGGAGGAGAGAGGAGAGGGAAAAAAGTGCTGTTACCTGTGATACATCCCAAATGGCATTGAATTTCTGTATAAACCTTTGCTGCAACCTCAACCCAAGATGCAGGCTGTTTGCTGAACAGGCAATAAAAACCCAGCATCCTCCTTTGTGGGCTTTTTCAGCTTTTCAGGGTCTTTTTCTTGGGGATGGTTGGCTTGCTTTGGATTTATTGTATTATCATTCCTTTCTGCTTTCACCATGAGCCAAAGGGTTAAGCGATCTTTCAGATCCTCCCTGGATGCAACTCCATGCATAACAAGAAAGCTTCCAGCCCAGTGAAAACAACTTGAAAGAAGGGCAGTGACCCAGTGACAGGCTTAAGTTTCAGGTCACAACACCCCTGCTCAAAACCATTCATCTTTCTCTGGCCACAAGTTTGCAGTCAGTCACCTCCCATTAGTGCGATTAGTCTCCAGGATTTACAGGAAAACACCTTTTGGGGACCCAGCTGTTGTTAGCATCCTCTCTTGCACATGAGGTGAGAGCTGTGAGCTAAAAAGGGACACTGCAGGTACACACTGATGTAGCATCCCTTTGCATCCAGTAATAAGTGCTAAAACCACATGGAGCATTAGAAAAATAAATAAATAAACCAAAGTGCAGTTGCGAGCTTTGGTTTCACTTACGTTCAAATTCTGCAAGGAAATGGGTGTTTACAGCCCCTGTCAACCTGGACACATGCACACCACATTGCAGGCAGAATCAAAGCTAGCTCAGGAGCATCGTGTGGCTCTGTTAAAAGCCATGGATCACAGGAAAGAGGAAGTTTGGTGTTACTACCCACTGTGCCAAGGGAAATAGTACATCTCAGGAACGCCATGAAGAAGGCTGCAGAAGGGAAGGATGTGCCCACTTTCCCCTTTTCCAAAAGAGTTAGTTAGAAATAATCTCCTGCTGGACCACAGAATTGGGGATCATAGAATCATAGAATGGTTTGGGTTGAAAGGGACCTTTAAAGGTCATCTATTTCAAAGCCCCTGCAATGAGAAGGGACACCAATAGTTCCATCTCTGTGCTGCAACAAGGACACTACCAAGCAACCCACTTGTAAGAAAACAGTGAACATAAGGTTCAAAACCCAGCTCCACACGAACCAAACAGAAACACAGCTCCTGGGAGGGGTATCTTGGCTCATCTGGGGCAAGAAGGACAAAAAACATCAGTGTATCATCCAGCCCTGAGCCTGGCACTCAGCCCAGCTCCTCCCAAGCTCACACCCACCAGGTGTGGCCTTGCTCTAGATGGATGCTGAGAGAGAATATCAGGATGGGATGCAAATACAGAAAAAGATGAGGATGTGAAAAGAAGTATCGAACACTCTCCCAACCTCCACCATTTTGTGCTATTATCTCTAAAAGCAAGAGCACAAAGGAACAACCTGTGTGTGCAGGTACTTGGGTGCTGAGACTTTCTCATTTATCATCATCGAGCAAACTGTGCTGGGAAGCGGGGCAGGCACAAAGCCCAAGGAGGTTCCCAGTTCAGCTGCAACTCCCAAGGTTTTGATGTGATTATGCCTGTGACTCCCCCCCACAAGCTTTTTGGCACCAGGGCCAACCCATGATATTGTTTCCATTCCTTCCTTCCTCTCAGCCATGCCAGTGCATGCCAGTTTGCCACGCAAGACTGCAAATTGGATTGAAGAACTGAATCTGCTGAATAACAAGCCAGAGGAAAGAAAAAATGTCAGATGGATGGGTTCCCTGTTGCGAGTGCGTTCAGCAACATCCTTTGCTGTCGGCAGCCTGAAATGGTTTCAGGTGTAGCAGTGCAGAAGGATGTTGGACATTGCAGTAACACTGCTCTGCTGCCAAAGGTATGAACCACCAAATGTGGCCGCAGGCTTTTATTTTTTAGTGACTAGCCGTAGTTATGCGCGCTATAAAAAAAAACTGGACTGAATTTGGCCAAGTGATCCCATTTCTCAGCTGACTGGTTTACTGTGCGACGCTGCAGCACTGGAGGAAGCAGTTAGAAATATTGACTGCAAACCCAAGGCAAGCTTTTTCTGACTAGGTGCTGAAGACTGAAGCCCACGGCTGAAAGCTGGTATACACCAGGGACAATGCAAGCATGAGTTGATACACTGTCAAAGGACATGAGAACATCAGGATCCCTGACCAACAAGCTATGCAGGAGTAGCAAGACGCTGATTTCTTTAAGTGCAGTTATCTTTTACTGCCTTGTGTATACTCATGTGGGATGGATATGGGTATTTATTTTATTATTTGATGAAAGGATTCACGCTATGTCCCAAAAAATGCAAATATGTCCTTCGGTGCTCAGAAAGGTGTGTCCTATGGGAATATGAAAAAAAAAAAAAAAACCAAAAAAAAACAAACTATGCTTTGCCTCTTCAGCCAGCTTTCAGACTGATGCATCCCAGTATTGAAGCATAAGTACAGGTAGGGTCTGCATTGATTAGTAATGGCCTTTAAAAAGGTCCTGAGCCACCCATTTTGGGAGGAATTTTTTATTGAGTAATGTGAGTGCTAGATACAACTACCCCTTTGCTGCCTATGGCACTGTGTGCTGGGTCAGCCTCTGTCCTCCACTCCCGCAGCTCCTGCCACTCTGCAACAAGGTCAAGGGGATGCCCTGCATCCCACCTGCCCCTCTGGATTAGCCAAGCTGGGTGATGCCCTCACAGAATAATAGAATCATTTGGGCTGGAAGAGACCTTTAAAGATCATCTACTCCAACCCCCTACCATGAGCAGGGACATCAACTTCAACTTGATCAGGTCACTCAGAGCCCTGTGCAACCTGACCTTTAATGTTTCCAGGGATGGGGCATCTACCACTTTGCTGGGCAACCTATTCTTCCTCTAGGGAGATGAGTGGGCACCCAAACTGCTGCACCCTGATGGACACAAAGTATAAGAGATTGACACAGGTCAGTGGGAAGATGTGGGAACAAGACCATGGTGTTTCACCCAGTAACCCTAGTAACACTGGGCACTGCCAAGATGGGAATGACTCCAGGGAGATTCTGAAGCCCAGATCTCTTTACTTGGTTTGAGAGGGCACAACAACTCACTCCTTGTCTCTGTCACACATCATTACCTCTCCTTTACTAGCAAAGTACCCAGTATGGGGTTTTGAGCTACCCCAGGGCCAACAGCTCTGGAAGAACCCTGGAGAACAGCAGCATCAGAACTGAGAACTGTGACTTTTACCCTGAAGATGTCTTTCACTGCCACAGAGTGCATGGGGAAACTCAGGGCAAGGGGTGAGACCCCCACCACAAACCATGGTGTGGCTGTGATGGGGCACCCATCCAGGGGCCAGCAGAACAGCCCAGTACATGCAGGAAGGGGTCAGCCATCCAGGGACTGTTGCTGTGCCAGCATTAATCGCCATTCCATGACTAACAGGGCTGCCACCCAGGGCGAGCGCCAGTGAGAACAAGCCCTGGGGAAGAAACACAGCTCTGTGTCCTGGCTTTGCAGCCCGGCTCCTACGTGGTGAAACAAAATGAGAGGCACAGCTCACCCCCTCCAAGGAATACGCCCTTCCTAATGAGAGTCAACCCAGGAGCTATGCGGGAGTGGCGCCCATTCCCAGGCAGGCTTCAACGCCACTGAGAGCCAGCAACGGAGACAGGCCGCCTCCAAGAAAAGAGACACCAGCTGGAAATTTTGCTTTGATGCTGGCTCGCCAGCTAGCTCTGGCACCACGGAGGAGGAGGAGGAAGGATTGCTGATCTCGCGATGCTCCCCTTCATGTGCGTACACGCAGGGCTGAGCTCAGATGGAGATCCTGGGAGAGGGTTGCAACGACCGCAGAGCAAGTCACCAGCTGTGCCCTGCCTGACTGGGCAACACATGGCTGGCACAGCCTGAGCCACAAAATGGCAGCTGACCACCCGCTGTCCGACAAGAAAGCCCACAGAGAAGAGCCCATGGAAAAGAGCCCATGGAAAAGAGCCGGCATTGCACGGATGCTACGAAAGGATCGTGTCATACAACCATCCATCGTCATGTCGGTAGGAAAAATTCCATTATCTGTAGCTAAATCTGGGCAGAGCACAGTGCCAGGGCCTCTTCTTATCCCAAAGAGGTTACGTTCCAGGAGACACAAATACTTTTTATTAGTTTTGCTGCTGCTGTTAGCACAGTAATGATATCAAGCATCGCCCAGCAGCAACACCAAGATTCAGGGTCTTGGATTCACCACAGTATTGATCTAGCTCTAGAAAGCCAACAGCAGCAGAGAGATCAGAATAAATACAAAGGTGATACAATGAAAAGGATGTCCCAATTAAATTCCTGACACTTGTATCCCTTCCCTTCCCCCACCTCCTCTCGTTATCTTTTTAAATTTAGTTCCATAGATCTCAAAGCACTTAGACTACTTAAGTGCTGTTAGCACAGTCATCCTGATGGAGAAACTTAAACTTTGCCTGGGTTGAGCAACCCATCCAACTGTTGCCCAACAACCACTGGGAGAGGAGAAAGCAGGACTGGTTTAGCACATGTCTATCCATTCCTCCACGCCGCCTTGCTGCAGGGTATGAGTTACCAGCAGTCGAGCCCGGTAGTTACATAGCACTGCCGTATTTCCCAGGATAGGGCGTGCCCCACTGTCAAGCGTGCTGAAAAGCACTGGCTACAGTCCCTGGTAAGAGGATAGTTGGAAATACATCACTTGTTTCTTTTGTTTGGGGTTTGTTTGGTTGTTGTTTGCCTCATCAGAAACTTTCTCGTTTAAAGCTCAGGAATGCAGACTTTTGCAGAGAGCAAGGGCTGTCAGAGTAGGTAGCAGGTGTGCCTCAGTTTCCCCATCCAAGAAATAAGATTGATACCTGCAGATGTTTTCAAGAAAAAAAAAAAACACCAAAAAGCACTAAGGATTTCTGTTACCACTGTCCAATCCCAAACCCTGGGTCCAAGGTCTGAGTTGAACAACTACACACCAAGGTGACTGGGAGAGGGCATTTCGAGAACCAGAAGTTACATGGTGTGTGGACCTCATCCCTATCAAGGCAAACAGGACTTTGGAGCTTCCCAAAGGTTGCAAAGTTGGATCCTTCCCACAGCAGCAGACACAAAGCCTGGGACTGCACCTGTAATGGTGCTCGACTGTTTGAGTCACTGGTACAGGTGGCCCTGGAAAACACTCCATGGTCAGCAGGTCCACTCTGACTGGAGGACCACCAAGACAGAAGGTGATGCAAATTACTTCTATTTGCCACATATATTCTCCAGTGTGCTGCCAAGCAGCTGCTTCTTCTCAGTCCAGGGGAGTGAATGTGACAGACGGAAGAGCAGCCAGAAAAGTCTCTCACCTTGCCACAGACTTATTTGATTTGCTCTTCTTAAATTCCTTCACTTGCTCTAGTGACCGCATCTTGTCCATTCTATCCTCTCACCTTCCTCAGACTAATTAATTTTGCCTTCTTCTAACCTCTTAAATTAAAGTACAAATCAACAATTAAAGGATTATCATCATAGCAATTGAGGATGATGTGTCCAAAAGTAACACCTCCAGATAAATCCAACTTGACCAAGAGGAACTATCTACTGGTGATACCTATGAACAAAACTGAGGCTGATACAGAGCATGGAAGACCACCTCCACCCTAGCTCTTGCTGTACAAGTATGGACCATGAAAGGCATGAAGTAGCTTAGTGACTTGGCCCAAAATCCAGAAGCTGGGTACTGAAGCACTGCACCTGAGCATCCCAAACATGGGGGGTGTGAAGCAACCCTCCTTACCACTCAACTCTCCATCAGCCAGTCCTGCCAGGAAAGAAGGTTTAATTAATATTTCAAGCACAAGTGAAATTAATAAATAGACTCTCTTCAAATCCATCCCAGCTATTGAAACACGATTAGTTTTATCTCAACTTTTAGGAAAAGGCTGTCTCCTTTTCAGCACTGTGCACCAGGAGAAACCTTGGGGTCCCAAGGTGATGGCTGGTCCCCAGCCTATGAACTGAATTAGGCTGCTTCCATTCTCATTACAGATCCTTCAAAACAGTGTCTTTTAAACACAGACCGTAATGGTACCTTCAATAAAACCTTCTCCACGTCTCTGTGGCTAAAATCCAACTGAACCAGCCTCTATTAGGTCGACAGTGTTATTGCACCCATGTTGCTCACTTCTGCTGACAAACTCTCCAGCCACCCAGCCCATGCATCCACAGTTCACACAGAATACTTGACTTCTCATTATGGATCCAGTGTTACCGGTTTCCTCAACTTCCCAGGCCCTTTATGTGAAACTCCAGCGGCAGAACTGAAAGTGGTGATGGCAGCAGCTGCTGCAACCACTCAGGTTGTGCAGAGCACCACATTCCTTCGCTGGGAACAGGCAGCACAAATAAACCTAAAATCAGATTTTATTGTATCTTTCAAATTCTTAACAAGATAACAAATATTACTGCTGCCTTTTTGTAGTATTATTATTTCCCATTTGTAAAGTGACAAGGCTTTTAAAATCAACAGTTAATTTTCAGATGTTAGAATACTTAGATGTATCTGGAGATAGTTAATCAGAGGCACTAAAGAAATAATAATGATAATAATAATACTATTAGTACTACTAATAAAAAAAAGTAACACAAATTCCCCATCAGGATATGTAAGAGTTAGGGAGCGACTGTTCCCCTCTTCCCTGCCCAGAGTCAAGAGCAAGAGAGCATCCATGAGTCTCGCAGTCCATGCTGGCACTGGGGCAGTGCTACACAGGCAAGGTGGCCCAAGACATGCAGAACAAGGTCTTTGGGAAGGAGGTAGGAGTCGTTCAAACCTCAGCTTTGGCCATTTGCAGGGCTGAGGGCTTATCAGGGAGGAGGTAAAGCCTTTTTGGAAGCAGGCAGATGCCCACAGCACAGGAGTCTGGGAAGAAATGCAGGGTGAGGTGCAAGAGAGGATGCAGGGCAGGATGCAAGAGGGGATGCAGGGCAGGATACATTGTGATATGTGGAGCGCATGTCAGTGGGAAGGACAGCCCTGCTCCAAAGCATTAACCTAAGCTCTTTCCTGGCTCCAGACTGCCTTCCCAGCACTGTGCCACACACATCTGCACAGGGAGGGCTGGTGTGGCAGAGAGCCAACTCAACAACTCAAGAGGTGCAATTATCATTAAAGCCAAGCAGGCTGGAGCAGGGGAGAGGAGATGCCTCCCCACCAAATGAATAGGTTTTATGCTGCTCACATTCCTGCATTCCTCTGCCGAAGTGTAATGAATAAACCCTCACAAACTGCTAAAAATGAGGTGGTTTTGGTTAAGCCATGTGAGCGTGGAGTGTGTGTTTTGTAATCTTACACCTTTGCAGACAGAGCCCTGCTATGCTGGTAATCTGGGAGCTGAGGTTTTCCAGAGCTGGCTTGTGTAGCCAGGCAGAGACATCAGCACATGCCTGTTTTATGGGAACAGCATCTCCACCACAAGTGGGGAGATGTGACAGAAAGTGCATGGAGACAGGTAGACCTCTTCCAAGGCAGGAATGCAGCATATGTCCCTGACCAAAGCACACACACAAAGACACTTCTGATGCCAGAATAGGATAGGATACGATAGGATAGGATTAGAACAGAATAGAACAAACCATTTCAATTGGAAGGGACCTAAAACAACCATCTAGTCCAAATGTCTGGCCACTTCGGGGGTGACGAGAAGTTAAAGAATGTAATTAAAGGCATTGTCCAAATGCCTCTTAAACATTGACAGGCTTGGGGCATCGACCACCTCTTTAGGAAGCCTGCTCCAGCTTGACTTGGTAAAAAAAAGTGTTCTCTTGGTAAAGAAATGCTTCCAAATGTTCATTCTGAGCATTCCATGATTCCGCTTTGAACCATTCCCACATGTCCTATCAGCGGATCCAAGGGAGAGGAGCTCAGCCCTGTCCCTTTCCCCTCCTCAGGAAGCTGTGGAGAGCAATGAGGTCATCCCTCAGCCTCCTTTTCCCCAAAAATGACAAGCCCAAAGCTGTCAGCCACTCCTCACAGGACATGCCTTCCAGCCCTTCCACCAACTTTGTTGCCCTCTGGATACATTCAGGGACCTTCATATCCTTCTAAACTGGTGAGGTGAGTCTCAGCACTGCACAGAGGGCTCCAGGTGAGGCTGCATCAACGTTGAACACAGTGGGATAATCACCTCTTCTGCCCATCTGGTTTTGCTGTCTTTGATGCAACCCAGGAAGATGTTATACCTAAAGCTTTTGCCTGTGTGCACTGGTTTATCTGCAGAGGATCCTGTCTGGGTCTGGAAGCAATAATATTATTTATTCATGGTTCTACTGAAAAAAGTAGTGGCTCCTTAGCCAAATGTCAGAATTCAGTTGTCCCTCTGCTTGGCCTTGGCTCCTCAAACCTGCTTCTGACAGCCTCTCCCTTCTTGCCTCTTCATCATCCTTCCAGTTCAACTTCAGATTCCCCCTCCTCATGATCCCTCTAGTTCCAGCCATGGTCCCATCCTTCTCTACCTCCCCTTCACCTCCAACAGAAACTTGTATCGTTATGAAGATCTGTGCCCTTCTCAATGCAGACTCTCCTCCCTACTGCAGACTGGTCTCCTTATGTTCAATATTAAGTCTCAGGACTTCTTTTGAATGCTCTTCCATCCAGCATTCAAATCTGCCATTGTCATCAAAGCTCCTACTGCCCCATACTACAGCCAACTCAACCACCCTTCCCTGAGAAACCGAATTTCTCCTGACCAGACAGTATACTACTATGTGGCTCATATCTTCTATCCCACTTCACCTTTCCCTGTGTCATCACACAGGAGCTCTCTAACTTTCAGAGTTTCTCCCACACCCTACAGTACCCAGTACCTACAGTACTATCTGCTGTTGATTCTTATAATGTTGACTTCTACTTAGGAAGCTGGCCTCCTGGGCCAGTCAGTAGAAAATGTCTTTGATATTGAATGATATTTTCTCCCTTCCTGCCCCTTGTCTGGTAGGAATTCGTCTCAAATGTCTGCCAAACCACCTCACTGACTTCATCAAAGCTCTCCTTTGCTGTGACATTTACAAGAAAACTCAATAACTGTGAGGCTGTTGGTGTTCTGAGGCACTTCTGTCAAGATGATCAATAGTGTCCTTGCATTTTTATTTACTCCCCCATCTGCATGTAACCAACCACAACCTCCCATTACTGATCCAGACAAAAACAGCTCCTTGGGGGATGGACAGCCTTTGATTCAGCACTTGTACAGAGAACAACAGGCTCTGGGGCACAGTTAGTGCTCCTACTGTCACAGTGGTGAAAACAACATTTTTGAACACCCATCAAAGTCAAAGGATATTTGTTTGCACTAGGTATGATCCCTAGGTTTACAGTAGAGAACATGGCCAAGTCCACTTGCATAATGTTGCCAGGAAGCCACAAGATACCTGAGGACATCTCATAGTGCACCAAGATCCAGATGTCCTGTTGTTGCATCTAGTTACGACAACATCCTATTTGTCCCCAAACAAATCACAGTACAATGTGCTTCCAACCAGTCACTATTAGCATCTCTTGACACACCACTCTTGCTAGCACAGAAGGCATCCCGCAATGATCTTTTGGATGTCAAAGAACAAAGCATCACCCTTGCTTGCAAGCACAAGCTCAGCGCTGACTACTCAACCATGACTGCACTGCAGTGACATTCTCCCTACTAGACTGGAAATCATAGAATCATAGAATGGGTTGGGTTGGAAGGGACCTTTAAAGGTCATCCAGTCCATTCCCTGTGCAATAAGCAGGGACATCAACTTGACCATATTGTTCAGAGCCCCATTCAACCTGACCTTGAACGTTTCTGGCGATGGGGCATCTACCATCTCTCTGGGTAACCTGTTCCACCGTTTCACAACATTCATTGTAAAAAATGTTTTCCTTGTATCTAGTCTGAATTTATCCTCTTTTAGTTTAAATCCATTACCCTCCATCATAGCAGGCCCTGCTAAAAAGTCTGTTCCCATCTTTCGTATAAGCCCTCTTTAAGTACTGAAAGGCCACAAGGAGGTCTCCCAGAAGTCTTCTCTTTAGACTGAACAACCCAACTCTCAGCCTGTCCTCAGTGTCACTGTGCTCCTGGAGACCAGATAAGCTGGTCTGGATTGCTGAATCTTTGCCATCCCTGCACTTTTGTCATCTAAAGGTGATGACCTAGAAGCATCTCTTGCTGCCTTTCGGCCCCAGGAGCAGGGGTAGACCTGAGCAAGACCTCAAGTTGCTCTGGTCCAAACTGACAATAGCTCCAGCCCCTACATGTGCACCAGCATCTCTGCTATCCAGTCAAGAAGATACCCAACTGGCCAGGAAGACAACCTCTGACTATCACATCTCACACCCTGGGCAGCTCTGAGACAGAGCCACAGCTTTGCACAGCTCTGTGGATGCTTCTAGCAGATATAAAGACATTAGGGGAAAAAAGCAAGCCACATGGAGATGACTTTCCCTCCACTGCCCAGGAGAGACTTGCAAGGCAAGTTCTTCCACCAGGCTCCAGCAGCCCTGAGCAGCACAGCACCACCAGCTCACTGACTGATGGGAATCCAAAAGCCACATGGGACCCATGCACTGCAGCACAAAACAGAGATTCACACACATCAGGCTGGGTTTGTTTCTCCTTTCTCATTCATCTATTAGATGAACTGGACCTGAACTGACTCTCTAGTGACAGAAGCCAGGCATAAACCACAGACCTTACAGACACACAGTGAGAGCTCTTCAGTCTCTTTCAGTGCTTCTTGCTGGAGCTGAGCCACATCTCTGCAGGTTCAGAATTGATTTGCCCCATATAGAGGGACCCCATATCATCTGCACTGCATGATGCAGGCTCTGCCTTCTCCACTGGGAAGCATTTTCCATGCTCACATCAGACATTTTGCACATAACGCACACAAAAAAGTTACTTGGGCAAGAGCTTGCTCCTGCCACCTTGCAATCACCTGCACTGCAGGTCAGCTACAGCACTTTTGATCAGAGTTTCTCCAAGGAGTGTGAGGCTGAAAACACTGTTCTCTAAGAAACAGCAAGACTCTGCTTGGTTGAACAAAAACAATTCCTTTGTTTTTATTAATGTAACAATTTCACATCACGGGTATTTTCAGGCTCCCTGTGATTATTTTATATATCCAGTGCCACAGAGCTCACAGATACAGTCAAAGGCAATAAGGTCCCTCTAAGGCTCTGATGAGTAGGAATTTCACACGATCCAAGTGGGACGTGTCTACCCAGACATGTGCAGACAGACCTGGTCTTGCTCTGCTTGTGCTCAAAGCTGACCGGGACTCAATCCAGCTTAAGACAAAAGCCGCAGAGCCACATTAGTACAGCACTCTGCCCAAGCTCATATGACCAAAGTGGGTGCCCTGGGCAAACATCAACCAGACCTTTGATTTTGCCATCCACAACAGTTATATGGGAATGGAAGGGTTATAAATCATCAACGGCACAGCAAGTTCCTAATAACCATAACTGCCCTGTTTGATTTCAAGCCATCTGGTCCTTGGGGAACCATGTTCCATACTGTATGGATCTGCGGAAAATAACACAAAAAAACGCAATTCTATTGTCAGAAGGCTTAAATTTCCTTGCAAGGATCTTACATCTTCACTTAGGAAAAAAAAAGTATTTAGGAATTTACAAGGTGAGAAAGGTTTGCAAAGCCAGTTAGGAGGAGCATAATGAAGAGAAATCCACTCCTGGGTGGAAAGAGCTGTTAAAAACTCAATCAACCAAAACCCCTACAACATCAGTGACCTCATTGCTATGGTTTGTGAGGAACAGTTTATTCAATAAAAAAACTGTTCACAAGGAAGAAAGTGAACTGAAATTTAGCCAATACAAAGATAAATGTGAATGTACAAAGAAAGGTTCTAAGATCCTGGATGATCATCAAAAGGCACCTCCAGTAACAAGTGTTTTTTTAAGATGGGAAAACAGCCATTCCCTGAATCACCAATGTCCTCATGTACAGATGGTACCTGGAAGTGCCCTATAACCAACCCATCCAAGCAGCCATAAGGCTCAATCACATTTAGCTTGAATGGATCAGTAACACATGAGAATAAAGCATATTTCTACACATACGTGGGTGACAAGACAAATATACACTGAAATAAAAGGAGCTGATGGTTCACTAGGCTTTTCCTTTCTGTTGAAATAAAATTATACCCTATGCCATGATTATCTATGGAGGACGTGGGTTAGTTTCAAGACAGTTTAGAGAGAAAAAATCAATTACCATTTACAGCTCATCACTTTCAAGACTCTCAAAGCAGTTGACCTTTTTGGAGAGAGAAAAAAAAAGGCACAAAACTTTTTCATCTTATAAACAATGTGGATGCAATCTTGATGGGTGACGTGGACTGGGCTGAAACTTACTGCTCAGCTCCACAACGTGCCTCAGTCTAACCTCTCATGACTGCCAAAAATCAAGTAACCTTTCCTCACTTACCATTGCTGTGACTGGCCCTGGTGTTCACCAAACCCCTCCAGATGCTGATTTACCTCACTGACCAGCAGAAATCTCACCCAGCACGGACACAAACTCACTTTCTGTCAGCACAGTGAGCTGTGATAGATCAGTGCTGGAACAAGGACATGGGCTGAGGAGGGCTCAGAAGAGAGTGGTACTATCAACATTGGTAGCAGGAATGGTGAACGCCCAGCACAGCCCATCACACAGTCAACAAGCAGCAGAAAGGAGAAGTGGACAAGGAGGAGGAGGAGGAAGAGGAGGAGGAAGGAAAGATGATAATGGATAAAATGCTCCTTTTGTTTTGGGGAAACTGCCCATAATTAAAACCCCAAAGCAAACACAAACTCAGCAGCTGGAGAGAACAGTGCTGAGTTCTGTTTTGGTTTTACTGGGGGTTTATCAGTCTGGTTAGCAGGACACTTGTAAGTAGCTCATCCTAAGGAAAATTCCTCTTATTTTCCTTAAAAGTTCCAGACTGCTTCAAACAAACAACAAAAACTATTCTAAGATACTGCCCACCCCCAGATTCCCTGACCAGACAAATACATTTATTTTATCTCTGAACAAATATTTTGCCACTCTTTACCTCTGCATGAAGAAATCAACTACGTGAAGGGTAGAAGACACCTACTTAGTCCAGGAGAAAGAGAATATGTGCATGATGCTCTGAAAAATGCACAAAACACTCAAGTGGGAAAGAAAAGTAAGTGAATAGACAGAAAAGCTCCTCTCAGCCCTGGTACTGAGTATGGGATTGTGAAGCTCAGATTGCTCCTAGAGGTGCCTACAGCTGGTAACTCCTGCCTTGCAACCTCTGTGTGCCCCATGCCGGGCTTTCTCTTCTGTTCATTAAACCACAATGAAACATCCTTTTTGAAGTGGTTTGCCAGAAAGGGCTCTGACAGATTTGAGGTGTGGCTCTGGTACTTTTCTGTCAGTCCAAATTAGGGATGCTGCCTCCTGGCACCAGTGCTGCTGCCCACGTGCAGCATAGCCATGACACAGCTCTTCATCTTCGCCAACAAAGGATCTTTTTTTTTTTTAAATATATATAATTCATTAAGGTCACTTTTACCTGAACCAAATTCATCAAAACTTGTCTATCAGTAGTAACATGCATTTGCACAAAACCCTGCTCTGTACAACCAGGCTTTATTCCAGGTGAGATGTTGACTGTAAAGCTGGCACAGTGGTGCCATGCATCCCAGTCAAGCCCACCCCAAGTCAGGACCATGTGTCCCTTGCATAGCCAGAGACAGTGGGAGAAAACCAGCCAGGGAAAGTGGCAGTGGGAGAACACCAGCACTGTGCAGGAAGGAAAGATGGATACACCACCCTGAGCGCACAGGACCTCATGGCCCAGTGTCTCCCTGAAGATTTTGTCCCATGGATCATGTGAATTCATACACAGCAGACTGAAAGATTTCTGATTGAAACAATCACTAGATCTCTCAGTTTTTTAAGCAAGTTTTGGCGGTTCTCTTTACTTTGGCTTTACTTGAAGATATTACAAGTATGCACAGGATGCTTCAAACACAGAAGGAAGCGCTGCAGAACAAGAGACTTGGAGAATGCCAAGCAGTAAAAACAAAAGCAAATAAGTTTCCAAACCATCAGAAAACAGAGCAAAAATTGTAGAATCCTAAAAAAAAAGGTGTAAGAACAGTAAGAATTAAAACACATGGACAAATGGGAAGGGTACGAAGCGTGGGGATGTTTCAGAGCCTGGGGAAGGCAGATGAAATGAGTACCGTGTGTGTGAATCAGACAGTGCGCAGCAACAATTCTTTGGATAAATGATCAGGGTTGGGGTGGAAATAACTTGGTAAACGACACAATAAAATCGCGTCAGTCACTTTATTAAAAAAAAAAATTACTGCATAATTTTTGTATAATAATGTCATTTGCTGCTGGCACTAGACCTGAGGCCACAGTTCAGCAGGATGTTGGTACAGGCTCTGCAGTCCCTGCTGCCACTGCAGAACCCCTGAGAAGTGGTACGACATGGTGACTCTTGAACCATCCTTGTCTACTCAAAAATGGTGCCAGGTAAAGTCACATCAGGTATCATCCATTTTGCACTCCATCCAGTATCATCTGTCCTCCCCTGGGCTGCGTGAAGCCAGTCCAAATACAGCAAGCCATCATAACCTTCACGTGGCAAGTTCAGCCCGATCCCACGGAGAGGCAATTGAATGCCCAGGGTTGATCTGGATCAAAGCCATGCTGCTGGATCATGCCAGCCACAAGTTGAAACTACCATGAAACCTGCACCTGAGAAGGGTATGTGAGTGGAAAACAACACAGCACCCAGTTCCTCCTTGTATGGAAGAGGAACGAGACATGACAGTTGGTTTATAATCCGGAGCACTGGGGAATGGTGAGTGTAAACTACATTAGGTTACAGTTCTGTCATTTTTTCTTGTTTTCTGCATAAACAAAGTTGAGTATTAAGAAAGAACAGAAAAAAAACCCAAAAATTATAAATGCCTTGTGTTTCAAAGAAACAGTGCTCCCAAAATAAGCCACATACAGTCTCACTGCTAACTCGACTTAGGGGATACATACATTCATTAACGATAAAATAAGAGAAATGCTGTATTTCCCACTCCTCTTTGGCTCTTCCTTTTCAAGGAGATGCTGATTCCAAAGCCCAGCAGGAGCCATTTGGATGCTAATAGTAGGAAGCATCCGCAATCTAAGGAGAAAAACATTTTGTGAACCAATGCACCCACCTAATCCACTCCCTCCTCTTGCTCTTTCACCAATTGGCTTTACAATCACCTTTCCCCAGGATAATTCTTTTAACTCAGTGTTCTCTGGACCTGAACCCATCCAAACTCACTCTCTCCCCAGCTCCCTTTCCTGTAGGCACTGCAAACCACCAGAGGCTCATCACCAGGCAGGGGCAGCTGAAAGATCACCAAACACTTCAATGTTTGATTTTAATTATTTATTATTATTGTATTTTTTAACAGAATTTCCTTTGGAAATTATTTCAGTGGGGTCACTGTTGTGACACTGTACAGTTCTACTCACCCAAAAAAAAACACAGCTCCTCTCTGAACCAAATGATGCACATGAGGCATCTCTGAAGACTTTGTCACCAGCATGGCCCCAGCATTTCACACAGCAGCATAAAAAGAGGCACCAAGCCCCAATGTGTAAGGCAGGGGATGCTGGAGGTGACTCATCACAGACACCACTGGAGTGACATCGTGGCCAGAGAAGCCTCCATCGGCAGTGCTGGCAGTCTCCACACACCACCCACTCAATCCTTGTTGACTCTGCCTACAGCAGCAGCCTTCAAGTTGTGACTCCCTGCAGCTTCCACAAATTTCATAACAGAAGTTAGAAAAAGCTTCAGACCTAACCTCAACTGACCTTCATGTGCAAATTCATGTCCAAAAAGGGTTCCACCTAGATAAGGTGATGCTCAGGCTTCAAAGGACTCTGTTGGCCATCTCATGCAGAGTGGGTAACATACCCTGTAAAGAAGGATTGTGCTGAGAAGGAAATGCCACCTGAGAGCAGGTATGTACTGCCATCGCTATCCCAATCCCTTGGGTTATCACTGAGGAAAGTCAGCATGGTAGTACAAGGCTGATGTGTTGCACAGATGCTCATGATGGTCCCACCCAGACGTGTCAGCTGTAGGGTTGGGAAATGGAAAGCAATCTGGGAGGAGAAGAGAGGAGAGCTTGCACAGAGAGGGAAGCTGCAGCAAGTGGAAAATTTGGACTTAATCCCAGTTTCAAAGGAGGGGTCTCAGCGAGATGAAGTACACATTTCCCCTGCAGAGCTTCCCCAAACACTCACCCTCTGCTGCTGATAGCCCCAAGGCACTGATACTTTGATGCTCAGTCCAGCAGCACTGTGACAGGCAGCAATGCTACAGGCTCACATGCATGCCCCAAAGTCCCTGCACCCATCACCAACTACTCTGATGGACATCCATCTGCAAAAGTAGCATGCACACAAAGTCACACATGTGCCATAAAAATAGCTGAAATCAGGATTCCTGCCCCTTTAATCAGCTTTTAACTACCAAGGTAAAACAGGCCAGATGCTCAACAGGAGTCACACTTGAAAGCATCAGAAGTGTGCTAACGCTTTTTTGTGGAAATCTTCTTTCTTTCAACAAATGTATCTTTGAAATCAAAAGCAGTCTGTGGGAAGACTTGGGAAAACCTGAAATAACAGCAATGATCCAACCAGCAGATACTGCTGAACACAGTAAAGGTAAAAGCACTTAGACTCAATGAAGTTAATGGCACAGCTTGGAAGTTTTTAAGTGGACAAAAAGTTAAAGAAACACAAAGCACAAAGACTCGAAATTATCAAAAGAGATGGGCAGGAAACAGAAAGAGAAATGGAGGGAGGGGACAGTAAATCTTCACCAATCACACCAGCTGTTTGTAGGGCACCACGGGTACTATTTCAGCACCTTCCTTCAAACAACAACACTATTTCATGAATGTACCCAAGCACACTGGCACAGCCCTGCCACCACTAAAACTTTTTATAAACTGCTGTTTTACCACACTAAATACCAGCAGTTTATAGGCAAGCTGCCTGGTAGGCTCTTGCCCAGGGAGCAGCAGGCTTGGCACTTTGTCCAGGGAGTTCTGGCAGATGCTCCAGCTGTGGGTCTTTATCTCAACTTCAGGCTCTTGGAAAGACATCAACCCGTGTAAGTGGAGTGTTGTAAAAAAAAGCTGAGCTCACCCAGACTAAGCCCTTTTCAGTCTGGGAAGTCTCCCACCACATTTTTTTAAATCACAGTCATGCATGGGGAGGAACCCAGGCACAGGGCTGGAGCACCAGGATACCAGTGCAACCTCCATGGTTGAGTACTGTGGGCAACGAGCAACAGCCCCGGCAGCCTCTTACACATCATCAGGCTGTTTATGTTTTTAACTAAAATGGTGAAAACAGAGGGAGGGAGGGGAAATTCACTGCAAGCTAGGGTATTAACCAGCCAGAAAGAATATATACTGTAGCTGCCCCCTCCACACCATATAGTATCCCAATATTGTGCCAAACCCACATAGATGGATTAGCGATGCACTCTCTGGAGGTCAGCGAAGAAGGAGGGGGAGAAAGTGCTACAGGTGCCTGCAGATTGTGGTGCAGATCATGGTGAGGGCAGCTGTGCCCCTGCAGCCCACAGAGGTCAACAGAGTGCAGAGATCCACCGGCAGCCCATGGATGAGACCCATGCTGGAGCAGTGGATGCCCAAAAGAAGGCTGTGACCCTATGGCAAGCCCACGCTGGAGCAGGCTCCTGGCAGGGACCTACGGAGAAAGAAGCCCACGCTGGAGCAGGTTTGCTGGTAGGACTTGTGACCTTGTGGGAGACCCACAAGTGAGCAACCTGTTCCTGAAGGACTGCACCCCATGGAAACAAACACACCTTGGAGCAGTTTGTCAAGAACTGTAGCCTGTGGGAAGGACTCATGCTGGAGAAGTTCATGGAGAACTATCTCTCATGGAAGGGACTCCATGCTGGAGCAGGGAAAGGACTCCTCTCACTGAGCAGCAGCAAAAACAACAAGTGATGAACTGACCATAACCCCCATTCCCTGCCTCCTTGTGCTGCCTAGGGGCAAGGAGGTAGAGCCTGGGAAGGAGGGATGGGTGGGTGGAAGGTGTTTTTAAGATTCCTTTTACTTCTCATTATCCTGCTCTGATTTTGATTGGTAATAAATTCAATTAACTTCCCCAAGTCAAGTCTGCTTTGCCCAAGACAGTAATCGGCTTGTGATCTCTCCCTGCCCTTATCTCAACTCATGAGCCTTTTGTGACTATTTTCTCTCCCCTCTCTAGTTGCAAAGGGGAACGATAGAGTGGCTTTTGGCATCCAGCCAGGGTCAACACACCACAATAATGAAGGTTGGATGGGAGATCCCAAGAAACTCTTCACCAGGGCATCCAAGTACTTCTGTCACAGCCATGTCACTTCATTTACCCACCACGCAGCACTGACTGTGGGCATTTGAACTGCAACTCTGCTGCATCCAAGCTAGGATGGATGAGCAATCTCTAGGCTTTATCCTGCTCAGAAAACAGCTCTGATCTAGCAAAACTCATCAGTCAAAAATTTGGTCCAGGACTCTGCTTTTTGCCCACCTGTTTCTTCCATTTTCTCTCATAACAGAAGCAAAATGCATGGGGTTAAGTCCAGCCTGGAATATTCAGCCCCTGCAGAAGGGCAGAGTGAGGGATGAGGAGGATGAGCACTTCTCAGATCATCTTAACCCAGAGAGCAACTCCTGCACTGCTGCACTCTTGCTACTCCTCTCAACAACTTTATTCACCAACTGCAAGTAAAGCTCCAGAGCAATTTTCAGCACTGATTCAGAGGCCTGTGAGGTATTTCCACATGATTTTATTTTTTACTGGCTGTGCATTTCTGGCTAAGTCAACAAATCCAGTCATTGCTGTTACACATTGTCCTCAGTCTGACATTTATTTTTCCTCATGGTAAAAGAAACTGCAGTTCTTTCTGATTAACTCCACAGAAATGTCTATTATTCAGACAGGAGTCTGAAAGTTGGCTTGAACTAATCACCAAATTAGTTTAAAACAATTAAATTTTGAGGATGAGCATCCTCTGGCATCCAAAATGTAATTCTGAGGGGTTTATTCGCTTCTAATGTTATTTTTTGTTTTACCGTCACCATCAGGTTAATCACAGACAGAACAGAAATGTCATCAAACCCAGGCACCCGTCGTGGTATAACTCAAAATAACACAGTTTCCGTAACTGGCTTCTCTGCAGAGGCAACATATCCTATTCCAGCTTTGGCTCTCTATGTGCCTTGTGATTCAGTTTTGAGGGGAATAAGTTCACAAAGAAGATTAGTGAAAGCCCCAAAAGTGCATCCTGCAAAAGGTAGTAGACAGAAGACCCCAAAGACAATTCCAAAAGTGCAGTGCTTTGCCTTAGAAAGATAGAATAGACTATCCTGAGTCGGACTGGACCCATAAGGATCATTGCATCCAATTCCTGACCCTGCACAGGACAAATACAAGAATCACTCCATGTGCCTGAGAGCATTGTCCAAACACTTCTTGAACTGTGTCAGGCTTGATGCTGTGACCACTTCCCTGAGGAGTCTGTTCCAGTGCCCAACCATGCTCTAGGTTAAGAACCTTTTCCTACTATCCAACCTAAATCTCCCCTGACACAGCTTCATGCAATTCCCTAGAGTCCTACCACTGGTCACCACAGAGAAGAGATCAATGCCTGTCTCTCCACTTCCCCAAGCTTGCAGCAGCCTTGCCCATCTGGCTGGGCTCAGCCGCTTGCTGAACCCAGGTCCAGTACACCCTTACAACAGGAAGAATGGGTTTCAGCAAGTAAGCACAGACTACCTGACAGATGGAAACAAAAACACCCTAAGAAAGACTTGGAGCACACAGAAAAATCCAAGGCTGCCAAGGTGAAGAGTTGCACCCTGCCCCTTTGTGCACCATTCTCTCAAGTCTGACAACAGAAGAATGTAAGGCTGCAGGTGCTTCTGCTGCTAGCTGGGCTTTCACAAGAGCACAGCACCTGTGCTGATGGTTTCAAGTCAGCCTAGGGTCAGTGAGACTCCTCACTGGGGAAACAGCACTGTAGGGCTTGACACAAAGCACAGTGACTCTCTTCTCCTTTCCCTGTTGTCAAAGCATCACTTGAAGCAAGAGCCTGAAAACATGTTAAACGGGAAAGCAAAGCAATCACATTAGGAAGCGAGAGCACAAGGCACATCGTGACATTTACAAGTGAGCTTGAGCTTACTCATTTGTATTTCAAAGACCAGGTTGACACAAGATATTTTTCTTGTTCTAGCTTTGGCTGTGAAGGGAATAATACGTAATTTTGAGTGCTGTTGCCACTGTATCAGCTTTCCTGCAGAGTCAGGTACAACAACATTCAGTCTGCTTTGCTTGAAGAACGTAAGAGCCAATCTTGGAAAATCCCCCTTTGGCTGGTATGACCCAAACCCAAATTCCGGAGGCTCACTCAAGTCCATACACTCACCAACCCATCCTAAACTTCCTATGGCTTGAGTGAATGGATATTAAGCTAATTATGTTGAGTGTCTTCCCTCCTTCTGTAACTCCACACTATGAAACTTTTCCACCTTCAGAGCTCTCACTGACTGATGGTGACATTTAGTACCAAACTCAGGCTCAACAGTTTAACACTTTTCTGGCCTCTATCACACTGTAAGGTCTCTTGCTTTGCAGGAAACTAGGTTTTTTGACCCCACCACCAGTAATAACCCCAGTAGAGAGGATGGAGAACCACCAGTGCTGATTAGCCACAACCCTCTTGGTGACAAGCCACAGTGCTCTTAGACCAAGAGCCATTTTCCCCATATACACTTAGGCAACATTTGTGGACCCATGCTCATTTGCACACACACAGCTGACGAGCATGTGTAACTCAAGAGATCTGGACACTTCCACCTAGCAGCTCCAAAGCCCACACATCCCTCACTTACAGTCAACTAAAATGGAGCTGGATAGTTTGTGTCTTCTCTTGCCCGGGGGGAACAACAGTCTTGCTTGGGGATGAAGGGAAGCAAACTGGTACTGGTTGGACCCGACATATCCAACCCAAGATCCCACCACAACAGCAAGAATGATTTCCTTGTGACAGCACAGGAAGACAGGCTTTATATAAATCACATACACAGAGCTATATATAAGATATATATACAAAGTACACATCAAAATAACACCAAGGACTATGGATGCCAAAGCAGGGATAAATTTAGCATATTAGAGAAGTGGTAGAATCTTATAAAATAATGGGAAAAATGCCTATTTTGAACAGTAATAAACGTATTTCAAAAATATTGGATATTCTTGGCTTGGAGCCCTACATACCACAACATATGACGATCACATCAGACCTCACAAGAGAAAAATCAGCCAGAAGGTCCATGGGAGATATCCTAGGAAAAACAAGGGTTGCATGCGGTAGGGCACTGCAGCAAATTATTTCCTTGGTATCATGGAGTGCACCAGTGTGCTGTCTAATCCAGCCTGCTGCTGAAATGCGATTTTCTTAAAATCACACAGCACTGACATGGCAAAAATTAGCATAACTGCAGAAATAACTTTTCAAAATCTATTCCTTGAAGGTTAGCCCCATATTAATGAGACAAAAAGTAATCTTGGCAGGGAACACCAGGATACCATCCTTGAGACTTAACCTGGATAAGGCTAAAATGTCAATAATATGAAATGCATATAAATTAGAACAGAATAATACTGTTGTTAGCTCAATGACTTCATAACAATCAAGTTACAGTGCAAAATGAGACTGAAAATAAATGAAAACGGGCCTGAGAGAGTTTTTACCACAACTGGATAATGTGTCCAAGGGCATCAAAGGGGGCAGACGAGCATCCCAGGGTTGGGAATTATTTAACAACTCCTCTGGAATGGTAAGACTAACAAATGCAAGCTAGTACTAATCTGTACTAAAGCCTACTATAATATTAAGCAACAATTGATTAAATTTAAATAAAGGCACTATATATAGTGATCCCTCTCCAGAGCTTTCTAAAGAGAAATCTGTGCCTGAGACACCAACACAGTTCTGAGCATCATTTGCCCAGCTTGGCTTACAGCAAAAAGTTTTTCTAACTTTCCCATCCCTTTCAATGCTGTTTTGCTGTATTATTTGGTTATGGTCATGAGGGATGAATTGCAGGCGTGGGGTAACTCCCTCTCTCCCCCGAGGAGCTCTACTGGCAGCTTGAAGTGAGGTGCTGACCTTGGTTATTTTGCCCTCTTTTTTTCTCCTGCAACCAACCACAACAGAAACCTCAAGCCAAATTGTCCTGAACTCTCCTGGAGATTTGGATTTCTGTCCAACATGGGTGCTATTTGAACTTGATGAAAGGAACATCTTAAATAGAAAGATTTGTGGTGGTATGAAGCAGTAAAACTGATTTCAAAGCCTTAATGCACTAACTCATCAGGAGAAACACAAGCATATCCATTAACTCCTGGCATGCTAGCTGTTTCAAAGATGCTACCCATGGCCAAGATCAGCCTGTTATCCCAAATGCAAGCACTTATCTGCTGCTGTAGCCAGGCAGCAGCTCCAAATTTTATATTTATTCTCTGTTTCAGGGAAACAAGGACTTAAATACTAAAATCATTTTACATACAAGCAACAGGGACATCAAGAAACTAGAAGGTGGGACTGCTTTCTCCATAACCTCAGCTGTCTGGAAGTTGGGCATCTAATATAAGCCAACTGTTTGGAAACTTTCCATGGTCCATGGAGGAACAGGCCGCTTCAAAAGCATTATTTGTTCTCCCTCTTCCCACAGAATTTAAGTGGAGTTTACATTGGAAAATAGGTTTTTTGGACGTCACGCCCAACCTCACCTGACTCTTAACCACAGCCATTCAAGAGCAGTGAAGTCCACCAAATACCAGCTCAAACTGGCATAGTCATGCTGGTACATCTCCAAGCAGGTCAGCACTTCAGCTGCCAAGTCACACTTTTGGGTATTTTCATCCAGCTGCATGATCTGTCCAAAGTCACATGGGAAGTATGTGGCAACACCAGGACCAGGGTGTTTCTCACTCAAGCTTGGGCTCTTCCCTCTTTTGAAAAACGAAACTGCTTTTAAAGCCCTCATTTGTGCTCTCAGAAAACACATAAGAATTAATCCCAAGAAGCACCAAGTTCTTTATTTCTATTGGGTTTTTTTAGCACAACTGTTAAAGATACCTATGTGGTATGGGACTTCCCAGCAGTCAGACACAAGGAATGACCATTCTGCCCCCTCCCACCTGGTTCTGCTCAACTGCCCAGCAGCTCTGCCTGCACCAGCAGCACCATCACAGAAGAGCACATGGACAGGACTGCAGTTTCAGATGTTTATCCAAAATACCAAGCCATTTAGGAGTAACACAAAATAGTCAGAACCATCCAATTTATGCTCTTTGAGACTATGCCCCGATAGGAAATCTTCCCAGGAAAAGATCATTTGTAAAGCACTATCTATACAGTAAGGTTAAATGAGTTAATCCCCATCACAACGTATATCTGATGCCTTCCCACAGAAGAATGCAATCCAGCAAGGAGGTATTCCTGGCATGTCACTACAAGTGCTCAATTCGAAGGAACATCAGCTCTCCCTGTCATGATTGCAAAAACAACGAGATGGAAAACCACCACCCACCTCATTCCAAGTCAGGAGCTCCCAGCCTGTCTGTTTGGAGCAGTAAGGGCAACCCTTTCGTCCATGGCTGAGCTCCCTTCATTGCTGTTAAGGACCTGTCAGGCCCTTTTTTTTTTTTTTCATGAGTCCAATTGACAAATTCAGGCAAACACATCTGAACAAAAGAAAAGAAATGCAAACCCAATACATGCAGAGCTGTTTGGTAGTTTGGACCCTGTGTTTTCCTGTCCAATTTTTAACCCTCCTTTCCATGAAGGTACATTGGCACCATGCACTCACCAGCCCTACCAATGTGGACCCCTCAAGCTCTTGGCTCCAGCTCCCATGCCAACTTTTCTAAGGAGATACCGTTTTGATTGCAAGTTGCACTAGGGCAGCAGTTATGACTCAGTTATAACTTACAGCTAAGAAGCATTACCCCCAGAGCACTGGGATGTTAGTAAAATACACTTCAGGTTTAATAATTAGCCCATCTTGACCTCAGCCTCCTTTACTCCATATTGTTTTTCAATACACAACTTCATAATTCAGAAAATGAACACAGTTTTCTTCAAAAGGGTCAAATTTATTAAGGACAAACATCCGCACAAGGACAACGTCTCTCCAAAGGCAACATCTCTGCAGGACATGCTGCAGATGCGTTTGCTGCCCACGAGTGCCATCATTTGTTGCTCACAAGTGGCCCAGGAGACCTCTCCTTGCTTCCTCCCAAATCCTTCCACATCTACCGCATCGCACTGAGACCAACTACGTAACAAAGGGTAACATCCACAAGTTGTGGCCACATAGGGAAAGCTTTCCTATGAGCAAGGTGGTGCAGTGCTGAAAGGGTCACCTGGAGAGTTGGGAACTTCTCTATCCCTGCAGGTGCTGGACACCATCCTTCTGTACTGGTGGTATTAGAGACCTCCATGGTCCCTCCCAGCCAGCATTTTGTGGACTCTCTCTCAGGTCCTGTTGTGTTGTAGGAGACACCAATGGTCTGGCTGCTCTCTGGGACTTACCTGCCTTCCCCTCGAGCTTCACGCCCCTAGATTCACCCCTGCCAAGTCCTCATAGTAGACCATGATGATCTCCCTCAACTCCCCTTGTTACATCCTCAAGCTTCCCAGGTAACTCAGTGCACACCCTGGGGAGACATCAAGGTCAGGGCAGCTCTTTGCATGGTGAGGAAGGTAAAGGCATGGTGGGGGTGGGGGGTGGAGGGGAAGAGAAGACACTCAAGATAAAAATACAGACAATACAAAATATAAACCACCTCTGAGAGCAGCTTTTTTATGCATGTGAGTTAACCATCCATAGACACCGTTAACTCTAGGAGGAAGCAGCAGAACCAAACAACCCATTGATGCAAAACCTAAAAAAAAAAAACAAGGACCAGAAAACACCTGGTTCAATTAAATATATGCAGTCCACTACTTGATGCCCTCCACGCACACAGGAGAGCCACAGAATCGCACAGTCACCAAATGGGTAAGTCTGGAAGGGACCACATGGCCATACACACCATGCAATTTGCAAAGGAGAGTGTACAGATCAGCACTAAGGCCGTGCTGTCTCCAGGCAGACATGTATCACCACTGAATGTGGCAAGTCACCAGCTGACCCAGACAACTCTGGGAGCTGCTGATGAGGAGCAGCTGAATCCTGAAGAGGAGAATGCAAGGAGCTGAGGGAAGACCAGACTGAATAATGTCACCATTCATTTTTTTTTTTTTTTACAGATTTATAACAATGGCTCTGTGAGGATATAATGCCTCTAAACCTTTGATCAAACGCCTGAGTGCCCACAGAGGTAAGAAGGAAGCCTGTAGAAAGCACGGGGCTGCTCAGCCTGATGCTCCCTCCCCACCTCCCCATCCAGGCATCCTTGTACACACTCATCACCCCATGAAGCCACTTTAAAGAAGCAAAAATGTCTGAAACAGGAGACAGCTCAAACAGATTTTTATCACCACATCCTGCACATACCAAGCGAAATCAGAAAGGCAAAGGCGGAGGTGCAGTCCACAAAATAAATAAGCCCTTAAGCCTCACAGTGAAAGAGTCGGCATCTTGGCTGGGGAGGGGCTGGGGTGGGGAGTGGCATCTGAGGAAGAGCTCATTAACATCGGGAAGATCAGTGAAACTATCAATGAAACAAAGCAGGTCACATTGCGCCGCAGGAGAGCAGAGGTGAGAGGTGGGAGGAGCCCGGCCATCTGCGCCTACAGCTGCGATGGGACACATGGTAAGGTCCAAATCATAGCAAAAAAAAAAATTAACTTCATTAAAAGCTCTGGTCGGATGTAAGCCCCGGCTGGGTGTTTTTACACTCCTCTGCAGCAGAATCAGGGCAGGACAGGCAGAGCGATAGCATCGCACTCAGCATCGTCAGGCTGGCTATGAAGGGTCGTGAATCCAGTTCCAAGATAAGGGATTGTCACCGCTTAAGCACCTACCCCTTGAGCTGCAGCAATCGGTTGGATTTACGTATTGCTATTGCACCAAGCATGAGGAATAGCACAGCCTAAAAGCCCTTCCAGGTGTGTTTTAACTAACCAGTCTAATGTGCTACCTGTTAGGGCAGCAACTCAGCAGGCTCTGCTCCCCAGTGCTCCTCACACTGCCTTCATCAAAGACGGTTTTAAGCTGCTATACACACACCTATACGTGGGATCAGCACTGATTTAGCTGGGCTACTGCAAAACCTGGCAGAAGCAGGGACCTCACAAGTGCCAGAGGACTCAGCTCGACACCCAGACAGCATCGACACAGTGCACCCCTTCCTGTCCTGTATCTCCTGGCCTCTGGGCTCTGCCTCTTTTTGCCTCTTTGCAAGGTCCTCAGGTTTGACAAAGTTATCTTGTCCTGTTTGGCCAAATTGCTGTTTCTCAGGATTGATCAACTTGTGTCATGCAAATTACCCAGGGAGGAGGTAAACCAAAAAAGGGGTATTCAGATGGTTCCTTTTATGTTTCGCAGATTATTTGCATCCGTATTCTCTGCCTTTAGGGTAACTCTCAGTTGACTGAACACCTGCTTTTAGCTGCCGGGAAGCACATAACAAACCTCCTTCTCCACCCACCCTCAATTCACACCCCTTCCAAGTATTTCACTGGTGTCACTGAGACTTGCAAAACTCTCTTCAGGCAGGCTGCTCATTTCATCTTGGTCAAGATTGAAATGACCATATTCTTCTGCTTGCCATGTCCCAGAATCCCAAAGCGTCCCAGCAAACCAAACTGAAGGAAAGCAGAGAGCCTCACACCAGGTCATGGGCTTGGTGGCTTCACATCTCTGAGCCCTGAATGTTCTTGCTGACATCCAATTTGTCAGCCCAGCACAAAGATGCTTCAAAAAAAGGAGTGATGGAAAATGAAAGACAAATGGAGTGAACTTCATTGTGGAAAAGCCAGACAGACATCCAGCAGCCAAGTAAAACTGAGGCTCTTGCCTGGAAACCACTGATACTGCAAAAAGCATCCATCCTGCTCAGCCCTGGGATTTTCTGATACATAGCTCATCCTTAACATTAATTCTCTGCAGCTCCAAAGAATCAGTTTATTCCTGTGATGTCTTAGAATCCATATTTGCTATAAATCTTAAGAATTTGCTCTCTGGACAGAGAATTGAGGCACGGCCTGAGAGCAAAGAGACCAGCAGCAGAAGCAAGCATCAAACCCAAGGGCACCATGAGTCCCTGTAACATCTTCTGGTCCCCAAAGTGGACAGACGGAAGGCACAAGATGCATCTGTCCCCCACATGCACTTGTCTGGTGCTCAAGTAAAGGGCAGTGACCACACAATTTCACTGCCACAGCGTTTCTCTTGCTGTAAAAGGAAAAATTCCTCCCTCCAGGTCAATGAAAATACTCCAGTGTCTAGTAATACAGAAAATCTAACAGTAAATTTCAGAAGAAACTCTAAATATATAAGAACAACACACACACATTCCCTTTGCCCACTTAACAAGAGAGATGTACTACCGTAAATTATATTTCTTCCTTGACTTAAAGTGACAACCTTGACAATGGACCATCAACACCAATCCCTCTTTCTGAACAGGCTGCCCTCTGAAAACATATTGAGGGCATCAGCAGAAGCAAAAGAATACCTAAAATCTTCCAGAGTTGCCTCTGCTTAGGTACAACAGCTTGTACCTCTAAATCTCAATGAGTGTAGATATTTATCCTCACTGTAGGATGAATTAGCCAGTGCAGGATGAGCACTCTGCAAACACAATCAGAAAACGATGTTTCCATCCCTCAAAAAAACCAGGAGGTGAAGCAGGAGGAGGTGGCCCAGCAAAGGTAGGTAGGTAGGTATCTGTGGGGGGATTTCCCCTGGTTGGAAGATGTAGTGATGTGCACAAAAGCTCTGGAGGGAGTTTCTAATCAAGAGAGACCTGACATGCAGGTCCCAGTTCTTCACAGTACACCACCTACAGGCTGCTGCACCTTAACTGAGTTACCAGGATGTGGATACTCCCGCTACAGGTATCAGGCTCCCATTGGGAGATGGCAAGTATTGTTCCAAACCTTCCTGTGGCTGAAAAGCCACAAGCCACATCACTCAAAAAGCCAGAGACCAGAGCAGCTCCAGGGCTGGTTCCCAGGAGGTTCTAGTGCAGCCCAAGCAGCCTCACTGGGTCTTAGTGCAGCAGCTCCTGGGGCTGGAATCATTTCCTGAGGCTGGAATCATCTTTCTGGTTCCCACTGGGACTGCAACAGCCAGTGTGAGATGACCCAGTTGGACTGAAACCTCCTCGGCAATCATACCCTATCCTTCAGGAATGTACTTATGCTGCCAGTGTATAAACGCTGAGAGCAGGCTCAGACAAGTGGCTCACAGATTTAAGCTGTGTCCAAACCTTGAAGAAAATTTAAGGGCAGCTTAGGAGAGGCCAAGCTTTTATCCAGTGGGTTTGGACCCCCCAAGCCACAAGCAAGCACCTTGAACTCCAGTCCTCCCACACAGGGTACAGACATGACACATGCCTTGCAGACCCTACATCCAAACAAGCTGTCTTGGCTATGCTGACAGTGCAGAGAAACAGGTACTGTAGGGAATGATTCATCCCATTCAGATGCCTACAGCAGGTCAGGGTCAGGCACTTCCTAAAAATATCCATTTCCCTCCAGCGACTGTAAAAGGAGGCTGAAGGGGGAATGGATCAATAGTGAGTAATGGCAGGAGAGCTCTCTAAATCTAGAGGGGCAAAGTCCCCTGCTGTGAAGCCTAAATACAGCCAGAAACAAGGTCTGTGTGATGCACAGACCTCAACATATTCCAGGTAGTTTCCAGCCCTTCTGAAACTCCAAGCACATCAGCAGCTTACAATCCTCCCATCTGCCCTGAAGAGGCAAAATACAGGGAAACCTGTACCAGAAGTGAAATCTGGAGGATCAATAGAAGAGGTCTCACAGAAAGGGTTCAGGGAAGATCAGGGGAGAGCTTGTATCTCCAAGTTTATGAGTGCTGAAAGACATCACCACTCACCTCATTTCCCAGGAAACCCTGGCAGGATCTGACCTCCCTTCCACTCGCTCCTCCCTTCTCCTTTTTGTAGTCAACCGAGACCTATATGACATTGCAACAAAAGAAATGTCAGCAAGCCCAACTTTGTCCCTTCCCTCCAACCAAAAAGCGTCAGCTTTCTTAGTTTTTCAATATGAAGCTGCACTGGAAAGCAATTATATACAAATTTCATCTTATATATCTATTTAAATATTTATATATCTATTTAATGTATATTACCTTTTTAAATATATATACACATATATAAATTGCAGCTGCAAAAGGACAGGCATCAGTGATAGAGCCCCTACAAACTGTCCTGTGTTAGACACCCATGATGACCCAGAAATGTAACATCAAAATGAGGTTCTCCTGAGATGTCCACCATCAGCTCTAAAGCAATCCCTTAAACACTTCTAAGGAGTAATGGGAGGAGACACAGCCAGGAATGCCAGGGAGCCTGGGATGACAAGAAATGTCTTGTGGTGCATGCCTGGGGCTGGCCCAGAGCTATGAGGAAAAGGGATGGAGGCAGTGGGCTCCTGCTCCATGACCCAGAGCATCCCACCATCATCATGGAGAGGCTGTGGGCTTTTCCTCGTGATGACCTCCAGACATTGCTGACACCCACCCCATAGTACAGCCTGAGGATCACACAGGATCACACAGGACAGCCAGACGGACATCAGGCTGTTGTTCAGGTCCCCAGCACTCTGATGGGTAGTGGGCTTTGCAGACTGTTTTCTCCCACCATCTAGGTCCCCATTTTCTTCTCAGGCCACAGAGCCCTCATCAGTACGGCCATAAATCACACATCCATATAGCAAACAGCTATACGTCCCACAGCCTGCTGGCGGTATGAGCTTGAGGCAGAGCAGGGAAGGGGACCTTTATTACCATCAGAATCGCCTCATCACTCAGCCTACTTAACCCAGCCACATTTGCACTGCTAAATTTGGGAGAGTATGAGAAGCATTCCCTCATAACAGGAGGTGGGGGAGGGACAAGCAGGCTACTGGCCTCTTTTAACTCCCTGCCAAGTATTCTGTAATTCAAAGTCCACGTCAGGAAAGCCACCCCAGGCTACACAGCAATGGCCCAGACCCAGCAAACCCAGAGATCTGTCGCCTTAACCCTTTCATTTCAAGAAAATGATAGTCAGGCTTTCGGAAACAACTCCCACTGAAATAATGGGTTTCCAGGAGGTATGTGGGGGGAATTCTGGGCATGAAAGGAGGGGCTCAACTTCAGACAGCCGAGTTTGAAGACCCTGCCCTGAAGGAATGCAGTGCTCAGCCTGGTACCTGCTAGCAGCAATCCTTACCTTCACACTGATTTAAGAAGCTGTGAATGACTATTTTTGGGTGCAAAATAGATGAACAACTCAGGAAAGACAGCATCAATACCTGCAGCAAGAAGGGGTCACCACCCCTGTCAGCACCCAGAAGCACTACCCTGACCTGCAGCAAGGGACACAAAAACAGTTATCACCAGGCTTTGCTTCTGAGCTTGTAGAAGCAAATTAAACCTCCCTCCTTGTTGCTGGCAGGTACAGGAAGGAAATGCATGTTACAGAAACCTTTCTGGGCCCGCTTTTCATAACCATCATCAGCACCTGCACCCTCATGCAGATGCCCAAAGAAATCTGCCCCTGGAAACCCAACCTGTGGAACATCTTGGGGGGGGGGGCTGATCACACCCAACAAATAAACACTTTAGTTAAACCCAGAGGGTGCCAAGTGTGGTGGTGTATGCGGTGAGCCTGAAATCTTCCCCAGCACCCACACTGAGACATTCGAGGGAGCTTTTGAGGAATCCAGGCATGAGCCTGGGTTAAGTAGCCGTGGAGCTACAGCTGCTCCCCTGAGACCTTTCCCAAGCAATTCACACACACCCCAAAAAAAAACCTAGGCTTGTTTTCAGTAAAAGTGGGCATCAAACGTTCTGACATCAAGAAGGATGATTAAAGACAGCTGAGTTGCAGGAAAGATTAAAAGAACTAAATATGCCCAACCTGGCTAAGCAATGAGTAAGAGGAGACGTGATAAAAGACTCCAGGCATTTGAATGAAGGGAGTGGCATGGCATTAAAGGACTGAATAAAATATCTTTCTGAGAAATGGATCCATCAACGATCTCTCAAGAGATAAGGTACAAGCCTCATTTTTTAGGCATTTATAAAACCGGTCGCCAGAACTGAGGTTTTTGAGGAGAAATCCACATGGCCCCAAATGGAGCACGCACCAAAGCTTTACCAAAGCTTTTCATCTCCAGCACGGGGTGCTGCAAGCAAGTCCATGAGGGAGTACAGGAAACTTGGGAAGGGGCAAGGGTTTCATACCACCTCACCCAAGAAACAGATATGCTTTCTCACTGTAAAATTAAAAAAAATATATATATTTGATTTTCACTTATTTTTGATTCAGCAGCCCTAATCCATAATGTTTCAGGTCTAGAGAAAAAAAAAAAGGAAAAAAAAAAGAAGAAAATAACCACTAATCAATTCAAAACAAACAGGTCTGGGGATCTTACAAGTAGCAGACTCTCTTTTCCCCAATAATTAAAGTTTCATGGCATGGTATCAAGGAAGCAAGAGCCTGGATAGAGGTGAGCAGTGGTGCTCCTGGTGGCTGCCACCCTTGCAGCTCTCTGGACAAAGTCAGACCCACCATACACATGGGCAAGGTGATAAAATCCTGGAAAGATTTTCAATACCTGGCGCTGCTGAGATGATACCCCTCAGTGAAAGTACCTTCTGACCCTCTGAAACACAGGGACCTGATGCACTTTATGAAGATCAGAAGTGAGCCCTAAGGCCTGAGAAAACCACCCAGGAGGAGAGAGAAACCTGTTATGCTGGCTTTGCCCCCAAAAGCCATGTAATGCACATACCTACCTAAATACCAACTCTGTGAAGCCAAAGCAGTGGATTCTGTGTAATTTCACATGATGTCCACCCATGTAAGGGCCTTCTGAACATCAACACAGACAGAGGGGTGCACCCAAGGGAAGGAGCTTGACCTGGCCAAAACTATTTATTGAATACAGACATATGCATGGTGAGGCTTCTACCAGCATCAGCTTATCAGTTCATCTGATGTGCCCGGGGGTTGCAGTTAATCCCCCAATGTTCTTTCAAGTGCTTCTGCCTCCATATTGTTGATCCAACTCAGCCACCTGATATGATTTACAAAACTCAGTGGTATCCCAGATTTGGGTACCTGGGAGACTCCTTCATCCTCAGCTGGAAAAGGCCAGCTGTCAGTGGTTTAATTGCAAATCACAGTTAAATTCACACAATGGCCATGTATACTGTCCCAGCTGCCCCTGGCTCCCCCGAGCTGGTGAGCCTTCTAAGAGGAAACTAGGTAGGAAAAAAACACAAAAGGTGAGCAATTTTCTTCTAATTAATTCCCTAAACCAGTTCAGTGGGGCTCAGGCAAGTACTAGAAATCTTTCTCCTTTTGGCATGACCGAGATCAGCTGAACTGCAACACGTGACCTCAATCCAAGGCAACCTTTGTTCCCAAGACTAAGAGAGTGGATCTTTTTAATTTTATTTTTCCCCTTTCCCACAGCAACCTCTTAAGTCTGCAACTGCCCTTCTCCATAGGAACAGGAGATCCACCGTTAACTGACCAGTGAGTTTTACTGCAGAGTTGAAACAGGATGTTCACAGAGGATTTTATTGTATTTTTTTTAATAAGTGGAGCATTTTAGTAGGCAGTGAATCTTCTTGCTTTATGCTTGCTTGTCTCTTTGGGAGGCTGAAGTACAAAACCAGGCTGCCAGGTTCATTTTATATATTGAAGAGACATGATTCTGCTCTACCCAATTATAAAAAGACAACATAAAAAGACCCGTTCAAAGTGGAGGAAACTGTGTTCTTACAATTTAGGATGAAAAGGGAAAATTAAAACTTCTAAAATAGATTATTATACCTTCTATCAAATCTTCTTCTTCCCACAGAATCAGCTGCTTCCATCACTTCAGCAACACTGATGCTGGAGATTACCTGGCCTAGGGTATCACTGTCACAAAGAATTAAGGGTTTGCAGGTTCTATTTGGCCAACTCCCTCCTTTTCTTTTGATGGTAATTTTGGGTATCCCTGCTCAGGCCATGACTGTAGTTTTACTCTGCTCTCAAACCCTTTCAGACTGACAGCCAGACCTGGCAGCCCTCACAGCTAGTGAGGCAGAAGGGCACAGCCCCTCTCTGACCCACAACTCATCCTTCCAGGAATGACTTTTGGGATCAGAAGGAAATGTAAAATTTTGACTCATGCAATTCTCACTACAGGGAATAAAGGTTATTTTGTCCCCATTCAGACAGTTAAAAAGAAACAACTCTCTCAAAACCACAGAATAGTTTCTACTACTCAGAACAGTGGGTTGGGATAATTCATGTGTAAAAAAAAATGATGGAGAAAGCTCTCTCAAGGATGAGCCCCAGGAGGGAGGTGTGTGCTGGGAAGCAGCCAGTTCCTCGTGTCCTTCCCAAGAAAAGCATTTTCTCATCCTGACACACGCATTTTGGTACATCCACTCCCACTCAGCAGAGCCTTTGGCGGCATCCATTTTCCCTGGATATTTTACAAATGCTTATCCAGAGCCTCCCATTCTCACATGACAATAACAGTTATTCTATTTTCAGTTTAGATTTGAAAAAGGTGCCAGAGAGAAATGAGCATGTTTCAGGTTTCAGGAAGACGGGCACCTCTGCCGGCAGCCGCTCCTTTGCTGCAGGATAGGGGATGCACTTGCCCTACGCACTAAGCTCTCGGAGAGGGAATGAGGCAGCATGTAAGTGCCCGGACTGCTGCTGGTAGTCTGGAAAGAGTTACTGCTGGGCTCAGAGGATTTCTGCCTTTCCAACAAGCTGGCCGGGGTGAAGAATGCAAGTGACGAAGCAGCATCCTGCAGGGAATGAGGGGAAAGCATTAAAAAAAAAAGAAAAAAGTTACAGAACTCCACCTCTTTGGCTGAAGTTCAGGATGACTACACTTTTACTGTAAGTGTTTGGTAACTCAGAGTCACATAACCCTCTCTGCCCACTTGGGGCCACAAGATGCAGATTACAAGCTACAAGAAATGCTTCACACACACACACACACACACACGCCTGGCTGAATCTCTGTCCAAGGGAGGACAAAAAACCTTTAACAAATTAAGCTGCGTTTCCCATTTAAGTAGAGCCTGATCACTATTTATTTAACAATTTTCAAGTGTTAGTTTAGCCTTCCTGGTTTGCGTGTGTTGAGAGACTGTTCCTGGGACAGGAGCCAAAGTTGCTTAGAGCGACCTGGCAGCTGGAGAGGGAGGGAAAAGCAGGATGGAAGAGATGAGGAAGAAGATGCCAGGGGAAGGCTTCACTGTGGGGATGGTCACTGGTGGCCCCCAGCCACAGAGCTGGAGGGGGGCAAATATAAAACTGGGGACAACAATGGGGTAAAAGAGCTGGGGTGGAGAGCTGTGTGTGCTTCATCACCTTTCGGTGGTTGTTGATGTTCCTCACTTTCAGCACAACAATGCCTTGCTGTGAGCAAGGGATATGAGCAGGTGAAAGCAAAGCTATGGCAGTGCTGCACACAGCAGTATCCACTCGAGGAGGAAGCCACAGAGCTCTCTGTTCGCACCACCCAGAAGTGTTGATCCTGCCTGAGAGATGCTCTCACAGGAGAATCGACCAGAGGATGGAAGACCCACTTGGGCTCAAATGCTGCTCAAAATGTCCTGCAGTACCAACCACCCTGAGACAAATTCATCAAGAGAAAAAAAACAACATTAAACATCTCACCATGGGTATCAGACAAGTCCCAGTCTGAGGTCCTGCATCTTACTGCTCCTGCCATCACTATACTTCCAGGTCAGCCTCCAAGAACAATTTATGGATCAGGCAGGCAGAGGTGAGACAGACGGTGATGAAACAGGATGGATGCTGTTCCCAAATGAGCAGCTTTCCTGTCTGAATCAGGGGAAACCCACCTGCTACCAACTGATGGGGGCTGTGAAACACAGAGCTTGGACCACCACTAGCCCCTTCCACCTCCACACTCCCAATGTAAACCTTCTATAGGTTAATGCAAGATGCTCTTTCACCCGTATTGAAGCACACTGAAGCACTTTTAACTGCCAGATTTCCCCAAGGAGCTTGAGGGCTCCTCAGCCGTGGTGGCTCTTCCTCAGGCTCACATAGCCCACCACCACTGCTGCTATTGGCCCAGACTGGTCAGCAGTGAAACCTTGATGGCTTTTCTCCATCCACAATGCAGGCGGAGGGCAGAGTGAGAGGGAAACCTGGGGACCCACTGACACTCAATTACTCTTCCAACACATCCCTCTTTCCATTAGAGGTGGGTGGGTAGAAGGACGGATGCAGATGTGGAGTCCCCTCTGGAACAAGCATAGGCAGACTCTTCCACGTGGCTTTTCAAGTCCAAGCAGAGAGATGAAGAGTGCACATGCCAGTGGGAGCCCTGCTACAACACTGTGGTGGGTTGGCTCTGGCTGGATGCCAGGTGCCCCCCTAAAGCCACTCTGTCACTCCCCTCCTCAACTAGGGAGAAGAGAAAATAGAACAAAAGGCTCGTGGGTGCAGATAAGGACAGAGGGAGATCACTCATCAGTTACTGTCATGGGCAAAACAGACTCGACTTGGAGAAAATAGCTTAATTTTTTTACCAGTCAAATCAGAGTAGGATAATGAGAAATTAATATCAAATCTTAAAACACCTTCTCCTTACCTCTCCCTTCTTCACGAGCTCAACTTCACTCCCTATTTTCTCCCCCTCCTCCCCACCAGTGGCACAGGGAGACATGGAATGTGGGCTGCAGTTAGTTCATCACACGTGTCCCTGACACTCCTTCCTCCCCAGGGGGAGGACTCCTCACACTCCTCCTCAGCTCCATCATGGGGTCCCTTCCACAGGACACAGTTCTCCACAAACTTCTTCAACATGAGTCCTTCCCCACAGGCTACAGTTCTTCACACACTGCTCCAGCATGGGTCCGTTCCACAAGGTGCAGTACTTCAGGAACAGACTGTTCCACTGTGTGTCCACAGGGTCACAAGTCCTGCAGGCAAACTTGTCCATGGATCAATTTACCAGTTTCTCATGCTGTCATATAAAAGCTGTGAATGTTGCTAAAAATGCGGACCACTTAAAAAGCAAAGGTATTCAGAGAAGATACGAAGTGATACCTTTGCATGAAGTACTAGTCCCATGAAGTCACCAAAGCCAAGATTCCATCCTTACATGTAATTACACTCACTGCTGTTATTAAAATAGCAGATCTGTTCCTTCTAGGGACTTCTATACAGGAAGTTAGTTGCTATTGTTTGTCTTCCTTAAAAACACTTTAAAAATCCTTTTTGCCAATGTCTTTGCAGTGCTCCCTTTTACCAAACTTTCCTCTGAAGTCCAGCAGTTGCTGGGCTCTGCATTTCCCCATTTAGAGCTGATGCTGTTGAGTCACCTGTACAGCACCATGGGATTTCAGGAGTGCAGCTTGGAGCCTTCAGCATCACCCAAACCACCCACTGCATTTTGGAGAAGGTGGGTTTTCCATGTGCCCAAAAGACACATCCCTGAGATGCCACTACAACTTGACTCATCCTAATGAAGAGCTCTGCAGCTCTACTATTAGCAGTCCTGCCACACCAGCCCTGCCACCAGCTTGCTATCCATCAAGCTTCATGTGGTGGTCACTGCTTTATTTAGTGATATTACATGGTACATAGGAACTGTCTGGGGATTTGATTTCTTCCCAGTGTAATCCCCAGCCTGTTAGCCTTGATAAGGCAATGAATAGCAAACTGCTTGTTCTCTTCTTCACTTTATCCGTAGTCTTTTTAAGACAAATTACCATGATTCTTTTATTTTTTAAGCAATCTAGATTAACACAAGTCAAGATTCAGTGCCAGCACATCACACAGATCACAAGCAAGCATGGAAAGCATGTGTTTGTTGTTTTTTTTTTCAGGGGAATTTTAGCATCAACAAGACTAGAACTGAAGCCTGGATCTTCCTAGTAAGGCTTGCATCTACATCCTGTGCATACTGCAGACACCAGTGCTGTGCTCTGTGCTGTTCAGGGATGCAGCAAGTCAAGGGAACCCTGCAAACCACAGGGGAAAGCTCTGCAGCCTACAAAAAATGGACCAGGCGTATCCAGTAGGTCTGCCTATCTGTGATCTTCCTCTTCAAGGCACTTCTATATCCTCCAGTGATTTTAAAACCCAGCACACGGTTTCAGCTTTGATGCTCTGCGTTCTCATTATCAACCGACTAACATCAGAATATCCTTTCTTCTTGCAGTAAAAACCCTTTTTTCCCCAGGGGGTAGAGCTGGTAGGACAGAACAGACAAGGCATTTACCATTTCATCATAAACATAAGTATCAGCTTGAATCACTAAGGCTTGCACAGCTCCAGCACATTCCCATCAGCTGCAAACACCAGCCCAGTAACATCCCCATCAGGTGGCATTTGCAGGGGTATTTGGTTTAGCATCCACAGAGGAGGAAATCATCAGCTTACATCGCAGCAGTGACCAATTTGTGGTCAGCTGAACTACTCCCATGAGCCAAAAAACTAAGTGCATTGCAGTAATGTCAGAAATTTGGATTCAGAGCATGTTGAGACACTCAACCTCAGCAGGACTGACAGGGGCAGAAGCCATGCCAAAATCTGGATGCAAGGACTGCAGGAATGCTGGGCCAGGAGGGACATCAAACAGCCACCCAGCCCTGAACCCTCTCTTGGCTTGTCTTTGTGATGTTCTCCAAGGCAACATGGGCAGAGCCTTGCCAAGAGCAAGCAGGACTCAGCCACAGTTCCAAGCAACAAGCACCATTTGCCCTCACCATCCGGGGAGGGCTGCTGTGCTTCTAACAAAGAGGTTTCTAATGACTTTTGGGCCAGCTCCAGCATCACTCATTCTCCTTCCCCCCCACCACCAGGAGCTGGAACCTACACTTTGAGAAATGCCAGCCTACCCCGCTGCTATCAGGCATGGTAGAGATGATGCACTGGATGACGGTGTCCAGGGAAGCACTTCTCTGTATGCAATTTTAGTACTGTCAATGGACACGGAGTGACATCGTGTGCTGCACTCTTCACATCAACTTCCTGAATGTCTCAAATCTGCTGTGTTCCCTTCAAGTCTCAACTCTACCACGTGCTCAACCTCTAGCTCCTTTCCTTGCCCTCCTTCCTCCTGCATGCCACGTGTTATCCATGCAGACTTGCATAGCCATACTCTGAAATAAATCTGGAGATACTCTTCAGCTTTTTCTATACTAAGACAAGTTCCTTGTCCCAGCTCACAGTGTGGACACACAAATTGTGGCTACACAACTGACCACACGATCAGCTGCAGCACAGTCAACAGCAGGAAAGTGAAGATATCTGGCCCCAAAACTACTGCTGAAGACAGCATCCCATCAAACCATGGCCTGACACCTGTGGGCTGCTGTTTTTCCCCTATGTTTTAACATACGCAAATTTTCCAGCTATTCCTTATAAGTAAATTTTCCCAAACAGAAGCTTCATCTTCCCAAGCCGCCTGCTTTCATATTTAAAATAGAGGGGCTGAGACTGGAGGCTGTCTTTCAAATGAGGTTTTCTATGACAACGAAGTTTGAAGAGATGGAATTTACCTTTGCCATTTTTCTCTGGGCTCTTCAAGATCTGCCTTTCTTGTAACAGCATCTGACAATTCACAACCAGTTTGTGACTCACTGTAGCTCACGGATCCCCTTCTAGAGTTAACTTGCTCATTTTGAGAGTTACTACTCATTTTGGCTATGTGCATCCATTTTCCAAGAGTGCTTTGCACTTGTCTTTATTGAATTTATTTTTGTTGTCTTTACCTCTACCTGCAGCTCATTAAGGCAACTGTAAGAGTAGGTGTTATTATCTAAAGTATCTGTCATGTCCCTGGTTGCATTTCATCTTCTGCATCCTCTGCAGTCTACCATCTAATCTGCTACTGACCCTCAAAATGCCTTCCTGACCCAACAGAGAACTATTTCTTTTAGTTTTTTAAGTGCCCACTTATGGTGATGTCATCTTCAGCACATTTCCCGAGTTTGTTTACTGAGGTGTTGGGATTTCCTCGAGAACTACTCAACAGCTTTCAGCACTTTTTTTGGTAAAGTCACTAAAATGAGATTTGGTATGAGATCACCTAATAGTTCTGCAAGCTCTCCATCCTCCTCCTCCAGACCAGGAAGTACCACAGCTAAGAGCTGGCAACTCAAGACAATACCTCAAGTTACTTGAAATTTTCCTTCAAGTCAGATCAAGCAGATCATCCAGTCCACATTCAGGATTACCATCACCGTTTTTCAAGTCTCACCTACTCAGCTGTCTCTCCATTGCTGTTTCCTTTGGCTAAGCTAAGACTTCAGGGCTGCAGGTATATACAAAGAAAAGCCCATGCCCAAAGGGACTTGTTATTTTCATGATTTTTAAATCCCAAATATGATTTCCACTTGTGCTGGTTTCATCTGGAATAGAGTTAATTTTCTCCACAGTGGCTAGTATAGGGTTATGTTTTGGTTTTGTGCTGAACACAGGGCTGATAATATGGAGATGTTTTTGTTATTGCTGAGCAGTGCTTACACAGATCCAAGGCCTTTTCTGCTTTCCGTGCCGCCACGCTGGCAGGGAATTTGAGAATGCATGGGAGGTTGGAAGGAGACACAGGCAGGACAGGTGACCCAAACTGACCAAAGGGATATTCCATACCATATGAACCTACTCTGTATATAAAATGGGGGGAAGAAGAAGCAGGAAGGGAGGTTTGGAGTGATGGAATTTGTCTTCCCAACTGTTATGTGTGATGGGGTCCTGCTCTCCTGGAGGTGACTGAACACCTGCCTGCCCATGGGAAGTGTAAATTCTTTGTTTTTCCTTGTTTATATTCACGGCTTTGCTTCCCTTATTAAGCTGTCTTTATCTCAGCCCATGAGTTTTCTGGCTTTTGGTCGTGCTGCTAGGGGAATGAGCAAGTGGCTGTGTGGTTCTTGCCTGCTGGTTGGGGTTAAACCTCAACACACTTTGAAAAGAGAACATTTCATTTAACAGACACAGTGGCTCTGACAGGTACTGCAGGGTTTTGAAGGAAATTAAAAAAAAAAGGAAGCTAAGGGAGAAAGAAAAATAACACTTCCAGAGAGTTTTCCGAAGGAAATGACTAACCACTTGTTATTAAATGATAAATCACAGTCCTCAGGAAGTGGCATTGTCTGTGTCTATTTTTAATGAAAAAACACCACTGTCAATGGCCCAAAGGCTGAATGGGACATGTCTGTGGACAGTGGGAGTGTTCACTGGGAGCCATCATCTCATTCCTGCTATTCCTACCACTTATCAGCAAACAAAACAGGATGAAAAGAACATGGTCTAGGGAAAAAAAAAATGCACCCAGGCCAACAAACAGGGGCTACTGCTCTCCATGGATGGAAGACAGGAAGAAACAGCAATGACCAAGCAGAGGAACCAGATCCTGAGTATAATCTTAGGCTTTGCTTGTTTTCCATGTATGAGAGATACACAAAGCCACCAGGAAGCAAATCTGTGCTAATCCCAATGTCCCCATAGAGGTTTAGGTGACCTCCCATATGCACTAATACCCTCTGTGTCCCTAAGATGTGGACACATTGGGTACAAAGCCACATGAAACCTCTCAGATTCTTTTCCCTGGGGTCTGCCACCAAGACAAGACAGAAATTAGCCTCATTTTATGCTAATAAATGAGTCCCAGATTCCTGTGGAAAAGTGACTTGCCGACTGGGAGTAGGCACACAGTGTCAAGGGAAGGGAAGCAAAAAGCAGAGCTGGCTGGAGGGTCAGCTACAGGCACAGCCTCAAAACCAAATCAGAAGGACCACAAGCTCCCAGACACCCAGCCATCATGCAGCAAGCCTCCTTGCACACCACTTCTGGTATCTTGTGCCAAGCCCAACCAGCTCCCTAGTCCCAGACAAGCACTGCTGAGCCCAAGCCACAGGGTTCAGTTGCAGACCCATGTTTACCATGCTCTCAAGCCAACTCTGTCCCAAAACCACATACCCCCGCAAACTTTTCAAACTGCACCAGTAATGAGCAGGAACCTATGGCTGACATACTGAAATCCAATGCATTAGGCCTAATTTTACTGTGAGAGTGACCAACCTTGCTCAGGAAGATTGTGGAGCCTCCATCTGTGGAGATATGCAGGAACCATCTGGATGTGGTCCCTATAGGTCCCTTCCAGCTTCAACCATCCTGTGACTGTGTAATTGCAAAGCAATCCTGCATGTCAAATTAGCTTTCACTGACCTGGTGCAAAAAACCCTGTAATTATTCAACTTCTCAACTATTTCTGACATTCTTTCCATAGATGAGGTTGAAGCTTTTTTTCCCCCTTCCTTTTAATAGGAACTCAACCCCACAGTTCGCAGCAGATTATAAAACATGCACACACACATCACTCTTCCAAAACAGTGCCTGGAAGTGTTTGTTTGATTTTTTTTTTCATCCCACCCATAAACCACCACCCTGCTGGTCTCATTCATTGTGTGGCATTTTGCAACGATGCGTAAAAATGGTATTAATCATAGCTCTGAAAAAACACAAACTTCTCTGAGGTTTGAAGAAACCATTTGGAAGGAAAACTTCCAGGAGCCAGAGGGACTGACAGGGCTGGAGACTGAAGTCCTTGTTTTCAAAGGCCAAGTGTATCCCAATATATCCCTTGGACAGCTGCCCCAAGCCAAAGTTATAATACTTTATTCTTCAGCTCAAGTAGCAACAAGGAGATTTGGTACAAAATCAGGACAAACACCTAAAGAGAATGGGGCGGTTTAGCGGGCAAATGTGTTGTAAATTCAATGAGAGCCTTGAGCTCCAACTACAGCTTCGATGAGGGTGTCTGAAGCCTCAGCTGCCTCTCATCTCCAGGATACTGCACAGGTAAGGGCACCCATCCCTCACAGGCAGCACCTGAGGGCCATGCGCCTGCACTCACCGGTGGCATAGTGTTGCTTCAGCAACAGGCAGAAACACAGAGATCTGCAAAGGCTATGTCAAAAAGTAGAAATCATTATCATCTTTATGTTTTTGGGCCAAACACCACTGGAGAAAATTACCTTCTACATAAATCAAGCTCTTTGTCCACCTCCATAGATTCAGGGCTTCTTGTGGAAGGGGAGCTTCTGTCAGAGTTGGGAAAAACGTGAGGCTCTTTTTTAAGATAAATGTTTTAGCAGAGATTTGCCAAAGGCTTTAGAATCCCTCTGCTTTAGTGGTAGAACATTAATAATTTAAACATCTCCTTTTAAATCAGGAAGGGCACTAAAAGAAACTATTGAAAGAGAAAAAGCATCAAGCTTGCCACCACCTCCAACTAAAATACTGACATTTTCTCTCAAACCTCAAAAGTGGTTTCAGCAACCTGAAAATGAGAAACTTACCTTCTTCTTAAATGTCCTTCCCTCACATTTTCTCCTCTGCCATTAATCTTCCAGGTACACTGATCATTCTGGTACAGAAAGCCTCAGGATGCTACAATCAGGAGCAGCAGTGGCATGAGCAGTTGCAAAGCGTTTCATAGGGTATGCCAAACATTTTGTGTTTACTGTTATGCTATCAGGATAGGATAGGATAGGATAGGATAGGATAGGATAGGATAGGATAGGATAGGATAGGATAGGAAACAATATCTGGAAGAGACCTATAACCATCATCTACTGCGAATACTTTGTATTAGAAGAGCAAGGGGAGAGAGAAAGAAAATGATGATCAATCAATGATTGATCTTTATTCTTCTTTCTAACCAATAATCTCAGACTCTTGTTCATGGTGAAGTTCCCTGCTTATTCAAAGCACGTGTGCCTCTGCCAGTCTCTGCTACCAATACCACTTCTTATCAGCACGTTTAATTCTTTCCCATTCTTTTAAGAGCTCTGCAAAGTGAAAAAGAAAAGGATATCATCTTCACACTTAAGAAGCAAAAAAGGCTAGGTAGGTCTACCTCACTATTGAGGCTTTTGCAAGAGCAAGCAGCCCAAGACCTAGTGCTGTCTAAACAAGGTCTATCAGGGGACCCCAGCTCCTTCAGCAGCAGCCGGTCAGGGGGCAAGCCTCTGTACCAGTATCGAGGTGGTCAGATAAAAGCATACACTTGGAGACACATGCCCCTCTTCCATGCAGGTGTATGAACTTCAGATGACCAGTCCAAATTTGCAAAGATGTGTAGGGCCAGGGAACATCATCCATTTACTCCACACCACGGCTCCTCTTGGGCATCCAGCTCAATCAGCCAAGCTGAAGAAGACCTCTGCATCGATGTGAGTCCCCAGCACAACTGTGTAAGCTGTGGAAGAGTGCAACCTTATGTCTCTCTAAAGGTGCTTAAATACATCCTGTTCTTCAGGGGAAGGAAAAAAGGAGGATTAGCAATTCAAACCTACATGCCAGCAGATCAGTGATCGAGTGCCATCCTCCGATAGCTTTTCTAGACTGTCATGAACTTTAAACTTTTTTTTTGTCTCCTATTCCCAGCAGCTCCTAAACAGCGTGAGCTAAATATTTACAGAAGAGTCACTGTTTGTTTAAGTTTCAATCCATACTTGCTGAGGTCCAATATGCCCAGATCCCAAAATGACAGTTGATTACAGAAGAGCCTGAAAACACACCAGAGGGGATCCTGACGCTTACCAGACCTTTCATCTGGACACTTTCTCCAGTGGTTGTTTTGGGGAGCCTTTCCCAGCTTCTTTGAAAAGAAGAGGAACTGTAGCTCTTCCCAGCTAAGGTCCACATTTAATCAGATGCTTTGGCACAGCTCTGTGTCATTGCATTGGGGCAATGACACAGAGCACCAAGTTTTGGGGAGCTCCCACTGTGCTCCGGATCCAGCCCACTCCTCCCCAGCTTGCAGCGAGGCAGTTGGATTGCTGCTGGAAATGCAACCAAGGCACCCAAGCTGCTGCACAGTAGGCACTAAGGCACAGTGGGAAGACCCCAAACACCTGTGCCACAGGTGAGGCACAGCACAGTGTCACTCCAGCTCAACAAGTGCTATCCTGACCCATCTCTTCTGGACTCAGCAACAGCTTTTCCAATTTACCATAGTGTCCACTCCAGTGGAACAATAAAGTCCTCCCACGCCTTACAGAAGAACTGAGGATGCACAAACTTTTTGGCTAACTGAACAACCTGTCAGAAGTTGAAAAGACACCTGTACATGCTGATACACCACAGCCATAAGCTAGCCAAGTCCAACAAGTCATGCAGCAGAGGACAACAGCACCTTCTTATGTGTGGTGTTACACGGTTTCACGGGTAAGACAGGAAAAAATAAGACTGTGCTTCATTCCCTAAAGTCATGTGTGGGCCTTGTTAAAACCCTCTGGAGGCATCCATTTGGAGTGTAACTGGGTACTCATCACCACAAAGGAACACACAAGAGGCAAGGCTATCAAGCAGGCATATTGCTATGCCAACACATCCCAAATGAGCATCTCACCCCACAGACCTCAGTGTCCAGCTTTGCAAGCTTCTAGAGGAATAGCTAAGGCAGGGAAACAACACCCAAGCAAACACACTTCTCAGCATCTTCCCATGGCCACCCAAGGCTGGTAACTCCCTCTGTTTTTATGGTTTTGCGTACAAGTTCCTGTACAGAGAATAGAGCAGGTGCTTATTCACCTTAGATGCATGAGAGGTTGATTTCTTTGCTCAAGTCCAGCACTTCAAACACAGCACCTGCCTTGAATGGCCCCTTGGATGGCTGCATGTTGCTGAAGAACTCAAAACCCTCACCGACAGCTATTGCTGTGCTCATCCCATTAAGATCAACTCTTCATCAGCACTGCAGCAAGATGGGACTTGGTAACATTGCTCTGTCCTGGGGTTCTCCAGGAGATAGAAGGGCTTGTCCTCTCCTGCACAGGGTGTTTCAAGGCATTTAGCCCCAGTAAAATACAAAATATGGTTTCAAGCAAGAGGATGACTTTTGTCATCAGGTGGATCTCAAGGACAGGTCTGCACCATGCCATTCATTAGGAGTCTTGATATCCAGCCTGAAGGCCCTTGCTTGGATGAAGGACCTGATCATGCAAATGGCTGTGCCAATGCCACGCATGCACTCACAGCCCGTGCTCACCCTCACACGTATTTTCTGTCCTGGTGTGCCTGTGTGCACACACGTGGGAAAGTGCCTGATGAAGTCCTATGGACACGCTCATGTATACACTCATGGGAATATTAAGCAGTATAGAGGCCCACCACCAGCCAGCCATGCTGGCAGATGAGATTAAAGGAGACTGCAACATGGAGGCTGGAAATAATGAGAAGCACTTTCATCAGTAAAACTGCAATTTCCCAGTCAGTAACAGCCTTACATCTCTGTGGAACAAGCAAAACTACTTATTAGAGAGATGCCTTTAATGTGATCTGACTTTTAGAGAAAGGAGAGGAGCTGTCCTGGCTTTTCCATGTTTTATTTCTCCAACTCTCAGTGGAAAGACCCATTATTAGAAGTGCAGGCCTCACCACACACAGCACCATGGCTGGTGGGTCTACTGGAGCCAGCCACAACTGGGAGGCTGAAGGCATGAACTTACAACCAAGGAGCCTCCAAAACCACAGCTGGTCTCCTCCAGCATCATCCACACAATTAATGCCATGGGGTTTACTCTACTGATGCTTCATGGAAGAAAATTTTACTAGGGCATGGAAGAAAGTTTCCTATTTTAAATCACCTGATTCTAAAAAAGAAAAAATAAGGAAAAAAAAAAAAGAAGAAATACAGCCCCCCTCTTCCCCCTTTTACATAAATATTGGATCTGAGCGCTCTATGCTCTTAAGAAGTTAAAAATAGGAAATAATATCAAGTCTGTGTGCTGCATCTTTTATCAAAGCCTTTTATAAACATCAAAACCAGCTCTTCTGTGCTCTTTTATACTTTCCTGCTGTCACTCACAATTCATAAAAGGGGTCTACAGAGATACAAAGGGTAAGGCACTTTCCAGTACTGTCACAGAGAGTCTGGGACAAAAAAAACAGCTTTTCCTCAAAGCTCTGAAATATAAGAGCAATTTTATGATATAATGTCACTTTGAGCAAAAGAGATGAATTATAGATATTCAAAATATAATAACACTTTCATAAGTAAACAATGCCTTGCAGTGTCAAAGCTTTTCAGCAGCAGTGTCAAGCCTTTGCAGAAGGATCAACAGCACCATCACCAAACACCATCAGAAAGCAAACAGTGTGAGAACACACACGTGTTTAACCTAAAGGCAGAGTCTCTCTGGCCAAGCTGCTCTGAGTTCTCTGGAGACACACATCCAGATCCCCTCTATAAACAAAGAGAGGTAAGGAGATTAACAAGATGACCCAGAAACTCATTACACATAAACTTGACTTAGACTCTGCCATCTCTGTGAGACCTGTGATAAATCCAAACCTCCTCCCCACCTGAAAGATGAGCAGGCTTACACTCACCTATATCCAAGAGATATGAGCATTAATTAACTCTAACATTAAAAAAAACACATTTGAAAGATGATAGCTGCTAAAATATTCATGACTCTTACCCAGCCTGTTTATATAACTGGATATGGAGCAAATCCCCTATGCAAACCATGGCAAACCTGACAGCATCATTTAGCTGTTCAGCATCTTTTCCACAGAAGGCAAATTCCATAACTTGTGGTCACCACTATTTTTTTTTCCTGCCCTGCACATAAGAATTAGGAATTCGAAGGGAGGAAGTGATAAACCCTTGATAAAAAAAATTCCAGTGAACTGTCAGCATTATCCTAACCAAAAAAGAATTTCCTCCTTAGTCATCCACAGGCAGGGTAAGCCAGCTCCCCCGTGAATTACAGAAGAGCAGGGGAAAAGTGCTTATCTGGGAGATTACTTCTCTTCTAGTACTTCGGTATTTAATTTTTAAGCAGGGCGAGGGTCAAATGAAAACCACCTGACGGTGATGCAAATGTAGCCCTGGATAAAACTACACAGGGGCCCGAGAAGGAAGAGTTGCTCTTTGCAAAACAGCTTAATAAAAGCCAAGTGATGGTGCCAGTGGGGAGGATGATGGCAATTCAGTATTCGGATGCTGCCAGCCTGCAGGCAGGCACATCCACACTATGGAGGGGGCCAAGCTAAAAAGCAGCAAAAGCCCCTGTAGCCTTCAGGGAGCCAGGGCAGTGCAAGGGTCTCAGCATCACTCAGCACCCCAGTGAATGCCCCTAGCCAGGCAAACTGTGCTGAAGCTAGACCTCTCACCTGGATTGTGAAAAGAGATCCACCTTCCAGTGGCACTATGGCACAGGGCTGGAATGCAGCTGTGCCTCGTCCCCCAACTTGTCTACAATAATCTTTATAAAAATATATATAAGGTTTTTTTATTGCACACACTCAGGTCCCCTTTTTGCTGCTGGCAACTCAGGTCTCTAATCCAACCTCCTGGCTTTGATATTGCAAAGGTAAAAAAAAACCAGGAGGTAGAGCAATTATGGTACCCTGCAAAAGCAGAGCCAGTAAAACCATGGGATCCCCAAAACATTGCCAGGGAAAAACTAGGAGATCAGGTGAGAGGTTTGCTTCCAGCTCAAGAAACACCCTCAGAATAAAATACTGCCCAAAATGGCATTCTGTGTTTCTGAACTGGGCTCCACGCTGCAGAACCAAAGATTGGGCAGAATCTTTCTGAACTGGGCTCCACGCTGCAGAACCAGAAGATGTCCTCCCATGGTGGCAGGCTGGCCCCACGGCAGCCGTTCCTGCCCAGCAGTTATTGTCTGCTGTCCAAAGTCAGCAACCAGACCAGCTTGGAGATGATTAAATCTCAATTAGAAACTCTTCATATCATGTCCCGTTCACAGCTTTGGGACAGTGCAAATCCTGCCACCTTCACCAGGACCCCCTCCAAGGGCCTCTCGCAGCCCTGGGATGCCAGCCAGCTTTGGAGGCTTTACATTTTCATGGCATGAGACAAATTTCACTAAGAGTTCCTCAGTATTAATCCACATAATGCTGCTCAGTAGATGGGAGCCCAAGAAAACAGCCTGTCGACACCTTCGGCTCTGCAAGGAGCTCCTCAAAGCAGCGCACAGGAGTGGGAAGCCAAGCAGATACCTCTTGCTTTCCTGGCTTTTACGGCAGCATGTCTTGTGATAGTTCACTGCTTCTTTGCAACCTGAAGAGCACAGTAAATCAGCATACAGTTCAGTATTTACTGTGCAGATGCAGGCGCTCGTGGAAAAGTGAAGATCACACATTAAGAAAGATCTTCATTCTGAAAGTATGACTGTGATGCTTCAGTCAATATAAAATTCAGAGCAATATTTCAAAGTAACAAACAGATGATCTTTCAAGACATACTAGCAGGATTATTCCAGATCTTAAAAAATATATAAATATTTATTTACCTATAGAAACAAACAGAAATATGGCCTTGTGTATCCCCAGTTAGATGGCCTACAGTAAGGGCATAAAGTTTGAGTACAAATGGCATTAGTAAGTGCCCCAGTAGAGGGACAGCCCCTAAGAAAAGAAAATACATGCTGCAAAAGGGGTTAGGACAGGGAAAGAAAGGTCAAAGAGAAATTTTAGCATCAGCAGCTTCAGCATTTTCCCCAAGCAGAGGAAGATGCAAATCTCAAGATTCAGCTGTAAATATTTTAAAAGTGACAAATGGAGTTTTGGCAGCCAAGCTAAGAATCTTTAAAAGCACTTGCATTTGCTGTCCCCAACCCTTGCAAATCCTGCCTGCTGAAGTAGTCAGGGAGGGTGACCACAAACTGCAAGGCGAAACTAGTTTTAGCCCCGATTCCAAAAAAGCTGGAAGTAATTTTAGAAACAGGAAACCATCAAGCAAGAGACAGCACCTGTAGATTAAAACCTCTTCCTTTGTCAGGCTTTGACACATTTGACTCACAAACCCATAAAGTCAAGACTCCCTTAAAAAGCTTCATTGTCAAATTTATTTTATAGCTTTGAGGTTATTTTTTTTCCCTTAAACCAATAAATACTTGCAATTCCTTTATTTGCTGCCAGCTGGGGAGAGAGTTAAAAATCTTCTACAAACCTGCAATTTCAGTGCTTGTCTGTGCTGGGCACTAAAAAATTCCACTGCGGTGAGAGTGAGAGGGGTTAGTCATGACAAGAACATCCCTGCAATGTGCCAGGGCTGCTTTTCACTGTCATTCAACCATCCTTAATACCGACTTAACCCATCAATGATTTTTATAATCAGTTATGTGCTTTTGAAACACACACCCACATACATAACCCTTACAAGCAGCCAAATTGAAGCATTTTATATTTTTTTATTATTATTATTATTAATAACATGCATCTGCCAACAGACCAACCCCCTAAAGGACATTTTGATTCTTTCACCCTAACTGAAAGAAAGCCTTTTCTACTTTACCAGTAAATATTTTAAATGCTGATGGGGTTCATCTTTCAATTAGCACCCAGGGATGCATCTGACAGCTCCCTCACCCAGATGCTCACGCTGACCAAGGGGAAAGACCTTAAACTACTTACTCTCCAAAGCCTCCCCACAACTGTGCAGGATGAGACCTGTTCCGAATAAAACCTGAGATGATTTTTTTTTTTCCCATGTAAGAAACAGCTGTAGATTTGCAACCAAAACATTGTTCTTGGCCAAGCTCAAAGTCTCGGGCCATCCCCAGGTACCCCAGGTCTGCCAGATGCCTGCAAAACTTTGTGTGACTAGCAAGTCACACTGCAAGGAGCAATTCAGAACACCAGATTCGGGGTACACCTACCAGGCCTTTTCTCCTTGCACAGACCCGTACAATTCGGAGAGCAAGCATCCTGGGGCTGCTCTGGGTTACCCAGGTCACAGCCAGGTCAGCTTTTGTTCGGTCCAAACAGGCGCCTCCAGAAGCACCAAAGGGACTGCAGCACCCGGGCAGAGCAATTGATTCTCCCATTTGCTCCTAGTTACTTACAAAAGATAAAGCTCATTCCATCGCAATGTGCTGCTAACAAAGGACCTTTTCACATCTTATAGAAACAAGTGGAGAACTGGTTTGCAAAGTCTTTATCAAACAGCTGGCCACAGGAAAAAACAAAACAAAACAAAACCAACTTTAAATATCAACGGTGTTTGCTTTAATTGTAGATTAAAAGCTCAAACTGCCAGTGATCCTTTTTTCTTAGGTGCTTTAGAAGTTAGGAGTTAGTAAAACACCAGGAATTTCGGTGATGGGAAAGCTGTGTTCTGTATTCATGAGAGAGAAAAACGGGTTAGACATCTTTCCTCTTCAACCGACAAAGTAGGGCTTAGTTAAGAAAGGAAAACTCTTATCTTGGAATGAAGAACTGGTTCCAGGGGATGCCTCTGCAGCAGAGCACAAAGCCCATGAAAGCAAGTGCAATGGTCTGACACTGCTGGGCTGAACCTCCAGGCAGCCCTGCTGGAGAAAGCTCTGCCTTAGCACATGACCATGGTGTACAGGGCTTGACCATAGACCATCCCCACCAACCTGGGATGATGCTGCTGTTCACCAAATCCCCAGGGTTAGTTCCAGCCTCTCACAGGCACAGCAAGCCTTTATGAGACTTTGCTTCTATTTTTATCGCCAATCTTTGTCTACCATCTCCATTTGGCCTATGAGTTGAGGTCAAATTCAAGAGTGAGGCAACTGATTTTGCTTCCCCCTGAACATGCTCTACTCACCAGGCCCCCCCCTCGCATTTCCTTCCTTTGATGCAAAATTGCGCTTACGAAGCAAGAAAATGAAACTTTTAATGGCTCACAAATGCTGAGGGGAATGCAGAATAAATCTACAAAGCATTTTCAGCCCTTTCCCTTTAGCACCTCCTCTTTGTATAGTAAAAATAAGTAAGTTAGGTACCAAGAGTTAATTTTTTGTCCACCCCATAGAAGGAGCGATCTGTTCACCAGCACACATAAGCATTTGACAAAACCAGCACAAGAGCCAAAAAGGATGATTTTCACAGCAAATTGATAACCACAGGGACAAAAATAGTGATCCAGTTCTGCTATCAAAGAAAATGGAAAAAACCTTGTCACCTTTAGAAAAATACCTAACTCATTGTAGATGACTAAAAATGCAAATTTGGCCGTTGTCACTACTGCTATTGAGTTGTCCACATCTATATTGAATAGGAATAGTTTTAACGTGGAGAGCTAAAGGCACCTCTAAACTACATTCTTCAGCAGAAATACTGTTAAATTAGGAAGATGAAAAATAGATTAAACATTTGTGTCATCTTCTTTGAAATGAGACAAGGAAGCCCAAGAAACTGATCCACACACAGCTGGTGCCAGCTGTGGGTTACAAACACAGCTGCCCAAGAGTCCAGGAGGATCCAGGAGGAGGAATAAGAAGTAACAAATCCATCTCTCTCCTCATACATAAGGCTAAGGTTGGGTATCAAAACCTTCAGAAGAAGCTGACATCACTGCTCCACACAAACCTACATCTCAAATTGGGTCTGACCCAACAAGGAAAAGACACCTACGGAGCATGGCACCAAGAACTTTGGAAGGTCTTACCTTTAGCAGACACTAGTAAGCCAAAAAAAAATGATTGAACTCCTAAAGATCAAGAAAGCAAACTGGCTAGTCAATGAGAAAACCATCTACATACCTGCTGGACAGGAGTGCTGCTGCACTGGAAAAGCTCTGGGAGAAGAAAAGATATCTTCCAGTTTGGTAAAGCAATGGCTCCATCTCGAGAAGATGACTGGGGAGGTATTCCACTAAGTGACTGGTACGCTATAATCCTCAGGACAGAGAGGCTTCCTTCCCAAATGACACAAGGTGACCCAGGAAAAAACAGGGTAAAAAGATGGTAAGAACTTGAAGATGCTTTTATCCACAACCAGCATTCTCCAGAGGGCTTCATGGGTCTGTATGTCCATGCATCCCATGATCCCAAAAATCCTTGAAAGTTACCAAAAGGATCGCACTGCCAGGCTGCTCCAAATGTTACTCCAGGCCAGTGGGATGCATGGGATTGGTACCTTCAGAGAGAGGAAAGGGACAGGCCATTACACAACAACTCTTATCACATTGGACGAGGCTTATTCCCATGCAAACTCATATATTTTGATTTATTTTTGCACAGAAGGAAGCTTTTTGGATTTTTTTCTTTTTTATTTTAATTTGTGTGATTTATTTAAATTAATGTCACAGTGAGTACAGGCATAACATGGGGCCACCACCTCCAGATGCCTCACAGGTGCCAGGTGATGTGAGAGGAGGACAACAAGCCAGTAACTGGAAAAAGTTCTCACCTAACCAAACTCTCTTCTTTTTTGTCAGATGAAAGCAGACAGTTTTCCTCCCCTATCCTTTTTTTTACCTCTTCTAAAGCTAATGAAGTATTTTCTCTACCAGCAAAGAGATGATGGAGAGGGTTGTAAGGCAGCAGATCCACAGGACCACCTACCTTCCTGACTTCAGAGGAAAATGTCTATCCCCCATCAGGAGAATCATACCATCAGGAATCTGCATCAAGGTCTGGCCCAATCCATCAGTGGGATCCTATCCCTGACACAGCTGAAACACTCAGCTATTGAGTACAACAACCCATTGTGACCTCCAACCAGGCAGAGCTATGCTTCCCACCTCTACCTTCAGAGAAAGTAAACACATCCCAGCAAAGTGGCTCAGAACAACCAGGGGATTAGTCATAAAGAATCAAGTACTTGATGTATATAAATGCATCATAATCTGGAGGGGTTTGGTTGTTTGTTTTTTCAGTTCTTTTAATCTGATCCTACTAATTGTACTGGGAATAGAGTTGCTGGGATTTTTGTTTGTTATTTTAAAATATGAAAAAACTGTCACATAAACACAGGCAAGTGCCAAGCCCGAAAATAATGCCCAGCAAGCATTGAAAGGAAACTCAAATAACTCTTTGCCCAACATTGCTTTCTAGTTCATCTGTACAAAAAATACAGCAGAGAGCAGCTGAGAGCCAAAAGGGGTTTTTTTTCACTTTGTTTTAGCTGCAGCAGCACAGGAAGGTGATAACATTGTGTAATGTAACCAAGCAAAGGAGTAATGAAAGTGCAAGCAAATAGATCAAATAGCACAGGGTTAAGGAAAAGGTGTGATAATCATTTGTTTTGCTAATTGTGTCAATAAAGTCCTATCTATCCTCAAACAGCGGAAGCATCATCAGATATTGAAAAGGAAAAAAATCAAGTGAATAATTAAATCTACAAAAACGCATCATTTTTTCCCCAGATGTTCTCTTTTAAGGGTTGATTAGGAGAATCGTGTTTATTTTAAATAAAATTCCACTGACTTTGATTATGTTTAAATCACCTCAAGTACAAAACCTACTTTGAATCAAAAATTCTTCCTCCCTTGGGAAAACAATCAAAATTGCTTTCTCTGCAGGAAAGATGCAGCCCTGCCACAACCCAACTAACCTAGTTTGTGGTGCCACCAACGGGGCAACACCATGACCGATGAAAATCTTGTGTCTTCGTAATGTGTTTTTGTTGTTACAAAACCCAGCATGCAAGTCAGTACAAGGCAACTGGAAGTCTGCAGACAGGCTCACAGATGGAGTTGCAGCTGAAGTCTGCCAATTCACAGAAAAAGGAATCCGAATTTTGTTGTTCTTCCTTCTAGTGTTTTTCCAGTGATGGGGAAAGTTGGAAAATGAAATATTCCCTAATGTCCCCCCGGGTAAAAGAACCAAAGCTGAAGAAGGTCTGACCCAAATCCCTGAGCTGATGAAAACATTTTGGAAAAGGATTTGAATCTCTCAAAATAGCTCCCATCCCACTAATTACACAGCCAACCTCAGCCACTCTGATAACTTTATGACATTCAAAATGCCCATAAAACCTATTTCTCTATGGCAAGAACACGTGCCTCAAATTCTTGAGCTGTTTTCTCCATAAACCAGTTACTTCTAAACTATGACCACGCGAAGAGAGATGAATCCCTGTCACCAGAGAAATGAGTCTTGCCCCACTGACCCAGCCCCTCGTCATGCTGTGCCTGGAGCAGCAGGAGGGCTTTTTGTCCCAGCTCCACCACAAATGTGTCAATATGTACTTTGCTCACTTCTCCTGGGAGACCAGCCCAGCAGTCCTCACTGTCCAACAAGCGAAAACGTCATTTCTTTGTTTTCTTTCTTTAATATCTTTAATACCCCCCTCTTGCATACATGGCACCACTTACATCACTCCCATCATCTGCCTTTAAGCCCAGCTGGACAGCAGCAGGAGTCAAGGGCTATGGAAGAGCTCAGTGACCAGCATCTTGCACGTTATGCTTTTACAGTCTTAATTCTACAGCCAGGCTTTTCTAGTCAGATTGTAACAGATAAACTAATGGCAGATAATTAATGTTCATTATAAGTATCTTCCTTCATAGTGTGGAGGATCCTCAGCACCTTCTGCCCCTGGATGTAAGGAGAAGATACTGCCATATTGCTTCCCAGTTCAAGGTGCAAATGAAATTCAAAATCTTGTGCCCAGCACATGCCTAAAAAGACAAGTTTTCAGTTCTCTGGGCTCTACTTTTAAAAGGCACCAAATTGTTAAGACTAAGCACATTGCCTTCTGGGAAGATCCCAACTTCATCTCCAGCTCACTCCACTTCAGGCTCTCAGCAGCCTTCTGCTTCCCCCTCAGACTGGAGGATCTTCCTTGCAGACTGTCCATGAGTATTACCTAACACCAACAGTTTAGGTTTTACCCTAAATAACTTACTTAAGGTCATGCAGTACGTTGGCAGCAAAGCCATGAAGAACATCCAGATTTTGCAAGTCATGGGCCAGCACTTGGAAAACACATCCATCTTCCCCATCCCTGGCCAAGAAATTACTGCATTACTTGTACACAACAAGGGTTGAATCATTTGCACAAAGCAACACCACGAGCTGAGCACGTGTCCAGCTCTGAGCAAACAAGGCATCACCCTCAACCCGGAGAGCAGCAACCTGAGCCCATGGCTCCTCTCCAAGGGCAGCAAGAACCTGTCAACATCAGCTGTAGGAAACCAGTAATGAGCAAAGTGTGCCCTGTAACAGAGAGACCCCCAAATAATTAATAGAAGCATGAAAAGAGTTAAAAGACTTGCTCCTAATTAGTTAAAAAATACGGGAGGAAGAGAGAAGAATAAGAGTCCCACCTGCTAAAATTTTGACCATGAAAGAGTCCCAAGTGCAATGGTTCATTTTTAAAAAACAAAGGATGTTTTCTGTGCCTGTGTTTTCTTATTTTAAGGAAAGGGCTGTTTTTTCACTTCAGCATGTTCATTACAACCCAGCCATGTGATTTAAGTGCAGTAAGGGACCTGTTAAACCTCATGATCGTTGTACTAAGCTCCAGCAGTGACTTTATTATGGGCAAGAATGAAACCAGGGGCATTCACTTCTGCTGCTCCTGCCCCCAGGCACTTTGGGCAGTGTGTGCTCAGTTCCCGGACACCAAATTTCCCTCTTAAGCACAAGGTGAACATCCCCAAATGTCTTGGCTACATCCTCATGCATAAGAACATCTCTAGGTGCAGAGACTGCTTATCAAAGTCAATGCTACCCAGTAGAGGAAAATTTAAAAAAAAGAAAAAAAGGAAACGATTCAACTTTTCTGGTTGTTTTCATAAATCCCCCAGCTCATTTTAAGCAAACAGTTGCAGCTGTATTTGCTGAAAGGCAGCAGTTTGCTACAGTGGGTATCTCAGCTACCACAGCAGAATATATTCCAAGAGAAATCTCTTGGTTTAGTGAGTCAAAGCAGGCTCAGCACCAGTGCTGGTAGAAGGAAAAGGGCAGGACCAAGCCCAGACTGTCCCTTGCAATAACATCCAGATGGTGAATCAGCTCAAGCCACCTCCAAAACCTCTCCTTGGCTCTCTGTTCTTAGGCATGAAATTTTAAAAGAGCTATAGACTGAACCTCACATGGCAGTTGAGAGTGGCAAAATCGGGGGGGTTGGGTTAACAGGATCTGTGTTTTGTAGTAGTGAGGAAACATGAACTTGTTTCCTTTATGGAATTATGGAAGGACATTGGTTAACAGGCTCTTCTACTACGTGCCTATAATGTTTACATCCTTATAACAGAAATAAACAAAACCCTAAACTGATATTATTTCTACCCCCACACAAATTAAAAAAAAAAAAAATGTAAAGGCTGCTGCTCCTTTTTCTTCTCACTCAGCAACACCAAGTTCTTGGAGTAACCTGGCTGCTTTTGAGGGTTTCACAAGCTTGGCCAACATCCCAGGCAGTCTCTAGGGATGAGGGGTTTGTTCTCAAATCAGAAAAAAGGAGGCATGGCCAGGACATTATTAATAAGGGGAGGGTACTTCACGGATGCTCCACCAGCCTGTGACCAGGCAAAGACACGAGCGTTTTAGGAAAACAAGATGAAGGCCAGAACAATTCATCTTGCCTCACCCTACTATTTTTCATTCTAAAAATCAATTCCTTCCTGGGAACTCCATCCAAAAGGAAAGGGCTGGAAAAAGACAAGCACAGAAGGACTGCCCGGTAGATTGAGAACTCCAACCTACACTCCCCCCAAAAGTACAATATAAAAATGCTCCCAAGAACTCTTGTAATAGTTTCCCAAATAAAGTGTACATTTTAAAATGTAAGTCTAGCTATTCCATTGAAAATAACATCACATAAACTCATCCCCCTCACATCCATCCGGGACTCTTCACCCACACTCATATGGGTCTGCCAACCACTCTGAACCACCAACACCCAAGCGACCAAGGGGCTGTATATTTACAGTTCAAGTTCTCACACAAAATGCAGGTCATGACCATGCTACTTTGACTTCACAGAACTACTCCAAATAAGGATCACAAGATGGGAAGCTACGATTTGAAGGACTGCTGAGATGCCTTACAACTATGCCCATTCTTTTAAATAGTTTTGAAGACAAAAAGCAAAATCTTAAGCAAATGTTACACAATCTGACATTTTAAGCACCTAATGTCACCTTGGAACATTATCGAAGTAAAATGTAATAACCTTATTTTCCACCTGCACCAGCTGACACAGATATACTAAGAGAAAAAAACTTGAAAACATTCCCTAAGGAGGAGGGGAAGAGACACTCTCCTGATAAATGGCAGACTGTTACGTAGAAAAGACCAGAGGAACAAACTGTACGATAAATATTAACTACAGCCTTTTTATAGTATTCAAGACAGGAATGTTTCCCAACTTGGTAGGTGATAGTACAAAGAAAAATCATTTTATTTCATGCTATCGAAATCACCTCTGAGATGGAAGACAGCATTCCACACATCCTCCTCTTTCCAAAAGATGCTTTACAATTAATTCAAGAGTGTCATTCTCAAGAGATACCGGGTTGCCTCACCTGGAAAAATTGAAGGGTCACAGAAAAACAAAGTCTATCAAGAATGACCACTTCAGCCCCAAACCACTTTCAGCTCAAACAATGGCTATGCTCCTTTTGAGATGCAATCAGGCTCCTTAGGTAGGAGAAACATCCACCTGATCACTCAGAGATGCTCCAAGAGTGTGGGATACTCAATAACTGACTTGTTCAAAGAAGACCAGTCTCATCTCAGTTCCCAAACACTGCTTGCATGGGATGCACATGAGGGGAAAATCAGACTTACAGATCCAGTGAAGTGGATGCAGTAATGCAAAGAACAAGCACTTCATGCCTCCTGCTCTCCAAGGACTGTTGATTCTGGCTTCAAAGCTGTTTCACAGAAATGTTGGTCCCCAGACTAAGCTTGCAGAGATCTGTTGTGCCCCTACAAGTGCAGGAGGGAATGGATTTTGGCTTTTTGTTTGCTTGCTTGCTTGCTTTTTCAAAATAGGCTTTCCATTCTATCAACAATCTCTATTATCAACTTCACCTACCAAAAGAAAAGTCAAGATCTGTGCATCAAAATGAAAGGCAGGTTCCCACACCTGGGTGAAGGAAGGGCCCTTCCATCCCACTGTTCACGCCCATGTGGGTACCATTTCACCTCCCATGCTGCCAGAAGGCTCACACAAGAGCCTCCTTCTTTTCTCTGGTCCTCTGTGCAGGGATGTGGCAGTAAGGAAACTGACAGCTCTCCCACCATCCCGTGACTAACTCCAAAGACCTGCAGGAGCTCTCACAGGTATGACATGGAGTTGCTGCTCCATGCCAATATGCAGCCCAGTGCCAGGCTCCCTCACTGGATACTGCTGCGATTCACAGGGAAGTGGGAAACTTTGCTGCTAACTCGCTTCATGCCTTGGCCAAATTGACCTGCAGCTCCCCACCCCTGGCTTGGTCACCACGAACCATCTCAGCTTCCCAGAGCAGAGCCCAGTCTGAAGCCCGCAGACACTTTTTGCAACATTTATTTATAATTTTTAGTCTACAGCATTAGTTACTAGCTTACAATAAAAGGAAAGAAAAATCACTACACCAGCTGCAAAAATAATCCTCTTGCTCATTACAGTTTCACTTCTTTATCTTAGACCTGTTCTTTAAGCCTACAGGATCTAGGCTGTCACCATGCAGGCTAAAAACATGCTTTGTAGTCAAATAAATGCTGAAATTCTTATAAGACTACATCACTCCAGGAGCAAAGGCGTTGTGCTAAAATTATAAAAATGGCTAACAGAGAGATTAATTGGGTGCTATTAAAAAGAAAAAAAAAAAAACAAACTCAAAACAAACAAAAAAAAGGAACCCAAATCACAGAACATAAGACATCAGCCTCTTACTTTTCAAAGATAAAATCAACCAACTCCAGGCATCTCCTTTGCAGTTGACATTTGCTTTCATCAACCCACCACCACCACAGCCTCCCTCTATTAAAATGGATTTGCTCTTCTCCCTGTTAATCCATCCATGCTGCCCCTGCTTCAGATCCAAAAAGATAGAGCTGGGATGACTGGGTTAGTCCTCTGAAGGCACCAGTGGGACAAAAACTCAGCCGACGGCCCCAGTGCTGGTGAAGTTTGATCACTGCAGCACTGGATCAACACAGCTCCAGCCAAATTGATTTGCTGGCCCAGTGAGGTCAAAAGCAGACATTCCTGAGTCCATTGCTCCTCTCTGGGTTCCTCTGGACCTCAGCTCCTCAACCCAAAGGAAACCACACACTGCTCTAGCTGGGAGCATTCATCGTGGGTAAAGCAAATCAGCCAAGAAGCAGCGAGGGGGTAAGGGTCAAGAAGGGAAAACACATTTTTTAATGACCATAAATCACCCCTTGCAGGACTGACACATTTCCAGCTTAATATCTGGCTCCTTTAAAACCTGAATCCTTGGTGGCTGCCTCCTCATGCAAGAATCAGACAGAAGCCCAGTGGTAATGACTTTCCCTGTGCACTGTCACACTTGGCTTGAGGTCCAAGTATCCCCGCAGAGCCCAGGAGAAGCCCCACGTGTTCCAGGTCTGGTACAAGGCTCCGCAAAGGCAACTAAGGTGAAGATTTCAAAACAGCGCTGGGAATAGCAGCAGAGAAACATTTTGGCAGATTAGGCTCTGTTTTCCTATTACTTTTTTTAAAGCTCCTACTTGTTAAGGGCACATGTTCAATATTCTGTAAATAATAATAACACAATGTGTGTTTGCCATTAAACCAAAGCCCATGGAATAATCTTAACTCATTTCAGCTGTCCAATCCAAATAAATGCTTGCCCTGATATTACAGGCAGCTTTAATAGGCAGCTTAGTGAAGTCACTTGGGCACAAGCTCAGGACCTTCTTGAGGTGAAAGAAAATACTATTATTAGAAAAGATTTTGTAACAGTGTAGGACTAGGCTTCATCCAAACATAGATATTGCATTGGTTTAACTAAATTACCATGGAAAGGTTTTATTTATTGCATCATACACTTACACTATAAAGTTACAGTCCAGGACTCATTTTTCCACTGATATTCAAGAGCAAATCCTTTTTCTGCTGATGCAAAGATTCCCATCAAGTACTGCACTCCAGCTCTACCTGCCTCATCCCATGTGTTTGTGAAGGGATGTTTTGCTCAGTCTCTCACTCACAGAGTACTCCCTACCATGAACCAGTTTTAATTCTCCTGAACAAAACCAATTCAGTCCTACCAAGTCTATGTTCCCATCACTCTGCTTTCACCTCCATCCTTAGTGATTATTGTTGCAGCCACATCAAGGGAAAAAAAAAATAAACCAGAAATACAGAAAACAACTCCCCTGAAAACACGCCTGGCTCCTGTATAACCCTCTCCATGTTTGCAAAATAAACATACAGCCCAGCAGTGACAGTGAGCTGCAGGGGATCAGCTGTTTGCTCCTCACGCCTGAAGCTGCTTCCCATCAACCTTGCACCTCCAACACACAGGGCAGCAGTCAGGGTCCAGCTTAGTTGTGTGGATGGATAACCTCCTCAGTTGGCATGCTCATTATTTTGATGCCTGAATGTGCTCACAAAATCAATTAACTTTCCTGTAACCCAAAGAGAAGATTTCTAAATTTTTATTCCAAGACTATGTATTGCACCTCTTTTCACTCATTTATTTTCACCAATATTTTTATTTTAATCATGTCCAGGCTCTTAAATGCTTAATGATCTGTTTTTCTGAAGAGTGTATATGCTGTGAGAAAAATAAGGGGGGGAAAAAAGGGAATGTTTTATCATTACATTAGCATCTAAAGGAATTCCTAGGCACATACCACTTGCTGCATGTGAATGCAGTTAAACAGTATATTTACATACAAGGCCTGTGAGTTTCAGAACTTATAGTCACAGAATCACAGAACGGTTTAGGATGGAAGGGACCTTTAAAGGACATCTCGTCCAACCTCCATTCAATAAGCAGGTATTTCTTCAATGCCATCAGGTTGCTCAGAGCCCCATCCACCAATGTTTCCAGTCCAAAAGGTCCCTTCTCTTTTTCAGGGATGATGCTGCCCTGTAGGGTGCAGGGTTCACTCTACCCACACATCTCACGGTTCAGCATTACTTTCCTCTCAGCTCTTTGTCACAGCCTTGCTGCTGGAAGCACTGCTGGAAGCAGTGCCCCTCCTCTGTGCCAAGGCAGCGACGCAGGTGAGTACTCTTCGACTGGATCGAATAAAAAAAGGGGAAAAAAATATCTAGGGTAGGATGAAGCTGTTTAAACATCAACTTGAGCTCACTGGATAGAGAAGGAAGACCTGGAGCCTGTACAGTTGCTCCTGCAGCACTGACCATCCAGCAATTCCATGGCTCCATGGTCCAAAACTCAGCTAAAGCCTCCACATGGGACCTCTTAGCAGAAGGAAGGCCAACTGGTATGTCTACCAAACCCAGCCATGAAGTCAGGGATGTACCTTACCTACTGTGGAAATACATAACACCAACAGCAGATCCATCTGTCACCATCCACCTGTCACTGCACCTGATGAGAAGCTGCTCCCTGTGCTCTGAGCTTCACACCTCTCCTTCCCAAGAGCTGGTGAAGGAGAACAGACTTTCTTAAGTATCTGGCTTACCCTTTTCAGAAGCAAACAGTCCCACTTCTGCCTCTTTACTAACTTCAATGGAGACAGGATTTCTCTCTCATGGTCATCATCTGCTCCAGGGACAGAACATCTGTTTTCATGCCTATCTTTTAGCATAAAGAATGGAGAGAGATTATTGCAGGTGATATTCTTTCCTTAAGTGAAGCAAGGTTAGCCCCAATCTGTAAGTCCTCAAGGCTATTGGGCTGAAATAACTTCTTTCTGAAGACTGTTCATTAAGACACCCTTTTGCCAATCTGCTTCCTAGGCTGAACTCAATTCTCCTGAGCAGATGATGCTGGAGCAGAAATCAGTGTCCTTTCCAGACCTCTTTCTTCATTTACTTAAGAAAGGAAATGCAGAACTGGTATCCATGGTAGATAGCCAGACTGGGATATATTTGGTAAAGGAGCTCCCAAGGTTAAAGAAGAAGAAAAGGAGGAAGGAGAGGACTCTGAAATACTTCAAGAATATCATAGGAAACACATGAAGAATATCATTGGAAGTGGCATAGTAACAACTGAACTTCATGATTCAGGACTAAACCCCAGCAACAATAATTAAAATAAAATATTATAGAAGATTAAATTAAATAACTTTTTTTCTCAAGAGGATGACACCTCCTGCCCTCCTCTGACCCATCTGATGCTGGTTATTAGGGAGTCAGGCTATCAGATTGGACACGTTTATGGCTGATGCAACCCTGATGTAACACTGCAGTCAGTGTTCAGCGCTGCTCCTGCAGCTGACACGGTGCTCACGGTCCCAGCAGCTGCTGTGATGCAGCAAGGCAATAAAAAGCCGAGGACTCAGCCTGGAAACTGGCAGCCAACCTGCACCAGCAGTGTGCCGGCATCACCTTTCACCTGCATCTGCTGAGCCACTTTCCCAACAAAACATTATCTTGGAAAAACAAGAGCTGTCATGGCTGGTCACTCCAACAGCTCCCGGGATCAGAGTTATGTCCTTCTAGGACACAGTAAGCTAAGGGCAGGAGAGGGGGACCCCACGCCGAAAGCCATCCTCAGTGATAGGGGCGTAAGAGCAGGCTTTCCAGGAAAAGGGAGCCTCTTCCCATCCCTGGTGGCTCCTGAAGTGCTCAGCCCCATCCACCCTTCCAGAGGCTGGGCCCATGCCAAGGGGCAAGGAAAAGCCCAGCAGTTTCAGGCAGAGGACTGATGCTCCCTTCCCAAAAAGGGACACCAGAGTACAGCACCAGAATGTTGAAAAGCCCCAATGGCTGTTTCAGCTCCAATTCCCTGGCTCTCCAGCCTGGCAGCAAAGCACAACAGACTCAGGACCTGAGAGCCAGCAACAGAAATCTGGGAAATTCAGAGAGAAAACATCAGAAATCATCAGCCCCAGAGGCATGTGCCAGAAGCCACCACCAAGGGGATGTTTAGAGCCACATCTGATATTGGTTCCATCAAAGTACTCTCACTGGCTCCCATGCTGGATCGGGCTGTGCATGTCTGGTCATATCCAGGCTTCATTCTCTTTCATATCCTTCACAGGGCCCAGCTGTCTCTGGCTGATGTGCTCACTATATCTCTGCAATCGAGCACGATGGAATTCCGAGCTATCAGAAGTGCTGCAGTGAGCAACTGAGATGTCAGAAAACCCAAGAAGAAATTATTCCAGCTGTTTACTTGCTACACTTTTGGTCTGCCTATCTGGGTTCACATTAATGGCAATTTTTTTTATTTACTTATTTTCCTTTCTATCATTTAAAAGTCCTTCTATGCCCCTTTAAAGTCATCCACATGCTGTCACTATATATACAGCACCATATCAAAACAATGTTACAAGACTCTCAATTATACAAAAAGCACCAAAACTACTTTTCCCCCAATGCATAAACTCTATATCAAAGAAAAAGAGTCTTATACAATACAGAAACAGGGCTGCAACTGCCAGACCAGCAGAAGAATCAGGACTCCTTAGGAACATGCTTTTGGGAAGAAAGTGGAAAGATCCTTGTAAATATTACCATTTTTTTCCTACCTTATAAGCAGTACGGATTAACAAAGCCAATAAAAATGACCTAGAAACCTAAACTGGAGTTGCCCTGGCCTTGATTTTCATCTTGAAACAACCTGGCCCAAGTTTAAGAATAATTTTTAATGTTTATTTTTAGAACACATTACCTTCAAATCTCCAGACCCGTGTTAGATACTTTTTCCATTTTTTTCCATGAGGCTGAAAACACGACCTGTGAAGTCTGGCCTGTGAAGTTTATCATGAGAGACTTGTCCATCGTCGCTATCTCAGTAAGTACTTTTCCAAGGAAAGAGTGTTTGTTTCATAGCAGATGTGGGCTTTCCCACCACCTACCACCAGGAAATGCATCATGTCGATATCCAGACCTGCCAAAGCCAGCCTGCTCTTTCCACAGTTACACCAAAGTTCTGGCCTTGAGTTAACAAAGCCCAGTTTAGCTGCTAACTGTTACTCTTACAAACCAAACCTATGTAGGAACTCACTCCCCTCAGGGCTACATTTTCTCACAGCTGCCAACCTTGGTTCACCTGGGTACTCAAGCTGGATGTAAACAGCTTATTGCAAGCAAGAGCTAAGTATGTCCACCAACTCTGAGCACATTTTAACTTTATTTAAGGAGGTCTAACCACTCTCAGCCACATTTGGAAACATGCACAGCTGACACATATTTCCCCATGCAGTTCATGTACCAGCACCACCATTAGTCAGGACGCAAAACCAAGGGAAATTCCTGATTTTCCTTGAACTGAAACAGTTCCATTGGTAGAGATCTGCATCAATGCACCCATGCCTATATGAGGACATCCTCTCTTCCTGTCTTCTCATGAATGCTCACCACAGTGTAAATCCATTGAAGACCACACATGGGACTGGGAAGGATGGTAGGATTCTGTTCTCTTCTGATCCTAACACAGCATAACAAAGTGGCACAAATAGCCCCATTTGTGGGACACTGGGAGATGAAAGACCTTGTGATCCTCAACTGCTTTAACATCACCACTTCCTGCCACTCTCCTTCTCCGTGTGACCCCAAAAAGGGACCTCTGTGAAATTGTCTCCTAAATCCAAGCCCTCAAGCATCCCCATGGACGCACACAACCTAGAAGCCTGCAATAGTTTATTGTGTATTATTTTAAGCGGTTCCATTGCACTCATGTAGTCCTTTTCATTAGGATGGCCTCAGGCATGCTAGGCATAATATCTAAAGATCACAGCTCTGCATATCTAAAGGGACCAGGAATAACTCTGAAGAATGCAAACCCTCCAGAGACCATGTGACGAGCTTCCCAGTGAAAGGGATGTATTTTAAACGACACAAGAATCACCAGAGGGGATCAAACCTAACCACCACTCTTACTCAGCAGCCAGCTCTCAGATGTTCTGGACAGTAGACTCATGCAGCTGGTAGGTGTGAGAGGATGCTCCTGCTGGCACTCACCACCAGCATGCACAAACTACTTGCTGCATTCTCCAGCTTAATTAAATCAACAGTTTAAACTAATAACTCAGCTACGACTGGCAGCAGCTGAGAAGCTGACACGGTTCCCCTTCTTCCAGCTGTGGCAATCACATCAACCTCCAGGATGTAGAGCAGGCAGCTGACAGAGATGACAGTATCTACCACAAGGGTTGCATCACTGGGAGCCACCTGCCACAACCCCAGAGGTCCACTGTACCACAGGGTCACTGCTTAAACCAACCACCTACATCCATGTATATACCGAGTGGGTTTTTTTTCTCAGCTATCTTTCTTCTTGTGCTTTTGCTCCACTACACCTTTTTGAATCTCACTTGAGAATAACTTCATGCCTGGCAGTAAAAGAGGGTGCTGACTCCCTAACCCGGGTGAGTCAAAGCGAGGACAGCTCAGGTATTTGGTACTCACCACTGTCCACTTCACTCCTCCTCCCACAGCAGAGCACACAGCACCAACAGCAACCCATTTCGGGCAGCTTTAAAGTGTTGGGTTACAAGGTATGACAATGCTTGAGCTGCTTCATGTGGTGGTCTCCAACCCCTGGTGTCCTCAGACAAACTCCTGGAGAAGTGACGTCGACTGCAAGCGCTTCAGCCATGCTGGCTGAACCTCCTGCAAGTCAAAGCCATGTGTGATATGTCACTGTGGTTATGTGGCATCCTGACTTCAACTCTGCAGCCTGGTAGCTCAGCTACTGGCTCTACAGCAATGAATTCCCATGAGCATCTTGTACCAAAACCACTTCATAAAGGCAGAGCCACCCAGTGCACTGGGAATCACAGAATGGCTTTGGTTGGGAAGCAGCAGTGAGAATGGGTCCTGCACTCCAGCAAACAGGGATATGACTGGATTCAGGGCAAGGCACCATGTCTTGAGAATGGTCCTTCCCACCTCCAAGACCGAGAAATAGTAAAAGCTGGATGAGAAAATGAGGGGAAAAATAAAACAAACACCCACAACATCACATCATGGTTCATTCATTGTTTCAAACAGCTGCAGCAGAAATTCTGCTCTTTTTTTTTTTTCCTGGTTTTTTTTTTCCCCCTTTCCTTCTACACACATGAAATGAAGCATGGAAGCAAGGGCCCTGTCAGCCATCTGCTCTGCACCAACGGTTCAATCCTAAGGGCCAGCCAGGGTGATGGAATTCAAACTACAGTCACCACAAGTACAACTGGACAGATAAACCTCTCACAGAGATAAACCCCTGATTTACAGCAAAGTAATGCCTACTGCAAACTGCACTGCTGCAAAAAGCTTCTCAGGGGCTTTTTCTGACTTCTGTGCACGAGCAGCTGGAGCTGCAATAAACCCACAGTGCTGAGGAGGACCCCTTGAAAGACAGGTGAACCATGACACTGCTTAAAAGCTTTGGTGTTCCACTCCAGCCCCTATGACCTCCATTTAAGAAGATAAAAATAGTTTAAACAGAGAACTGAAGCATCCAAAGTCTGCCGAAAACTGGAAGTAGAAATTTCATCTTAGCAACAGAAAGTCAATTATGGACAAAACCGTCACAGAATTACGACTGTATCTTCTTAGTCATCACTGACACAATTATAAACAAAAATAAATAAGCCATTATATTACACATACTTTTTAAAACCTATCTTGGGTTTTTATACCCTGTATTGTTCCTCTTGAAGACAAACTTTTTAACAGGGCCTGTTGTGATAGCACAAGGGGCAATGGTTTTAACCCAAAAGCCATAAGATTTAGATAAGCTATAAGGAAGAAGGTTTTTTTAACGAGCATGCTAAACACTGGAACAGGTTTCCCAGAGCATGTTGAAGCACTGGAAAAGGTTGCCCAGATAAGTTGTGGATACCCCACCCCTGGAAACATTCAAGGTCAGGCTGGGGGTGGGGGAGTCTCAGCAACATGATCGAGTTGAAGATGATTCTCCTCATCTACTGTCCCTGCTACCCCTGTAGGAGAGTTGGACTTGATGACCTTTAAAGGTCCCTTCCAGCCCAAACCTAGGATTTTATGACATTGCCAAACAAGCCTGGTAAACAAGACACAATCATGAAAAATAAACAGTATTTGTTGTTGGTCCTTCTAAGTACTCCACTTTTTCACTGTGTCACAAAGCTTGGGCCTTAGTGCCAAAACTGAGTGAAGGTTAGTTTTAGCTAAGGTTGGTCCCACCAGAAATTTCACCTCCCTGTGCAGGTGAGTGCAGGTGAACTGGGGACATCAGCACAGCAGGGTTTCAAGGGCAATGAGGCTCTGGGGATGACCAGAGAGCAAAGTATTTCTGGCACACCTACAGATGTCAAGCTGCACCAGTAATAGCAAGATACCTTGCCTCTGAGATGCTACATCCCACCTGGGAACTTACATTCAAAAGGGATGTGCTTGAACAGAGCTTGACAGAGGATCAAGCTGCCAGAAGCAGGAGGAGAACGACAAACCCCTCTTAGATGAGAAGACAGAGTGAGCTGCTTGTGTTGGACCTGCACGGCTCAGAGGGTGTGAGACTGCTGTCTGCATTGTGGAAGGAGTGATTTAAGCTAAAGGACAACACTGGCATAAGAATAAATGAGCATTAGCTAGCTATGAACAACTTCAGGCTGCAGCAAGAAGGTCCCTGGCCATGCCCAGCTCTGGATGCCTTCCAGCAGTCACAGGGTAGGCAGCCCAATCAGTCTTAAGATGTAGTTTGATCAATTTATTAATGAGATTACACGCCTTGACCACTCAAGAGAGTAAGGAAGAAACCTTTGTGATCTCAGTAGCATTATACACCCTTGTGCTCCTCCTCTCACTAGCAAGTATTTCTGAATTGGCTGCTGCTTGTCCTCTACCACCTAGATGCCACAACTCTTAAAACCATCCTCTCTGATACGAACTGGATTAATTGGATGTGTAACAGGACACTCCGAAAACACAGAGGTTTGAAAGCCTACTTCAGAGAAAAGAAGTATTATTTAGTCCATTTTACAGGTGCATCACCAAGGACAGGAAGAATATGCCATGCCACAGAAAACCAATTCTCAGCATTGTATCACCAACGTAAATTACACATCAAGCCTCAACTACCAGCAAGGACAAAACTATGCCACAACAGAGAGTGCCATGTATCGTAGGGATTACTCCATTCCTCCAAAGACAAGAACTCCCAAAGCTTTCCACTGATTTTTGTTACTTTTGGTCAGCACAAGCAAGGCTTCATCACCCTTGTCCACTACTGAAAGCCCTTCACGTGCATGCTACAATAAATCTGATATCTTCTCTATCTGAGTATGCTGTAAGAGAGGAGTTGTCCCTAACACTTCCCAGTACATCTCCACCCCACTGCCCAGCAGCCCCTCTGCTACAGCAAACACTCTGATTTCTTATCCCCAAATGCTTCCATCACTAGTTTGATTTCTCTTTGGAGATTACTGCTCAGTGTTCTTCTAAGCCATTTGTTTTCAAAGGTACTCAGATACTTTGCCTGTACCTTTGATAGGTTTCCAGCTTTCAGATCCGTATATTTAGATAAAAATTACTTTCAAGTCCAAGATTCATAGCCCAGCCTTTCAGCTGTAGCTTTTCAAAGACCAAATCTCAGTTAAGTCACTAAATGCGGCTGCTGCCTTGCCAACACGTGACACCATTTCCTCTTGGACATCCCCAGTGGCTCTGATACAACTACCAGGATACACAAATGGATTCATTTCTTGTATTCCACTGCCTTCTAACGTAAGTTTAACTTGGGAGCCGCGATGATTTTCATGAGACCAGTGGGTTTGTATCAGCCAGGACACCCCCAGCTCCCTGTGAGGTGAGGAGGTCCCTGCTGCACATCTGCTGGGAGGTCCCATAGGCTCCACAGAGAACTTGGGATCCCAGGTTTACCTTCAAACAGCCAAGCAAACAGGAAAGCCCGTCTGTACACAGGCACAGCTGTAGCATGGACTTTACCTAAGCTGAAATACATCTCATTGACACTGAGGACACAGGGGAAAACCTGAGCACAGGTTTTCCAGTCTGCATGAAGCTTAGGGGCAACCCAGTGGGGACAAATCCCAAGCCACCCCAGCACAATAAACCATAGGGTGCATCCTCTAAAACGCTCTAGCTGCAGTTGGTCAGGAATAACCAGGAGGTTTGCAGATTAAGGTAGCACCCAAGTTTACTATGGAACATAATGAGCCTGAGTTTAGACAGGTCTTGAAGTTTGATTATCCCAGGTTCTGGTGGTCCAATCTCTTGGGGAAGCTCCACCTTCAACAAAGCCTCATCTAGCACGAAGCCTCCCCACCCTCCAAGACAAGAAACTACAGCCAGCGACAGCTCCGAACTGTTCAGGATTACTTAATGTTTGGGTAACCATTTGCAAGCAAGGAGCCCTGTAAAAGCACAGGGAATTATGCAAATATAAGACAAAGAGTAAACACTGGCATCTTATAGAGTTTTGCCCTCATTCTATCAAAGCCTGGCAGGGGTGATGTGTTTCCCCCTCCAGTAAAGCTGTTGGGATTGTGTCAGCTGCTTTAACACACTTGTCTTTGGCCTCTTCTACATGCCAGGAGTGCATGAATTTAATTAGTATCTCCATTTTATTTAGATTTCATATAATGAGTGGGGATGTTTGCAAAGGGAATCCACTTCTCATTTCAGACCCTTGAGCAGGCTCAGTTGGATGGATATTTATTTAAAACATTATCACCTTGTCGTAAAACAAGTATTTTAATGTTGCTCAAAAAATCACCAGCAAAGCATCACCCTCGCTGCCTGCTCATATGGCAGGAGTTGCTGCCATCACAGCATTGCAGTCTCAGTCACAGCAGGCAAGGCTGGCTGAGATGGCAACCGAAGGCAGTAATCAGGCAGGCTGGGGGCATGATACTGTGTTAAGGTGCTGGATCTGATTTTGTAAATGGCTGTCTGCATTCCACATCAGTAAAGCAGTGCAAGAGCACTTACTCCAACAACTGCATCGCTATAGGTAATGTGGCTAAAAAAAATAAAGAATTAAATATCAAGTCAGCGAAGACTTTGCATACAGGCAAATGCTTCAGTATTTAAAAAATAAAATTTTCATTTTAATATCCAAATACTTCCTTTCCCTCTTAAATCTCATAAGCACAGGGGAAGAAAAATAACAATCCATGTCGAGAGACTTGCAAATTCCCCATCCTTACACCCAAAGGCATATCAACTCCTTTTCACAGATAAGAAACCAAGACATCTCATGTTTGCCTTGGCTTGATCCACACCTAAGATGTCCCAGGAGCCAGTAAAATGATGAAAACTAAATTAAAATAAAGTTCAGAATAACCCACAGCCACAACCTTTGTAGTTCTGCTGAGGAAATGCAATCAATTTGAAGAGTACTATGGAGGTAGCAGGGAAGGAAAAACAGAAACAAGCCTGTTTTTGTGCTGACTAAGTTTCCTTTTTTCCTGGGAGCTGGTTTGGGCTGCCCAGCAGAAGAGATGTACGCAGCAGCAGGGGAGTGGATAACATCACCTCCCATAGGTGACATCTGCATCACCCAAATGTGCATTGCCCTGCAAAATGCTGCCTCCTCTTTTCCTACACAGAGGTTGCAAACACCATCAGGGCCAAATAATAACCTTACACAAGGGGAATAAAAAAACCAAAACAACCTACAAACTGCACAGTGCAGATCATCGCTCCATATGAGCGGTTTAAGGTGTACGAAACCCAAGGGCAGTGAAACTCAGATCCCGCAGTAGGAACACTCCTGGATGAGGATGCTACCAGGTATTCTCTGGAGAGGAACATTTATCCTATCACCAATGCCTGTAATAATGAAAAATTAATTAAGGACATTGTAAGGCAAAAACAACAGCCTCATATCCCAACAGAGCACTTCGCTCACTGAAATAATAGTCCCTCACAACACTTTTTTGTGTGTGTCCAAGTATGGGTGTGCATTCAGTTTTCAACTCTACACACCTTAAGCAAAGGAAATACTAAAAATTATTTTTGAAAGCATGCAGAGTCTAAAACACCAGCTCATATTTGGTAATATTGCATAAATAATGTCACTTAGTTCCTACATCCAAGAAATTAATCTAATTAGTTAGAATAACAAGACAGCCAAAACTTGGCTCCCAAGAAAGAAGTTGCCTTTTCTGGGGAGACCCACTCTGTCACCCATAACTTGACCACCTGCAGTCTCTCAATTACATCTTTGGGGATGTCTGATGCCTCTTAATGCTGCTGCCACTGCAAACTAGACCAGTCCCAGAGACTCGGTTTAATACTCTATCCCTGACCCCAATAGAGTCCAAGAAAAGGGCTAGGGGCAGGTATATTTTATTAAATGAGTATTGATTTTAAACATGTCTTTTGTGGAGATCTAATCAAAATGAATTTAAGATAGTAGGAATCATGGTGCCATCTGAATCTGAAAGTACAATGAGAGCTGATTGACAGAACAAAATGCCAAAAATCAAATGTCCTGTAAAAACACACAGATTTCAAATTTCTTGGGGTCTTAGGCTCAAGTGGGCTGTAGGAATATGTCCAGGGAGATGACAGCTAGTTCACTTCAGTGTATTTATATCACCAAGCGGTAGGTGCTGCGTGGCTGTCACCATACTGAACCCCCTACATAAATCATTCTGAGATGCTCAAAGAGCAGGTGCCAGTTGCAATATGGGATATTTCAAGGTTGTCCCCCTCCCACTGCCAGTGGTGGCAGAGCTGCAGGGGCACAAACAGCTGCCAGCACATGATCCTGCCCTGGCATGTCCCCTCATCTGGGAAAGCACCAGCTCCCACCCTGCTGCCAATGGCATTTCGGGGGTTTTGAGGAGGGTGAGAGGTGCTCAGCAGACTGGGAAGCAGGGGGACAGTACGCTTGGATAAGTCATGGAGACAAGGAGAGGGGACACAGGGTTGCATTCCTCATGGATGAAAAAGCAGAGAAAGTGCTCTCACTGTTTCTCTGCACATTAGTCAGCACACAGGAACACAAAAAACACCCCAAAGCAAATCTGCTCTGTAGTATCAGGGATTATGACTCAGAGATTTTTTATTCCTCCCCCCTATGACTCATCCAGTGCAGCCTCGTGGCCCAGATTCAGAGCAGCCTAACCTTTTTGGGCTCCCTCTGCCCAAAATCCCATTAAATAATTGTCCCTTGCAGTCAGCAGTGAAGAATTCAGGGGATTTTTTCTCCTCCTTTCCCCACCAAAGCAGGGGCCGGAGGGAACAAGTGCAGCTCCCCTGGACCACGTGCCTGTGACGAGGCTCAGCGCTGGCAAAGCCAGCCCAGACCCGTGGGAGCCGCGTGACTGGCCCTGAGCGCAGGCGCAGCCTTGGGGGATAAATATGATGTTATCCATGGCAAAAGGGACAGCTGGCTGTGAAGTGCTGCCTGGGAGGCACGGGGCTGCAACTCTGGAGGGGTGGCAGTCATTTGCCAGTGACAAGAAGATGACAAGAAGCATCTGCAAAGGGCCCAGTTTAGCTCCCGAGACAGGTTAGAGTTTGCTGGGAAGGAATCCAGGAGCAGGACGGTGGGGTTGCATGTAAGGTTTCTAGGCAGGGAGACCATCCTATGTCTCCTCTCACTTTCCGCACGGCTGGTGACGAAGGATACCTTGCTGCAGGGAATGAGACCTCCAGAAGCATCCCATGCACCCTCCCACCCCACTCAGAATTTCTAGAGGAAAAGGAGCTGCAGCTGCAGAATAAGGGGGAAAACGCTGTTTTGCAGAGGATGCGGCCGGGACCCCCAGCACAAAGTGATCCGGGCTGGGCTGAACCCAAAAACAGTTTCATGGCCCCTTTGTTTTGGGATAATAATAGCAGCAGATGAATTCCACATTTCAAACAAGGGTAAGATATTAAACAGAGCCTCCGTAGAGAGATTAGGTGGAATAAGAAAAACAATAAATCCTTATGTTCTTGGACTTGAATCGATTGGCAGTGAAAGCCAGGGAGGGGGGCCTCCTTTCCCCCAGCACCACCACAGTAAGCAGCATAACCAAATGCTTTGGGGTTCAGCAGCCTGCTCAAGGGATGAGGGCTACAAAACGTGGAGTATAGATGAAGCTGAGAGACCCTCCTCTAGGTCCTCTCCCAAAATCACTACATTCCCAGGCTGCCACACACCTGTGAGGTTTCTGCTCATGCTAGATTTACCTAGTTTGGTTTTTTCTTTTTTTTTTTTTTTGCTTAAGGCTATTTCTGTTCTGCATGCTCTAGAGGAATGCACTGACTCCAAGTATAGTTTTCGTCCTTTCCACAAACCCCTTCGAAGCTGAGGTTCTCATCTCCCAACCTAGCCTGGAGGCACCTCACGCTCCTCCCGTTCCCTTCACATCCCAGGGCCACTCTGCATGAGGCAGACATGCAGTTTCAGCCAAAAGACTAAATGTCAACAATTAAGATTCCATCTAAATACCCTCTTCTTTAAAAAATATCTTTTAGATTAATGACCTAAGACAACTAACTTTGAAGACTGAACTTACTATCTGGAGGTCAACCCAAGCTCCACAGACGGATGTTGATGTCCTGTGGGACAGCAAGTAAGCTAACAACTACACTTTCATGTAAAGTAAAACTAATCAGTGCAAAGGGACTCCCATCTTCTGCAGAGGGAAGCCTACCCTGTCACAGCCAGATTATCTGTTGACGCTGCCTCATTCTGCAATACAACCCAGCTTAATATTGCATCATATCATGGGGAGATAAGCACACCTAATGCCAGGATTCTTCATGTTTCTAGTTATGCCTGACAGTAATATAAAGAATCTGAATATGAATAACATTTCCTGCAAAGAGCTCTTAAATGTACTTAAGAGTTTCTAAACCTTATTTCCTTACCTATACTACCACATCCCTTATATAAGTACTGGTGACATTGAAGATTAAGTTACCCATCTAGAATAAAAGACATTACGCAGCCACTACGGGTCACCTACACCAAGGGGAAAGGCAGCAGGAGGTACTGATAGAAGGACAAACACTGACTCGAAAAGGACAAGCAAGAGCTGGGAGAAGACAGGAAGCAAGTGACAAAATGAGGAGAGAAGGTATTTATAGTTGTGAATCACACGTTGCCCCAGACATCTTTCCATTAATGATGAATATCATAATTTCCCTAAATAATGCAAGGAGGATTGGTTTAATCATTTAAAGGCATCATCAATAATAAATAAGTCGGTTCCAGATGCTAACCTCACCATTCCTTCATCCTCAGGGACTGCTTCAAGGAAACAAGTGAGATTTCTGTCACTTTTTAATTTTGGAAAGATGTTTCAGTACCAGAGTCAGGAGAACAAAGGAGGTACCCGAGGCCCAGGAATGGCAACCCAGGTGTGTGCAGCCCCTGCACGGTGTAAAAGCTCTTTACACCACGTTCCTGTTCCTGTGCGATAAAGCAGCAATGAAAGTGCCGCTCTTGTTTGCTTAGGCAAACTGCATTAGGCAGAGGTATGCGCCAAGATAGTTGGGGCCAGATAAGAGGAGAGCCCTTCCCACCTGCCAGGAGAAGGTCCCCACCAAGGACCCAGAAGGATAAGGAAGGGGCTGCACTGGAAGTAGCACCTGGAGCACAGCAGGTGGGAGGGCAATGCCACGTCTGAGCAGTACCCAGCTGCTACACCAGCACTAGCACCAGCATCTGGATGAGAAGGAGAAGACGATGCGTGACACACATTTCCTGCGTGACCTGCATGAGCGGAGAGCTCAGGAACGAAGAACAAAAGAAGATTTAAGAGCTTTCAGCTTCATAGCTGCAGTGCTGCTGGCAAAACCCACCACGCAGCCAGGAGCATCCTCTACAGCACAGGAAGACTGCAACAGGTTTCCCAGCTCACCTTGACCTGGGCACCGACTCCTCTGAGCCACCTGCCGTCTCATCAACACAGGAGTCACACCTTCCCCAAGGCGTGGACTATCCTGACATAATGCTCTGTCATGACAAAATCATTATCCCAAGGGCTGCTGCTGCTATAATAATCTCAGTTGCTGAGGACAAAGGTGATGGATAAGTTGTTCATGACTGGTGGGAAGAGCCGTGAGTCTGTTTGGGGATGTCCTACGCATAGTATGGGAGAAGGAAAAGGAAAAAGAGGTCAAAACCCAAGATCATGGGGTCAATGTGTTTCCAAAATGCTGGCATATTTTCCAGAAAAGCATTTTCCCTGCAAATACAAGAGGAATACAGGAAGCACAGGAATAAATCTGCACAAAACTGGCATAGTTTTGACTTCCAAAGCTGTATTCTGCCATCCCCAAAATAAAAGGAGGGTGACCACAATACCAGAAGAGATGGAAACCCAACTACTCAGAGCAATCAGCAGCACGCAGTGTTGCACAGCAAGGAAACTGAGCCTACTGCCTCTGCCAAATTTCTAACAGGGGCTGGGGTGGGACAAAAGGTTTGTGCCACCAAACCATGATTTCTATTGTTTCAACTTTTTTCTTTCCCCTTGGATTCAGTATCTGTGCTATTTTAAGTGGCTATGCTAAAAAAAAAACCCAGGATTTAATGCCTGTTTGGACTGCCCATAAAAATCTTTCCCACTGGAACAAAGATTTAAACCTCTGACTCAAAATGAGTTTACAATAGGGGCCTGATTATCAAGAGGACCATAATATCCTCTTATTAGAAAAAGGTTTACTGGGTTTTCCTGAACTTTACATGGTGGTATTAACTCAATGGCTTGTTTAGTCGGATGCTGGTGATACCAGCTGTCTTTGACACAGGGAGAAAAAGCAGCTATTTTTAATATAGAAAAAGGGCTTAAGGTAAGCGTGTGTGAATGTGTGGTATGTGTATCCATACGTGCACATACATGCATGGACACACACGTCCTTCTGATTATTGTCAAGAAAAGTGATACAGGAAAGAAAAACACAAAATCACAAAAATAACAAAGGTTGGGAAGAATGAAAGGATGCACTCCACCTGGTTGCCTCAAGTAAAACAAACCAAGGCACCTTTTTTTTTAATTATTGTTATTTGTCTATTATGGTAGCAAGCATCATGGGGGAAAATTGGGGCCCTATTTGTACAAGTCCAATGCAAATATTTAAGGCAGTCTGGAAGAGATCCATCTGGCTTCATTTAGACCAGCGTAAACCCTTAAGGGTACCCCCTATTCATTTTATCCTAACCCTATTCTTTAGAGACCTCTTTCTGCTGGTATAATATATATTTGCAGATAAATTATTTTACAGAAAGGGAGGGTACACAGGCTGGGCAACACCCAGGCAGAGGTTCACCCACAGATCGGTTGTTTGGGGATGCCTGTACTGCCACCATCCCTGGAAAGCATCTCCCAAGCTCTGTTGGTTTTTTTGGGCTAGATCACTTCCAACATCCCCTGTTGGAAGGTCCCCAGGGTGAGCTCTACCCTAAAGCCTTGCACTAGCAATGGCCAATGACACCTCCTAACCTGCCCTGTGCCAGCAACTCCGACACAGCTGCTGGCTGGCAGAAACCCTGCCCTTGCTGACCAAGGACAGAGGGGAAAGCATGCGTAAAATGCTCTGCTCGCTGCTAGGCAGCAGGACAGATTAGATTTTAAGGCAATGAGTCACCAGCTCATGAGCCTAAAACTTGCCTTTATACATGTCAGAGCAGCCTCCTATAATAGAGACATCTTTCTCCATCCCTCTGACCCAGACCTGAACCAGCACCGCGCAGGAGAAGTTTTGGAAGGGTTCCTAGCCTATTTTGTAGGTTCCAGAGCCAATCGATAGACAAAGTTTGGCCTCCTGGCAAGCAGAGAAAACATGCAAAAACTGTATCCAAACTTTAAAAAAAAAAAAAAGATTACCCCATAGAGCAGAGCATAGTGTAAAACTCTTATTTTAAAGTTTTCCAGATGCTCTTTCATCAGCAGAATTTACTGGAAAAATTCAAAAGCAATCATCATTTTACAAGCATGTTTTGCTCCACACAGTTCCTGCACTCAACTTTACAGGGAGAACATCATGAGGGAGAGAGGAGTCCATTACCTCCCCAGGCAGCTGCAGTGCATGTTCCTCTCGCCTTGTCAAAAACCCACCTCTCGATTTATATATTCTGCAATAATTATTTTGCTAATCACAGGCTGCTCTGCGCTTCTCAACATGAATTATTATTATTAGAGCTGGCTCAGCTGCAAAGGCGTCCGCTTTCCAAACACACAGCACTGGGCTGGAGAAGAGGGGTGGGAGGGTTAATCCTCTACTGGTTGAAGCGTAAGGCAGTGAATGGCATTCTGGCGTGTAATTTCTTTAAACAGGAAAAATAACAGCTTTCAGGAGATTTTCCATTTTGAGTTAGCACAGAATCACTACAAAAAGAAAAAAAAAATACTGGGTAAGGCGACATAACACATACTATGGCCTTCTTTCAACTCACCAGCTATATTTATCTCTCAACTGCAGTGTAGAAACATATTTCACTTAGAAAAACTTTTAAGCTGCTTAAAAGAGACACTCAAGTAGCAAAGGCCACACACTTATATACTGGAGGAGAAGAAAGGAAAAAGATTTATTTGTTTAGATGCCGTAAGCTAGCTGAAATCTGCCACCTACAACTCATCACCAAGCCCTCCAGTGGGCAGGTATGACTTGGGCACAAGCCAACATGGGCTTGAAATATTTTGGTAGAAAACAGCTCATATGATCTGGCCTTTTTAGCCATCTATGTCACTTTCACCCACAGTTTGTTTTGTTTAGTTTTGAATCATCTGCCTTTTACCAGGGCCAGACATAGGATGCTGTCTAAGACCAACATGAGCATCTGTCCCAGGATAGCAAGTCTACCACACTTGAGCCCAAAACTGTAGGACCAGCAGCATCGCAAGCCTTACCACCAAACCTAGGACAAGCTGCACAGTGACAGCTCAGCATTCACTGATCTGGCTTTAGAAATAAATTTTCTCAGCTGTCTGCCAGGCTACCTCAGCCATGATCTGCTTCTTATGCTGTCCAAGACAAGGTCCTTAGCATTTCCCAACTCAACCAGTGTCACTCAGTGTCCCATCCGGAGGGCTGCAGCTATTAGAAAAGTTTAGGTGCCATGGCTATGTTCAGTAAACTGACAGCACCAAACTCATGAGCAGATAAACAGCCTATTCCTGAGCCAAACTAAACCAGGGCAAAAAAATCCTGTTCGGGTATGCAAGGGAAACAGGACTGGGCCCAAGTGTCTTGAAAATAGCAGATCACCCCAACAATTGGCACTAAATGATCCTTGGGTGTTAGGGGTGTCAGTAGGATCAGGTTATAAGCATGGCTTGAAATAACCCCTTGTCCAAGGGGGGCTGAGGGGTAGGGATGAGTGGCACAGGACACTTGTACCACTTGCGAAAGTCTGCAATGCAGAGGGGAAAAAAAAAGGAAAAAAAATGAAGCGTCATCCTGAATGAAACATGACACTAAGTGTTCACATTTCACATAAGAAGCCTCAGGTATCATCATCAACCACATGAAGAGGACAGTCTGGAGTTTGATTTCTGTTTATTTACCTTGATGACATCCCTTAAAATTTTCTGCTTGGGTTACATCTTTCCAAGAAACAAACAAGAAAAAATCTTTCCATCTATTGGAAGGAAAGCCCCTCTGCTGGTCCTCATACCTAAACCACACTTGGTAGAGCTCACCCGACCTGACCCCCATGGAGTGTTGGTTGGGCACGTTCAGGAATTGCCACACATAGAAGAAACCAATGCCACAAACTGGGGCTTGGAAGCGTTGGCTTTCCAGCATGGGAAACGTAGTGCTGAGTCCTGGGATTTTTTTTTTGGGGGGGAAACAGCTGTGCAAGCAAAGTCACCCAACCAACACGCTTGCTGCAAGGCTGATGCAGCTGAGAATAAAACGTCTGCTGTCAAAGGATATTGAGCGTGTTCTTCAGATCATCAACATCAAAGCATTTCCCGATTTCAGATCCCTCCATTTCTATAATCGAAAGCAGTCCAAAATCTCAGTTTTGTCTACAAGTCAGCCCCCAAAAGAGGCAGCTTGGCAGCACTCACTGCTTACACAAGCGCTGCACAGGGTGTGTCCCCAGCTCCATTTAAAATCCCCTGTCTTCCAACACTTCCCACTTGCTCTCCCTGGGCAGCACCTCCTTATGGGGATGGGGATTGCTCAAATTGAGCCATCACTGGTGCACACATAAGCCCACTGGCTCAACATCTCCCATAGAGGAAAGGTCTGCCATCAGGGCATGACAGCCCTCACAGAACCACCACAAACCACAGCCTCATTCTCCCAGAGGACAGAAACGGGGCTGAAATCAGGTGCAAAAGCCCCAGGCTTGCAGCAAGGCAGAAGGCTACCAAAATCAGCAGCAGAAAGATGAGGGAGGTAACAACAGGAATGCAGAGTCTGGGCTTGGGCTGCAGGTTGCATCCATTAAGGAAGGAGCACTACTACGCCCCAGGTGCAGGGGAGAAGCACTCTGGCCACTAACCCCAAATTTATTGTTAACCCTCAGATCTCAGAAAAACTACTCAGCCACGCCAGCTGCAATCCAGAGCAGGCAAGGGAAACCAAAACACTGAGGCTGAGAATAGTTTAGAGACAAGGGAAATGAGAGCAGCTCCAACTCCCTTATTTCTTTTTTCCAAGAAATAAGGGGCACAGCTGCCATCATTCCTCGGGCCACCAACTCTCAGGGTGCGCAGAGGTTAACAGGGTGCTTGGCAAACCTGCCCTGGTGAGAGAAAGGAGAAGCCACGCAGAAGAGAAACTACAAACCAACTTGGAGTAGAAACATGTGGCCAATAAGGTAAAGAATGAAAAGCCAGAACAGGAAAGAAAGGGGAAAGAAGGTAAGAAAAAAAGAGAAATATGCCTATCAAAAACACCATAAGCATACCACTCAAACACAAAGTGGAACAGAAACAGAGAAGCAGAAAGAAACTAGGAGGAGGAAGCAAAGTTAAACAGGCTTTCACACATATGTTTGTATATATATAAAATACATAGAAAAGTTACTTGGATATAGAAATATTCATACAAGTAGAAAAACTGTGCCACGCTTTATCTACACTGCCCTGAACAAAAGCAAATTCTTTCCTATGAGTGTGGTGAGACACTGGCACTTGTTGCTCAGAGAAGGTGTGGATTCCCCATTCCTGAAAGTGTTCAAGGTCACATTGGATGGGGCTTTGAGCAACCTGGTCTAGTGGAAGGTGTCCCTGCCTATGGCAGGGAGGTTGGAACAAGATGATCTTTAAGGTTGCTTCCAACCCAAACCATTTTACAGTTTCTGTGATTCTATAACTTCACCACCAGCCACTGATTCTGGCAGGTCAGCACTGACAGTTTTCACTGGCATGAGAATGCTTTCTGTACACTCCTTGTACCAAGCTGGCTGCCACTTTTTACTCTGCTATTCAGAGCTAAAACAGCACAGAAGCCATGTAAGAAAATTCACTCTACAGCAGCACGTTTATGGTCATTGTGTGCACAGACAGACACAGATGCCCAGGAGGAATATCAGCGCTGTTAGTTATTGGCATTACATACAGCACCACCAAGAGCTTGAGATACCAAACGTGTCTGTGCTGGATGTTATATAAAAATAGAACAGAAAGGTCAGACCCTGTCCTAGAGACCCAATGACCCAGGGTAAAACCAAGATAAAGATAGAAAGCAGAAGCAAATAAGGCAGGCTGACCAGAATGGAGCCATGCCAAAGGATATACTGTCAACTCACCATACATGGCAATCCTGGATGGGCACATCTAGTAATCCTGCTTTAGACAGGAAGCTGGGATGGGGGTCAACCACAACACAACCCAGCCATTCCCTGTTCTCTGAAATCCCACTTAAACCACTAATGGATATGGTGTAAAGATCCCCCATTACTGAAACAGCCAGCAGTAAGCAGTAGCCCACATCAGAAATACCACATCCATCAAACCACATAGAAACAACCCCTAACTAAAATGGCCACAATGTCCATCATGATTCTTCTTCTAGCTGCTGGTTTGTTTAAATATCACATTTTTGGACATACAAGACAGATGGAGACCAAGCATTGTACATTAATTAACTTGAAATCTGTGAGCCCATCCACAAGTGAAAAAGGAGGCAACATAGTTTTAAAAAATAGTAATTTAACATTTAACACATCTGCTAGATAATAAGAGCTGGCTTTGACCTGCTAGTATAACAGGGTGCTACAAACCAGTCTTGTGTCTGCAGAAATTTCTGATAATTAAACCTAGTTTGAAATGAGTGAAGAAAGGGAGGGCAGAGCTAAGGATGTCTGGGCACATACCTTAATTTTGCAATTTCTTAACTTTTTTTAATATTCCTAAAAGGCTCAAATCACTGCAGGTAACTGGAACTGCAGTCAAATGTATTTTTCTCAATGCTGAGTTTAAACACTGTAGTCATCACCAGATTATCTTTTGTGTACTGTATTAGGTGGTGAACTAATATCTGATACATGTCCTTTCTCTTCTTCCCTCCAACCCAGAAGTGGAGGGTCTTGTTTTTCTTGTGTGTTCCTTAACTGTCTTTAAACATCATATAAATCATTGCTATATATTTAGAAAAAGGGCCTTCAATTGAACATAACTTGGAGCAGAACATGGTGAGGGTTTTGGTGATCCTTATCTCCTGGGGTTGCACAGTTTATGCAAAACTGGACCCTCAAAGAGCAGAGCTTCATTTTCTTGCAGAAAGCTCCTATGGCCTTTGGCACAAAGCTTTAAGCAGTCTTCCTGCTACCTGAGGCAACTCAGGGAGCCCATTAGAGAGAGAACAAAAGACCTCAAACCTTTATCTGTGTTTCCCACAGAAGCCAGCATAGAAAGACACACAGCAGCAGAGATGGGCTGCAGCTTTCTGGATGGGTTGGAGCTCCCTTAATTTGCAGGGTCCCTACACAAGTATATCATTCCTGTTGTCAAGCCAAGGTGAAATGACTGTGAAGGCCAAGACCAGGACTCTTATGAAGACAGGGCTGGACCTGCTAATCAGCCAGAGATGACAGAAACACCAGAAGAGGAAAGTTTATCACCAGGAGAAAGTCAAGAGTGCTCCTAACCCACTAACTCAACCTGTGGGCAAGTACCATCAGCCACAGAGCCAGCACAGCACCAGCAAGCTCTTCAACCCCTTCCCCCTGCTCGTCTGCATTGCTGGAGCTCAGACAGCTGTTCCTCGTCAATGAGCCACAGCGTTCAAGGACTGGTTCCCTGGCAGCAGTTGGGTGCAAAGAGGTTAAACAGATCTATGGATCATATTCACACTGCGGTCACCTGAGCCTCGGCTGCCTGGCCAGATCATCTAGTGCAAGGCAGTACATAGCTCCAAGGGCCAAGACTGGTGGGAGAAGGCAATCTCATCTTCCTCCTGTGGTACCAGCCACTTCAAAGGACTCAGATATGACTTCAAGATCCTTCTTCTGGTGCCACTGTGCCCTGCTACTGTGGAGGGAGGTCAGGAGACTCTGCACAGACCCGCTCTGCTGGCCAAGCCTCCAGTGAAACCGCAACCGCAGGAGTTCAGCCTTAACACTGGCTGCTTCTGATGGGCATTGAAATCCCTGAATATCTTCAAATGAAATATTAATGTTATAAGCAGTATTTCATGGGTCTACAGGCTTTGTCACACCTCAGGGAAGCCTTAAACAGATTTAGCCCTGACTTCAAGGCTTCCAAGAGAGCATGGATGCCACACGTAGGCCCATCCCGGACGGCATCTGGTACCTTCATGAGCCTGAGCTGTCTTTCTGCTGCCACAGTGGAGACAACATTTTTACTGTTCAGCATCCAAATTTTCTAAGCAGAACAAGATACAGGTATTTATCACTATGAATACTAGCACTCATGGTATTATTAGGAGGTGAAATGCATTAACAAGACCAACTACAAGCTGTCCCAGTCTTAATGGATCAGGAGGACAAGTAACTGAAGGTTGTTAAATCCCTGACATACATTTGCCTCCCATACTGCTGCAATCCATGAGGTGGTGTTAATTAACAGTGGACAGAATTTAAATCCTCTTTATTGTAATTTGTCTCACAAAGGTACCCAAGGAAAATACTCACTAAAAGTTATTAAAAACATGCTGCAAAATATGGTATTTGATAGAAGTCTCTCAGGTCATCAAGATTTACAAGGAAGGCAGGGACAGTGGGTACCAACAGAATGGTACAGGCTGTACCCCCAGGAAATATACTGTTGTGCCTTACACTGATGGCAACATCTTGAGCTCTGAACAGGCTACAACCTGCTTCAAAGATAGTTTACCACCTAGTAATTTGTAGATTGTACTTGATATGCTTATCTTTAAAATTAAAATTATAAAATCACCGCAAAATTCCCTTCTCATTTCCTCCTCCATATGAAGAATGGCCATTGACTGTGCTATGAAAGATGAAAAGCAGGTACTCGTGCTTACACATCACAGTATACTAGGAGCTAAGGAATGTCTGATTTCCAGACCTTCAAGACTTGCACTTGAAACATACAGCTGCTTGGTGTGAAGTTTTCAAAAGCTTTTTTCCTGTCTGGTTGTGTTGGATGCAGCCACCAGACCTCCCCCTCAAAGACAGCAACCTACACAAGTCATCAATAATGCCATTTCTGATCACATCAAGTACAGGAGCTCAAACATTTCTGTGAGGCTCTGAGGGTTCACCTGACATTAGGGCTCTGATGTTCTATGCTGTGAACAACAGTAATGAAAGGTAGTGGCTGCCCCAATATGTTTGCAGATGAGAGTCAAACAGAAGTGGGGGGGGGGGGGGGGAATGACTTGCCAAGATCCCAAATCCTACCCATGGCCAAGCACCGGGATCTCCATCATCTTTCCAAGCCACTTGTAACAAACAGAACTGGTGGGTTTCCTTGCTAACAACGCAAAATAAGGAAAATTTTTCAAGACAAATTTCTCCTCTAAACCTGCTTATCTTAATCACATTTATTTACTTTTCTTGTGTATTCAGGAAAGCTGGGCCACCTTCCATCTTTTTTCACAAACATAGACCTGGAAGCTCAGCTTTTCAAGTTTGCCTCAGTTACCACAAAAACAGAGAAGTGCTGGTGGTAAGAACTCTCTGAGATCTCCAGTCCAACCTCTCAGCTCGTAAACAAGGCTGATTATTTTCCTCTGTAACACCAAACACATGTACATTTTTGTTAGTATTTTTATATAATCTAACAGCAGCCTTTTTCACAGTTAAAAAAATGTAAAGCTTTGTCCATCTCCAAAAGCTAAGAAGAACAAGAACCAGATGTGAGATACCTGTAAATCAAAGGATCCAGCAATTCACACAGAAAACATGATCATCTAAAACCCCTGAGCAGTATCTCAGTTGCCTGTGCCACAGCACGAAGCTCTTGGCCTTTGCTCCCCCCATGAGAACTTCTGGGAAAATGTATTTCAGACTTTCCTACTCTTATGAAGGAAGACCAAAAGTAAACAACTCATTACTATTTAAATAGGGCTGGAAACATTACTAAATATTTCCAAAAGGATGTATCGTAGCTTTTGATCTGTGTCTTAAATTACAAGTCATTGCACTGGTAGCTGTGACTACTTCTTCACAACTCCGGTTGAAACATAAAGGGGTTTTGGTACATCACATCTAGAGATTCCTATAGCATGACTACGTGACTGTATAATAAACTTTACATTTGCAACACAGCTTATTATATATTTTTATATATATATATATATATATATATATATATATAAAATAATCATTATAGTTTTAATGATGAGGGTGATAATAATAATACCAAATGTTAATAACAGCAAAGGGAGACCCATGCTTTTTCCATTCATGGAGGTGTAATGTAAAGGGTTGAAGCACAGCCTGGGCTTTGGCCATTGCTCCGTATCCCACAAGCTCAGCCATGAGCCCAGGGCTGCTGTTTCCACCATGTAAACCAGCACACACAACACCACACATATGTCAGCGCTGCACCACCGCCAGGGACAGTGATACCTGATCTGACACCAAGCTGCAAGGACGCAGCACCTGTCCGAAAGATGGCTAGGAAAAGCCACCTTTCCCAAACCTACAGAATCAGTAACACTCCAGCCTCCTGCACCATGTGTTCCCTGCACAGCCGGCATGCCCCTTCCACTTGTGCATGTGGTGCTCACTCCTTACCTGGGCAGGGAACTTCAGGAGACAATGCAATGTATTTAATTTTGGCTGGAATTTTGCTCAGCCAATATTTTCCAGATAAGATGGTCTGCAGTATGATCAAATCTAGGCCTCAAAATATAAAGTGTTAACCAAGAGTTGCAGGTTGTTGCTTTTTTTTTTTTTAATACTCCTAAATTGGATTTTTCTTCTCCTTTTAAGTTGCTGGCAACAGCTCCCCAATACCAGCTGAGATCTACACAGAACCTCACAGGTTTCTACTCCTGCAGCACTGGTGAAAAGATCTCAAGTTTTAGTTATTCTCATTGGGAGGAAAAAAGTGAGGTAAGCAACCTCTTCAATCCAGCTGTTGGGAATTCAGGACAGGCACAAAATTACCCAAGACCAAAGGCATGCAGTACATAAGCAGGCAGCAGACAGCCTGTACCATGCCTGCTTGGTAATGACTTTGAACCTGTAGGATTTGCTACCTTGCAAAATTTCCCTAATGCAGAACTTAAAGCAGTACTAACATGATAGCTTCTACCAGTGCAAGGAATCAGGGTCCTGCATCCACACCAAAGGCATTACCAGCCTGACATATCCCTTAACTAGCTCAACTCCAGCAGTAAATCTAAAGCACAGACAAGGCAGACAATCAACAGTTACCCAGGGAAGCCAGACAGCACAGAATGGGCGTTCAGAGAAAGCCAGGGAGAAGTGGACCATCCAGTTGGATGGAGGGAAGGTGATGGTGGTGGTTAGGAGGACTGGACAAGAGTTTTACATCTTAAAATCCATGCACTGGCCCACTTTAAAGTCTGGGGGCTCCCAGCCCAACCCACATTGTGCTGAAGGTCCCTACAAGCTGCTTAACAAACCACATGATGGGATGTGGTTTTGCCACCCAGCTCTGCTCTCCACCTGCCTCTAAGGAAACAGCCTACAGCTCCAGGTCCTGCTCTTGCAGTAGGGACCTCCTCTCCCCAAAACAGATGATCCTTTTGGGGCTTACTTTAGACTTCTCTGCCATTTATTCCTACCTCCAGAAGAGCAGCTGAGTCCTGTGCCTGGACAAGCCCCCAGCTTATAGGTGAGAGCCCCAGTGATGTAAAACTCTCCCCTCAAGAAGCTCTCAAAGTCCTGCAGCTCTTGGCCATGTACTTGATCTGGCACAGGGTACTCCTGACTGAGACATGCAAAAGAGGTGATAAAAAGCTGATTTCCAAAGCATCTCATGGCAACTACACTCTTCAGTACAACAACACTCTCCTGTGCAATGACACTGTCCTGTGCAACTACACAGTCTTTTCAGGGCTTTGGGCTGCTACTTCTTGTCAGTGCTCCACATGCCCCAGCTCACCTCAGCCCACTCCCCTGCAGGTGGGCTCCCAATGTCCACACAACCCAACCTCACAGTGGGGAGCATGGTCAAACCTCCCCTCCCCTGCCAAGGAACTTTCTAATGAGCTGATTTGCAGGAACCTGCCCAGTAACTTTTATACAAAGCTTCTTCTACTGCTTCTTCCAACTCAAGCAGAAATGACTGAGAGAGAACCTGCCTCTTCTACTGGTGATTTGTTTCAGCGGCTAATCACTCCTGCCATTAAAGACACATGCCATAATTTCTAATTGGAATTATCTACCAGGCACCAGTTCTAGCTTTGCCTGACACTGCTGCACTCAAGAGCCTCTTCCTGCATGATGCACTATACCAGCAGTAATTCAAGGATCATTTTTCTTTCGAGGTGATGGGAGATGTAATATCTGCTGACAAATATAACATACCAATTGCAGTGAAGATGTGACAGCACAGCCATGAGAGGGGGTGGGACAAATATGCTAGGAAAACATGGATGATACTCAACCAGCCCTCGATACAGCTCCACTTTGATATTCGCATCCATATCTTGAATTCACATAAAGAATTATACCATCCAGGGATTCATTAAAAAGCATTTAGATCACACACGTCTGGATGTTTTAGATCATACACATCCAGACCACTCCATATGCCCGGCTGGTCCCAGTGTTTGTGTCACTCTGCAGACTGCTGTGTTCAGCAGAGCAGAGCTGATGTGCCAGGTAGCCATCTCACTGCTTTTCATTTGTCACCCTTGGAGCGACAGGGAGGGAAGCACATGGGCAAGCCCCATCCTAAACGATCTCTGGCACTTGCCAGAGAGGAAACTGAGGGAAGACTCAAGAGTACTGCTTTATCGCAATACTGGTAACTCAAAAAAACACTGTCCTCCACTGAACTGTACCCAGAAGGCAAGCAAATGGCAGGCACTGCATCTTCAGGTATAAGTAAACCATATGCAGATGCACAGCAGTACTGCTTGCCAGGGCACTCAGCACTTCGCTGCGTAAGAAGACAGACAGCCTCAGGAATAGATGCAGCTGTAACGAGGGAAAATGTGCCCCATATGCAGTGATAACGGGTCCAAGAGACAGATCATGTCTTTATTCCCTCCTCATTCTTCAAAAATCTCATCAGAAACTATGAAGGTGTTCAGTATTACACAGCAGTGAGACAGAAAACAACATAGTGTGCTTCAAAATAAGATCAGTATCACCTTGCTGCAAAAAGGCAAAAATTTCCTGACCAGGTATGCATTTTCCTCTCCACTAGCTCAGTTTGAAGCTCTGCACCTCTCCTGGTTCACAAAGTAGGAGGTCACACCACACCGCCACCCCCTTGGCCAGCAGTGAGGGTTCAGAATGATGTGCCCACCACCTCAGCATCTCCAGCAGTGACGCACTAAGAGCAGTACAGAGGCTCCACTGAGGCACTGACAGACCCAAAGGCATTGCTGGACTGATGGGTATACAGCTGCAGTGCACTGCACTACAAGTGCCTGACACCAGCCTTTGCTCAATTCATCTACTGGGAGCAAAAGAAAAACCCCAGTAATCCTGCAAGCAGCAGCAATACCTTCCATGTCACAGCATTTTCCCATGGCTTGCCAGCACTGTTGTCTGCACAGACCAATGGGGAAAAAATATTATTTTTTAAGCTGTCTCACCTGTAAGCACGACTTTGCAATTCCTAGTAGATCTGCACCAGCATAATTACTAAAAAATGCCGTAGAGGCCCATAGAAAAATAGTGATATTGTAATAATGCACCTTCAGCTGAATGGTGCCAAACAAACACAAGATGCACCAATACCCTAAAAGTATGTAGACACACTTTTCTTCCCCCCTGCCTTGCTCCACAACATCAGCTTCCCCTGTAATTCCTCATGCAAAAGTAAATGAAACATGTACAGTCAGGAAGCATAAGCTGCCCTTGTAAAGCATTCTGATTAAAACTAGGAAGATACGGTTCAAATCTTGAAAATAATTAGGCATAAGCTCCAATTTTAGAAGCCAATAGTCCTTAATGAAACAAAAAACTGGGCTTTGGTGGGGCAGGGGTACAGAGAGGAGAGCACACCATGACACAGAGCTGCAGAAGCACACTACTGTCAGGAGATACAACTCACCATCGCCTCTGAAATTTGTCATGTCTAGCCAAAGTTATATTCCAAGCGTGCATGTTCACCCAGGACACCAATATTCCAATTTACAAACTAATTCAAACATAGGATTCCTTTCTGCAACAGATGGGCCTTGAACGGCAGCAGGCCTGAGCCCTTCCTTATTTTTGCTGCTGCAGACTGGCTCTGACGTAGCGTGGACATCAGTGTGCAGATGCAAACGATGCCAAATCCTCCAGGCCTCGCAGAGGCAGCGAGCTGGCACTGCTCTTGCTGTCCCAGTGCAGCCAGACCGGCACGGCCCCTCTTCCAGGGATGTGAGACGTAGAGATGCACAGTACATTTTACTCCAAACTGGTATAGAGGCATTCCCACTGGCTGGCAAACTGCACCTGTATCACTAATTATCTTTAAACAACTTAAAATGCACAGAGGCACAGTCAGACCGATCAGAATTACAACAATGCTAAGCCAGACTCCTGACTTAATGCTATGAGAGACAGAAGAGAGAGGTGAAAAGAATAAAGTTAGAGGTGCATTTCTAAAATCATGCACAGTGAAAATAAGATCACTTGAACCTCCCTGGGGTGTGAGCTGTCATTTATCAGAGATATGCAGCTCCTAGCACAAAAGAGCATCTTACTGCCCCACGTGCTTTGAAAACACACATATTTGTTAAATAATTTTAAAAGTCACAATCGAAAGGAAATTGGATGTTTATGACACCTAAGTATCAGAATGTATCCTTATTTATTAGTGATGTCCACACTTCAGAGCTACATTTTTTTAATATCTTCAGGTTTTGCAACAGTGTATATAAATGCGTTTAGATAATCCACACCAGTTGGTGCAAACTAGCATTAGTGAGATTATATTTCTACTCGATGAAGAAATAAACACTCCCATCTCATGCAGCCATAATACGCACATAACATATTGTGCTCTTTGTATTTAGCAATGCCTAATATACTCTAATATACCCTCAGAGAAGCTCTTTTGTTCCAAATAAATGACTTAAATAACCTACATTTTTTAATATATTAGTAAAGAGGAACTAATGTGGGTCTCAGTCTGACCAGATACATGGCCAAGACAACATGTCTAAACTTGTCAACGCAGATGGGATTAAAAAGATCTCACTGAGGGCCTGCAGCATCTCTAAGATACAATTCTCGGTTCTGCTGGGATTTCTCCACACAGTATTTTAAGATGCAGCAACCAGCAGCTTAACAGACCAAGATCCAAGTCTTAAAGCACCCTGTCAAATGGAAGCACTTCAGTATTATTTAGGTACCAAAATAAAATAGGGCCTATTAAAGTTGTACTCAAAATCCCCATACAACTTTTTTTAAGGGAAAGACGGTCTAAAAAATCCTTTGTAAAAACGGTCCTTGGAACATGCACAGAATCTTTCCTGTCTGTTCTTCAGGCCCTCCTGATACCCAGCTCAGAACCAGACTGACCACACTAACGGTGGCCGAGCAACGCAGCCCAGTGCTGCGGGTTAAAACCTAATTCACCCCGCACACACAGGCAGACAGCAGCAGGCAGAGCAGGCAGCAGCAGGCCGGCTCCGCGTCCCGGCCTGCGCGCAGCGCGCATTTTCCGCGCAGTAACAGAGGGCTCATCCAGGCCCGCGCCGCGGGGACCCCCCGTCACCTCCCTGACCCGGGGGTCTCCCCACACCACGGGACGGGGGAGTGGGCACCCACTTCTTCCTCCCCCCCTCCCCGGGTTCGGCAGCCTGGGGGGAGGGGGGGCTGCGGGGGATGGACGCATCGCGCGGGGTCACTCCGAGCCGCGACGACCCCCAGCACCGACGGCCCCATCGCGGCCGCGTTTGCCGTCGGACAGTGCCCCGGCCCCCTCTCCTCCGCATCTGCACGGGTCTCGCCGTGCAGTTGCTATCTTTAGGCCACGGGCGACCCAGCGCTTTAACAAAGATAAATAAATAACGCGAAAAGCACCCTCCCCTCCCCCCCATCCGCGCTACCCCCGCGACCCGCACACCCCACCGGGGGCACGGACAACAACGGAGGGGGGGAGGGGGGGGCGCTGGGGAAAGTAAAGGCAAACCCACATTACCCACATTAAATAAATAAATACCCGCTCTCCCCGCACCCCGCCGCCGCCTCGCACCCCGCCGCCCCGACCGCGGCCCCGGTACTCACCGGGTCCCGCTCCCGGGCCGGGCCCGGCGGGCGCGGAGCTGAGCGGGCCCCGCTGCCCATGTGCTCGCCCGAGCACGCGCTCGGCTCAATGGAACGTTGTGCTGGCGAGCGGCTCTGTGACGTCACCGCCCCCCGCCGCCCGCGGCCGCAGCCCGGGGCAGCGAGCGGGGCCCGCCCCCGCCTCCTGCCCCGCACCGCCCGCACCGCACCGCTCCACCGGCACCGCAT